>NC_091821.1:53332355-53660689 GCF_038994185.2 Dermacentor albipictus
TTTCCCGCTGATACTTTGCCAACTGAGAGCATATTTCTTGAAATCGCTAGAACGATCACGTCTCGGCTCTCGCGGATGGTCATGTTGAGAGTGCTCTACGTTCCGCAAAAAAAAAAAAGTTTGACGCGTCAGAGCGATTACAGGGGCAGAAAATGCGCGGGGCGAAAATAAATTTACAGCAGACACGGACGATGAAGGAATTGGTCAGACGCACGGTCAATTTACAAGTTTGATTAGGACCGGAGCAAGACACCGACTCTGTGCAAGTGAGACAACATTGTCTACGGATCGAACCATTCAACTTTATTATTATAACCGCAGACTGTAAAGGAGATGTCGTCGGTTGAAGGGAAGTTCCGCGTGAACCAATATAGTTGTGGTGCAGCAAAAACTGCCTTATCGCTCGCCGCACCCAATGCACTTCAAAATTCATTGAAGCACGAACTTACCGGTTAGCGTGTTGTCAGGTCGCAAGAGAGCATGCACGAAAGGATCACCCGGACGCACACAGACCGAGCCAGCTTCTTGAACCTGTTTCCTTCGTAGCGAATGATTCACGTGATTTTTCGGTTCTAACAAAGAAAATCCTGTGTCGCAGACTGTGCGTGAAGATCCCGCCTTTGCAGAGGGAGCAACGCTGGGACGTGAGCGTCTGCTCAACAAACGTTCTTCTTCAAAGTACGAACTGGCTCGCACGACAGCGTGCGCAGTTGGTGGGCATACTTGGGATGCCCAAACTGTACCTTTCGCGTTGCAATTCCTATTAACTCCCTCTCCCTATCTCCTTTTCTTTTATTTGGGTCGAGCAACAGAAAACTGCTATTTCCCCGAAAAATGACCTTGTTCAAACTGCACGTTCAGAGTTTGACCGCTTTTATCGCGAACTTCAGCCTACCCTAGACAGAGCCCTCCAAGGTAAAGAAAAAGAAAGAGTCGCGCGACCGACTCCCAACAAAGTGTATACGCGCCGAGCAAGGAGACGTTCTGTGTTACGTTCCCCGGCCTTGGCCGTGTGTCGTGATGGAAAATGTGAGGTTTGCAGGCAAGACGTGCATGACAGGAGCTAAAGCGCTTCGCGGGCCAGCCTCCCGCCAGCAGTGACCGCTGCTCGGTCAATGATACGGCGGGAGCCTCCTGATCAGCGCGCGCGCAGCCACGGCGCTCGAGGGGCGCGCGCCGTGGCGAATGCGTCCGAGACACGATTTCCAGTCTGGCTGGGGGTGGCCGCGGCTCTTCGAAAGAGGTCACGGTCCTAGGCTGGCGCGACTGCGGCTATGCGGACGCCGCGTGCCACCCTTTCGAGACATCGGCAAGCAAGTTTGCGCGCAACCACTGCAATTTCTTTCAATCCAGTTTCGTTCAAGAAGAGAGAAAGAATTTGATGGCGACTCGCGACGTTTGTTCGCCGATGCGTTGCGTTTTTTTTTTTTTTTGCTGTAGACTCGCTTCTTGCGCATGTACACCGGTATATACGTAAGGAGAAAGCGAACAGGCGGCTCGCTTTGTGGGAGATGGAGCAACGCAAGCGCCACTATACATTCGGTTAGCGATAACAGCCGCGCACGGTCACGGCACTGCCGCGAAACCGTGCGGTATTTGCCGTACCTTAGGGCGGGGCGGAAGAAAAAGAAAAAGCGGCAATAATTTTTCGTTGCACGGGCACTGCACTTTCGCGAGGTAGAAGTTAAGAATGCATAAGCGTATGGCACTGGCTTTTCAGCGTCTCACCTCGCGTTATCCCGACAGAGAGAGAGAGAGAGAGATTTCCGCGAATAGTCGCAAACAGACAATTTGATTTTTGTTTCTCTTTTCTCTTCGCGTTCGTTGTTCTGTCCGACTGATTTGCCTTTATCTAATCCCATATTCTTATTCCGGCCGTTCTGTTGTAGATTTCAACATCAGCACGCAGTCATGCACCGACGTAACAAAGAAGCCCGCTGAGTTTGCATTAATTTCAGTTAAATAATATTCTAATGTTGTCATTACTTGAAATAACCAGTTCGGGCTAGGTACTCAGCATTTAGGCAAGAGGAACTAAAAGGACACAATGACGGTGGTAGCTAGACAATGCGCGCGTTCTGTAAACAAAGAAATTTTCCGTTTTCTTAATAACTTCTTATTAATTATTTATTTTGATAAAAGAAAATATTACTGCTACGCTTCCACAACAGCTCTTGCATGTTGCCCAGTGTGCGCTGTGTTGTCGCCTTCAAACGAAGACGACTGCTTCAGAAAATGGCCGATTGTCTATCCGCGTCAGAGAGGCTGACCGACTATCGCTCTCACAAGTATTGGCAGTACTCATGCTCGTGGTGCATCATATACGCACGCCATCCCGCTATAGTGCTCCCAGCCTGGGGTGTCTGCACTTCCAATAAGAATATATGTATACTGTCGCGCAAAGGCGACGTTAACCCCCATGTTCATAGACGGGCCTACAGAATCGAAGCTTTTCGTCGACTCCACCGAATGGGGAGCATAGCGCCGCCCTTCACTGAAGAAGACACTGGCGCAGTGCTTCCCGGGGATTTCTGCGACGAAGAGTAGCTTGAAAAGGCAGCTTCAGTCCACAAGAAAGACCGAGATTGAATGAATTTTTTTATAATGACCGCATGAAGCCCACAGGAAATGAAGCACCCACGAAGACGTAGGCGAAATGAACTGTTTGTCACAGAACTGTGCAATTAACCACGGATGAGGTATAAAGTTACGAGAAAAGCTTCATATTTTGATAAAGCAAAGGCGAAATGAAAGTGTAAGAAGAAAAAAGAGCTTTGGCGCTATAGTGGGAGCTCAATCACGCAGCATCATTATGACGCGTGCAATGCTCTACCGAATTTACGGCGGCGGCTGTCTCTGCGTTTACTTTCTTAGGCGTTTATCGTGTCATGTATTTATAATGTAGTCCTGGGATTGTCAGCCAGTGCCACTTACGGCGTATGGCGGCGGATGGGGAACGCCCTTTACAGATTGCAGGCGTCACGTCTTAGGAACACAGGGATAGAGAAAGGATGCACAGAAAGGCAGGGAGGGTATATCAGAAATTGCTCCGGTTGGCTACCCTGCACGGGATGAAAGGTTAGGGGGATAAAAATTATAGTGAAAGGGGAATTGAAGCCCAGTAGTAGGGCTTCAATTCAAAGCGCAAGACCGGGATAATTGGAGATCGTCACTGGGAGAGGCCTTCGTCCTGCAGTGGACGTAAAGATAGGCTCATGATAATGATGATGATGATGATGATGATGATGAATAGGGAATTCGTGTTTGCTTTTGAAAAACGCCAAGATTGAGCCACTTTCGAGATATCTGTCCCGAAAATCTGCTACAATATGCATTGGCGTCAGTTAAGGTCGTTCGCTAGAGAAAGGCTTAAGGGAAGCCAATACAGGAACACCGATGTATTTTGTAGAACTTTTCAAGAACAGGTATATCTCGAAGGTTGTTTAAGAATTTATGCTAAGCAGACATGACTTGACTACTGCCTGGCTTCAAATTCCCAACTTCAACGTCTGTCCTAAGGCGAATAATTACAAATTATTACTGAATATTTTTAGTTAGCTACTGAGGCATCGCGGTTTCTCCTGCCGGTTTGACCTTTAGGTAATTCACATGAACATGAATCCCCAGTATGCATTGCCACAGAAACATGAATTTTAATCCCAGTGGCTATGCTGGGCAGTTTTATTTTCACCACACAAGCACTTATTCTGGCTACCCTATAGGCCCGTTTTGCCGGCGTTCATATGAAACCCCTAATGTGGGTAAATTCTGAAACATTTAATAATCACACGCTCTTGTATTAGCAGGCCTCTGTGCTTAAGATATATCGACGAGGCGGCTATCTATACATGGTTATTATGTCGGGATTTTTAGTTTGGTCACAGAGAACAGAGAAGCACTGGCCGGCACTACTTCGTGGCTCAAAAATGCCCTGCTATGTAAACTGGTTTGCTGATGTTTGAGTTGTATGCAGCACGAGCAATGCAGTGGTGGTGGTGAGCAACGCGAGATAGGTGGATATAGCGAACACAGTTTTCAGCTTCTGATTACTGTCGTATATTATTAAAAAAAAGTTTTACAATGCTTGGACTTGCAAAATTCAGAATCTGCGCATACTGGCAGAACGCACGTATGACAGCAGATACTAGGTGTAGCTTCTGTTGGAGAAAAGTTCAGCTGTGGAGGATGTTGAGAAACGAAAGCAGCCTAGACCTTAACTGTATAACCCACTGTCCAGACAGATGCACATTAGGCAGATACTGCTGGCAATCGGGACACGTGTTCACTTCACCATTCAACACAGCTCTGTCATCGCTCGACTTCTGCAGTCAACGGGCAAGTGTAGGGTCCGTATCGACGTCGTGGCTTCTGTGGTAACTGGCCAGCTCTCTTTTCAATAAATGGCGGCTGTCAAGGCATGGGCACCAAAGCCTGATTTGAGTGCCCATCTCCTAAGGCACAAAAAGGACCGAAACTCTCAGCGACCACCGTTCTCACGGGAAGCGAAAGCGCCGCTCTCTGGTAGCGTCCCTGTGGCGGACGTCCTGCCTACAGCAAAAACGCAGCACCTCGTAACGAAGCGCGAACGACAGCCCGGACCCGAGGCGTACTTTTCCCACGTCGCTTTGCATAGGCCATGCACTTGCGCTAAGCTGCTTTGGCATCCTTTCCCGAAAAGACAAATAAATAAAAGTAAAAAAAAATAAAAAAAATAAAAAACACGAAGGAGAACAGGCTTCGCTCAGGGCTTAAGAGGAAGCTTTAGCTCGGGTGCTTCTATCTAAATACATGTAAAAGGAGAACTCGTTTTTCTCGGCAACCACTGCACCAAATTTGGAGAGGTTTGTTGCATTTAAAATAAAAACATAAAATCTAGTGGCTGTAGGTTTCGAATTTTTGATTTAGGCCGTCAATCCTTTATTAAAAACCAGCAAAAATAGAAAATTTTCAGGAAATGGAACTATCAAGTTTACAACTCTGTAACTTAGCAGGAAATTCACAGAAGAATAAAAATGGGTTGGATGGTATACGGCGGACATCGTGAACTCGTGACTGGGAGCTTACCGTTATCACTGAAAAGGAAAGTATACAATCAGTGCATTTTACCGGGGCTGACATATGGGGCAGAGACTTGGAGACTGACAAAGAAGCTTGAGAACAAGTTAAGGACCGCGCAAAGAGCGATAGAACGAAGAATGCTAGGCATAGCTTTAAGAGACACAAATAGAGCGGTTTAGATCAAAGAGAAAACGGGTATAGACGATATTCTAATTGACATTAAGATAAAAAAATGGCGAGGTCATGTAATGCGCAGATTAGATAACCGTTGGACCATTATAGGGTGGCAGAATTGATACCAAGAGAAGGGAAGCGCAGTAGAGGATGGCAGAAGAATAGGTGGTGCGACGAAATTAGGAAACTTGCGGGTGCTACTTGGATTCGGTTGGAGCAGGACAGGGGTAATTGGAGATCGTAGGGGGAGGCCTTCGTCCTGCAGTGGACATTAAACAGGGTGCTTCTGCTGCTTCTGCTGCTGCTGCTGATGATGATGATGAACTTAGTAAAGAAAGATGATAATACAATTCTGTGAATTGTATCTAATAGTACATCTAAAACGGACAAAATTAATATGTTACACATAAATCTAAAAAAATTTCGTAATATAGCAATACAGCTTTTGCAGAACCCTTGTACACAACGTAACAAATTCACTGACGTGCCAAATTTGTCCGCTTTGAATGATCTAGTGTATGCCGTTTACAGAACCGCGATATCTGTTCTTGATGCTGAGCTATTCATTTGTAAAATTTGTGCCTCTACCTTTTTTTTCAAAGTTTCGTATTTTTGAAAATGTTTTTAACAAAATTCAGGCCCTAAATCGAAATTCTGCTTCCAACAGTCACTAGAACTTAACTTTCTATCTCAGATGCAGCAAACTTCATTAAAATCGGTCCAGGGGTTCTCTCAGAAAAACGTTTTTGTGGTTTACATGTATTTTAATGGGCCGCATTGGAGTTGGGCCCAAGCTAACGCTTCCTATTAAGAAGTCACAGTTACTATATCACAGTCACAGTTACAGCACTGAATGAACTACACTTGGGCCAGCTAGCGTATATATACAGAGGGTGCCCCAGCTCACGTTAGCCAAGCTGTTCAATGAAAAATTTGCAGGTTGTCCCAACTATCATGCACCAAGATTTAAAAATATGCGAATACCACGTAGCTGGACGGAACCATGGCAATGCGTCGCTTGGAGATACTGAGATGATCTTTTGCACTCCGCCTAATTACATAATTAGTCCTACTTAATTACTCAACTTCTGATATTATATTTTGATGAAAAGATGCACGAAGGCAAGCTTTCTTGTAGAAACGCGGCCTCTTTTCCGCGACATGCGGAAACAATGCTGTGCCGCTTACGCTTGGCCGTCGCATCCACCAGTGCATATACGTGTTTGATTGGAATGGCTGATGGCGCCGACTGCAATGCCTGCGGTGTCTAGGAGACTATAGAACGTCTACTGTGTTACTGCCCATCTTTTGAAAATGAAAGGCATGACCTCTGCCCAGCTCTAAATCAGTTAGATAGAAAACCGTTCACCTCGAACAAGATATTGGGACCATGGCCTCGCATATCGCAGCTACAAAAGGCCACAAAAGCGCTGCTGCGATATTTGAAAGCTACCGGGTTGAGTCACCGTCTGTGATCCGGACTGAGTGACCTATCGATATCCACAGTGGACTTTCTCTCCTTCTTTTAATATTTCCCTCCCCTTTACCCTTTCCTCAGTGTATGGTAGCCAACCGGGCGCAATTTTGGTTAACCTCCCTGCCTTTTCATTTACCATTTGCCCTCTCACTGTCTTGCGTGGGTCGATGTTCTGTTATTGTTTGGTACTTTTAATATTTCAGTCTTAGTAGAGATAACATAAAAGATATGCACGGTCGGTGTTTATTTTTTTTCATTATATTTGTTTGTGGGCTGCCGTTATCAAAATTCCGGGGAATAGCTTTATAAAGATTGAAAGACAAGGTATGAGCAACTTTGGATGTAGAAGAGTGGTTGGGTTCGGAATTTGATTCGAAATTCCTCTTGCGGAGGCGACGTCCGGCGCCGGACGCGGGATGCCGGACGCCGACGCACGCCGCATATTCTGCGATACGGGGCCCTTAACGCTATCGCGTTAAAATTCCTGATGCAGCTTTCTGTTGCTCAAAACGTGCTGCATAATAGTGTTTTTTTCCGAGCGTGAAAGAAGCCCGCCAATACACGCGAAGTGCCCGGAGTGGCCAGTCGCGCGGCAATTCTGCGTGCAGTGTAATTTTATTTCCCCTCTTTCTTGCTAAAGTTATAAAGAAAGCGAGATTTGTGGCTGCTCGTGGAAATATATGCAAGGGGCTGCGCGCTGCCAACTGACGTGATGTATTGTTTGAAGAAGCATTCGGAGCGAGAGTTTACGGCAGAATTCAACGCTCCCCGGCTGCGAGTACGAGCGCACGGCGTCGCACAGGCGTTTTCTCGGAAGTTGCGAGGCAAGGCCGGCAGTGCCTCTGGCCTCTGCAAGTTGTACAAAGGATAATTCTAGCCTAGTGGATACCGCTTGCCGTTGCTGTTACCGATACAGCCACGTACCAGTTTTGTGCGCACAGAAGCGATATGAAGAGGTGTGAAGGAACTATAAACTACAATGACAGGTAATACAGTAATGCAATCAGCTTTGATGAAGAAATCAGCAAAATCTAGCTATTCCGTTGATTCTGCACACATTTCCTTCCGTTATCTCTACTTTGTTACCACTTTACCTCCCCCTTCCCTCTCTCCCCAGCGTAGAGTAGCAAACCGGATCTTCCCCTCTGGTTAACCTCCCTGCCTTTCCCCTTTCCTCTCTCTCTCTCTCTCTCTCTCTCTCTCTCTCTCTCTACTAAGGCAGCAGTTACCACCGCAACAATTCCAACTTAGTGCAACCGTTCGCAATGCTTATTTTTTCCCCCTCTCTCTTTGTTCACTTGTCTTGAAAAGACTATCTGCCAAGCGTTTTTTGAAGTGCTTATTAACACCACAAAGAAGGCTTTTAGAAGCCGTGCTTCAGTAAATCAACCGCAGGACCGAAGCTTTAGGTGGAAAGCTTTTAGGGAAATGACCTGGGGAAGCACTCTTCCTCGGCAAGGTTCCAGCGTTATCGCCTGATATTTCACGACCGCGGACAACTCTGTTAGTTTTTTTATGAATCCGGTCCAGGTACTGTGAGCGTAATGGGACCGTTTAAATGGCATGACGGTCGGTGCTTTTTGTGTGTGTGTGTTTGTTTAAAAAGCTTAGCTGCAGGAGATGCAAATGAGCGCATGATTTTCAGACAATTAACTGTGCCAGAACTGAAACAAGAAAGCAAGAAACCAAGCAAGCAAGCAAGCAAGCAAAATTTCAAGCGCAACGTAAACGATTAACAACCGTATCGTTGTCTGCGATGACGACCACCGGTAGCGAGCTTTCAATGCATTAGCGCAATCAGTGCACGTGCGTTTCAGCCAGGTTAACGTATTGTCTGTCTAGCTTCGGCTCCTCTCTCTTAGGCCACGCGTTTGAAGCGAAAAACCGGTATGCGTACACGTCGAAAGCGTATAGGCCCGAAGGCTGCCGGACAGCTTGCGTTCGCGCCAAGCCTGCACCGTGAGCGCGCGCGTCGCGCCATCGGGGTAAATGCTCGCCCATTAGAGGCTGGTACGGCCGCGCGCGCCATCGGCCGAACAGAAGAGCGCGCGATGCCACCCGTCTCGTTCCTCGTCCGTCGACCGAGGAACGCCAGTGGCGCGTGCAAGTACAAGCGACACGCCTGGATGTGGGTCGCGTCGCCGCATCCGACGGAACCGCGCGCGCAGCCAGAGCGAGCTTGCGCGCTTCGCAGTGTTTCTTTCGGCCCGCAGAATTGGGTGAAACAGAGTGTGGCGCAACAAGCACTCGACGCGGGCTTGCACTGCCTCGCGCCAGAGTTGCACCACCGTGTAAACGAGGAGCGCGGCGCTGCGGCAGCGCCGTTTCCTTTGATCGCGCGTCTTTGTGTGCTGCTGCGTCTGTTCCATATCCAGCACCAGCAGACGCGCGGCTTCCACTTGTGGAAGCGTGCGTATTCCAGCGACCTCTTATGGTTCGTTAGGTATATGGTTTTTTTACCCTACGGCGGGTGCTCAGTGTAAACCATGCGCAATAATCCTTCCAAGCTGGGAGGTGGTGGGTTCAAACCCATTGTGTTGTGTATTGCAAACCGACTCCCGGGGAAACCGTGATTACGTGCAGCTGTACGTGCAGCTGTGTAGGCCTGGACATTACGGTGTGCCGTAACAGGACAACACACACACACACACACACACACACACACACACACACACACACACACACACACACACACACACACACACACACACACACACACACACACACACACACACACACACACACACACACACACACGCACACGCACACACAGACACGCACGCACGCACGCACGCACGCACGCACATATATATATATATATATGACAACCTTTTATTGGGCGACACTTTTGCGCACAAAAGCAGTTACACTCTTACACTCAAAGCACCGCGAAAGCAGCGAACACGGCCGGCAGTCGTAGAAAATCTGATCCGCGGGACAAGCGCGTTAATCGCTGGTGCCCGCGTGTCTTCCAGAAAGTTCTGCACCATTCGCGTCGCACATACGTGCAATGAGATCACACAAGTATCGCTGACAACAGACAACGGATAGAACCATCGATAACATTCCAGAAACTTCCGATACATGCAGGCGCGTCCTGCGCTGAGCAGTAACATTTGTTAGACGACGAAACGCGGTCACCGGATAAACAATTACGCGTCTCTCTCTCTCTCTCTCTCTCTCTCTCTATATATATATATATATATATATATATATATATCACAGCGAATCAAATGTAAACGAGTGTGTTGAGTTACGCCAGAGCTGAGTAATCGTTCAAAATGCGTAGCTTCCGTTTACATTAACGATTGAAGGTAATGAGAAGGGGGAATGCTGAGAACTTGGAAAGTTTATTCCAGATATCAATGCTGCGGCCTGAGCTCACTGGATATTTAAAAGTGCACAGCGTGCGCTATAGTCAAGACATAATGCGCGAGAGTGATATTTCCCGAATGCGATCGCGCATATCGAATAGCGCATTATAGACGTTCAGTAACGCCAAGACGCTTATGATGTGTTACGCCAACCACTTGCTGTACTAGCGACGACCGGCGGCACTATTTCGCTGACTTTATCCGAATCCTATCTCGGTATATGCTGATACACTACCAATTTTTTATATTTAATATATTAACGTGACAGGTAACGCGATTCTGTCACATCGTTTAGCTTACTTGAAGTGCCTGATATTATACATAACAAATCATCATGCTCAATTAGCTAATTTAGCAACGTTTCAGCAATTGACTGTTGCATTATTAACTTTGTGATGCGAGCTACAAATTCCGGAATTGAAATTGGGCTGTAATGAAGTTATATGTCCATGTAGCAGATTTTTGACAACCGCCCCAGGTTATAAATAATGTCCTTAATCTGTGTTACGAAAAACATTGGCGTTCCACTCAGTTTTGTCCCCGCGTCGCGTGAAGGATGCCTTTTGGAAAAACGTTACCTGGCAGAATGTAAATCGAGCTACCGCGGTAGCTCGATTGTACGATCGCGGTGTACATTAAGCAACTGCAGATTGCCTAAGTGGCACTGCGCGTGGGGGGTCTTTAATTGTGAATGGATGATAAAAACCTACCGAGCCAACTCACGCGAAGTATGGAATTGGTTTTTCAAAGACCACCGCATAGGAGTACACGTAGGAGTACAACGGTGGTCTGATGTCATAACGGTGCGCTTTCGTTTACGGCGAACAGCTGTTAATTCCGCATGGGGAACGAACCATGTTAGCCACGCTGGACGTTTGAAAAAAAAAATACCGATGTCGCAAACTGCTTGCTGTTGAAATGTTCTGCACCATGAAATGTCACGTGACGAGGAACACGCCGCTTTAGAGTACGCCACCAGATAGCACTACCTCCGCGCGTCGCTTCACAGCGACGCGCGGGTGTGGCGAAGGAAAATGCTACAGTGAAAAGCATACATAGCATCCCTGATTAACTCAAGGAGGCTAATGATTATTTGTCACCGCCCCGTTTCAAAGGGGATGCCAGTAAATCATCTTAATCAGCAGCAGCAGTGGTAGGAAAGCCAAGCGTTACGCTTGTCAAGGTGACAGTGACAAGAACTTTATTAGAGTGCCCTGAAGAACTTGATTGGAGGGAACCGAAGGCTCCTCAGTCAAGTTGGTGGCTCCACCCACGACGGGACAGGGAGGTGGTGACTCTCTGCGACGTCGCGGGCCCTCTGGATGGCCTGTATATATAGTTGGTTCGTGAAATCCGAGCTCGTCAGCAAGGCGTTCCACTTGGACTTGTATTGAAGGTCGGAGCCCACGTTGTACGGGCACAGCCAGAGCATTTGGTCGAAGGAGCAGCATGTGGGATCGCTTTTGGAGCACGACTGCGGGAAGTTCGGGTCTATCCAACTAAGCGCTCTGGGGGTTACGTAGGACCTGGTCTGTAGGAGCCTGAAAGTAACGGCCTGAGCCCGGTTAAGTTTCGGGCTGGGGAGAGAGAATTTCCTCCTGCTGTGTCTGCAATACGACGTGATTTCGTGAAAGGTGGTAAGATGATCTTTGAAGGGGCAATCCTGTGGGAGAGCCGGACCTTTAGCTCGGGCTCGGTTCGTGAATTCACGCGCCAGGCAGTTGCCCGCTCGTTAGGGTTGCAACCCGCTTTGTTGGTGAGATCGTTCACGTGGGCCGGGAACCACGCTATGGTATGGCCTCTAGTTTCTTCTCCCGTACTAATACGAAAGGATCTGTTGACCAAGCCGGCTGCGTGTTTAGAAACTAGAGCGGACGAGAAAGCCCTGACCGCCATGCGCGAGTCGGAGAAAATGGTCGTCGGGCCTTTTGCGGCTTGAAGAGCCAAGGCTATCGCGGTTTCCTCCGCCTAATTCGTGTGTTTAGTGTAGATTGACAATGCGCTGATAAGTGTTCCGCGCGCGTCAACGATGGAGATTTCAGACCTCTCTTCGCTGCCATATTTGGCGGCGTCCACGCAGAATGCATCTGCCCCGTAAGGATCTATTCGTCGAAGGATGGTTCTAGCCCGCGCTCTTCTGCGACCTTCATTATATATTGGGTGGATGTTCCTCGGTACGGGCTCAACTTTTATACCTTCTCGGGCTAATTTAGGCAGGAACTGTCTGTCGAGCGGTGCCTGTATAGAGAGTAGACCAGCTTCATCAAGAATCTTAATTCCCGGCTTAGTTGACGAAAGCCTGGAGATCTGTGCAATAAACTGGGCTTCAACTAATTCGTCTGTGGTATTGTGAATTCTGAGTTCAAGTAGTTTTACCATGCTAGCGGATTGGGGAATACCGAGTGTTCTTTTGACGCCAGACCTGATGAGCGTGTCGAGTTTGTTCTTTTTGATTTTGCTCCATTTGAGGTACGGTGCAGTGTAAGTAATATGACTGACGAAGAAAGCTTGGAAGACCCTGAGGAGGTTGCCCTCCTTGAGTCCCCCATTTTGCTTGCGATTATAGTTCTGAGTTTTATTATATTTTTTGCCTGTGCGCCCAGCTTGTTTAGAGATTCTGCATTACAGCCTTTGGCGTTGATTAAAGGTCCTAAAATTTTGATGGAGTTCCCCCTTGGAATGGGGTGCCCTTCTCATGTTGTAATTTCGACTGGCAGCGTTTCTAGAGGCTCGAGGTTCCGAACGCCCTGCCTCGACTGTCTGTAGAGGAGGAGTTCGGATTTGGTCGGTGACAGCTTGAGACCCGTGCATATAAGAAATTCTTCCGTTACATCTATGGCCACCTGGAGACATTGCTCTAGATCGGCCAGGGATCCCCCCGGGGGCCAGATTGTGATATCGTCTGCATAGATTGCGTGGCCTATTTTTGGGAGTGCGGGCAGCCTTTCGGAGAGTTTATGCATGGCAATACTAAATAGTAGCGGGGATAAGACCGAGAACTGGGGGATTCCGCAGTTGCCCAGTTCGTAAGGACCACCCGAGATCGTGCCCAGTCGAAGGAACGCTTGTCAAGGTCTCTCGATTAATTCCGCCACACTTTGTACTCGGGGCTGCAATATACAGTATAGAAGACATTGCCGACACAGCACCAAATCTATTCAGGTAAATTTTTTCTCCCGCCGCAGAAGGCCTCGTCAACACCGAATCATAAATAAATACCTGCACAATACCAAAAGCATAATTGTTCATGTGACAGCACCGCACGCGTAATGCGGAGGATGCGGGTTCGGCTCCCAGCGGCGGCTGTTTTCGTCCACATACATTGCCCACTTCCTTATTAACTCCACACTTCAATTGAAAAGAACACGTAATAACCCGTATGTTTTGCTTGACTTCACTGTCTGTTGGCTTCATGTGGTAGTAAGTAAGAAAAAAAGAATCTGAGCCCTTTATTATTTGCACTCTCTGCAACTGCGGCATGTCAATGATTCGCTGCCTGTGATGTTTGTATACCTGCTGGAAGACAACCTGTTTTCACTACGTTTCGTTGCTTGATAGTTTGACAGCAGGCATACTACAAGGGCCTGCATACCGAGCTGATACAGAGTTAGCCTCCCGCTGGCGCAAACAGGAAGAATGAAGGTTGACTGCGTAACTTTTTTTACCGTATCAAATTTGTTCGTCCTCCTCTCCCCGAGAACACCTGACCTGGTCGACTTTCTTGGTGCCAGACTCTCCAGTGTGCCTTGATTAGACTGCGCCTTTTGTCGGAGCAAAGGTGCTGGAAGCCTTACCATTCATATCTCGCCATTAATCAGCCGGGAAAGCCACCCGAACTCTTCCGCTCTACATGAAGGCGACAAACTTGGGTGCCTCACTGTGGATGCGCTGCACTTGGGTTAGTGAAAGCAAACGTGGGATCTAGACACATGTCTTCTCTCTCCCTTTTTCTTCCTTTCACTCCCCCATTCCTCTCCCCTCGTGTAAGGTGGAAAACTGCACAAAGTGTAGTTAAACTTCCTGCCAATCGCAATGCCAATCGCAATGCCAATCGCATTCACTCTAATAGGCTTAACCAGCTGCTGAGTGTGCTGCTACTGCAAGCACGACCTCTGCGTCTGACCACTGCCTTAAAGATCCCGTAAACTAAGACGTTTATAAATGTATCTTCTTCACCCTCACTTTACAAACGTCCCGACTTCAACCGGTCGTCGTCCTTTTCATGCTGCTCATTATGGACAATTGATCAGCAGCTAGGCAGAATTAAAAAAAAAAGAGAAGGGCGACAATGGAAGAAAGTCCAATTAACAGCTCTGCTTAGAGACCAGCAAATGTTATCGAAAAGAAATGAACAGACCGCATGGCTGTGGCGTTGAGTGCATTCCCCTATAGTAGGCGAATTAAGCACACTTTCCTCTTCCGTCAAATTCCCCGAAGCTCCCTTGAATTAGAGACTAATATACTTTTTATTCGACCCACCGCAATATACATCACACTTATCAAGAACGAAGGAAAGGAGGAGAAGGAAGAAGAAGTGTATCTGTTCGGTCGCTGTTTTTATGTGGTGCTCTGAGTTTTCTGGTTTTTTGGATAGTTACGGTTACCTTTGACGACGATTGAAGATCGGGTGAAGTTCGGGTGAAGATTCGACGAGCCAGGCGCCTTACAGGTACGACATTTCTTTTTTGAAGACCTGGGGCCCTATAACGTAAAACTATTCCAATATGTTTCTATTCCAATTTCCTGACGTCAAATTTGCGTAAACACCGACGCAAGCACCGGGTGGTCACTCATAGGGTTGTCTGAACAGACCAATCAAACGCTCTCCTCGTTCATAGGAGGTACCTGTTGTTTGCTTGAAAAACGAATAACATTGCCTACACTGAGCGGCTTGTTGTATCTAATTGGCTGACAAGAGGCGAGGAGAACGCTCAAGTGGAGAGGGATTCACTAGGGCAGAGCCAGTGCACTGAAAACCGATAACCGGATGAAGAGGGTGGTGCCGGCGTTTGCTATTGGTCGGCTTTCCCTTACTTAGCTTGTGGTGGCTGGTCAAAAATCGCGGCGGCATGCAACGGAAGCTTAACAATGAAGCTAAAATTGACCCTCAGCAAAGAATAGTTGGCAGAATGAGGTAGTAAACGTGTCGAAAGTGCTTAAAAACGTTACACGGTCACGCAAGAAGTTTTATTATACGCAAATACACCCATGCTGTCCGGCAGGTGCGAATAGCCAGCGTCTCAGCGATCGGCGGTAGCTATCTTTTATTCCTTTCGGAACGGGACAGCCTGCGGCTATTCCGAAAAAAAATCAGTTTTGTTCGGCATATTAATGCATCTTTATCGCGTACACGTCACTTTGACGCGGTGAGTTCGTGCGGTTTTGTGACGTCGCGTGACAGGTAGGTGAAGTGGGTGCAGCCCGAAAACTTTTTACCAATAGCCGAGGGCTAATGGCGAAAAGGGGTCGAATCAGAAATAACTGTTTTTCATTTTTCTGTCAAATCATGCATAATCAGTGTGCACACATCATATCAGATGGGGAGGTATTGCGGTTTTTGTAACGTCGCGTGACAGACAGGTGAAATGGGGGGTGGTCGAAAAAAGTTTTTGACCAATCGCGGAGGGCTGATAGCAGAATTGGAATAGAAAAGTTTGGAATAGTTTTACGTTATAGCGCCCCTGTCTATTACCCCGCCGCTACGGTGGTCGGAAGCCGAGAACATCGTCACGAGCCTTATGCTCGTCCAAACCTAACAAGCCATATGAATGACGCTACGGGCCGTAATGAAAAGCCTGGAGCCTTGCAAGCGTCACAAAACTTCATAAAGCCGGCACGTTTGGTTCTCCCCAACTCAGAATCAACTTCAGCGAACTCAGGAATGATGGCTGATGGTGAAGCCGAGACCAAGAAACCTCGCCTAGAAGACGGCAAGGACGATGATAGAACATCGACTTATGAGCTAAGTGATGATGAAGATATGGGTGAAGATGCGCCATTTACTGTGGTCACGTATAAGAAAAAGCGAGCCGAAGGCATTCCGGTTGTCTTTCGCCCAACAAATGAAGGTACTACTTTTTGGCAAGTAAATCCAAACCGAGTGTCTGCCGAAATAGTTTCTGCTGCCAAAGAGAAAGTACAGTCTTTCAGGACGACCAGAGATGGAAGTTTCAGTGTTAGCGTTGCTTCCTTAGCATCGGCGAAACGCCTTTTGATGCTCTCAAGTGTAGGTGGCCTGGAAGTCAAGCCATTCATCCCAGAGTCGTACACGCGAAACGTTGGGAAAATAAAACATGTGCCTCTGCAGTACACAGACGATCAACTCCTAGACTTCTTGAAAGACGCAGGAGTTATATCGGCACGCAGACAGATAAGGTATTCCCGCCAAGAAGATGGAGCAGTGAAGTCATATCCACTTCACACGGTAATCTTGACTTTCAGAGACGATCGCCCTATTCCTGGAAGAATTTACTTGGGTTTCACCAGCCACCCTGTCGAGGAATACCTAGGACCCGCACTTCGCTGCTATAATTGCCAGAGATTCGGGCACATGGCGAAAACCTGCCGTAGCACACGTAGATGCAAAATATGCTCAGAAGACCATGACCACAAGCAGTGCAAGTCACTTCTTCAACCTAAATGTGCGAACTGTGCGGGGAACCATGCCGCCTCCTTCTCAGGCTGCCCACAGAACAAAGCAGCGGCGCAAATGCGTAGACATGAACTAATTCATGGAAGACAACCGCGACGCAATGAACCCGCACCAAACCTCGAGATTGTTCATCCAGTGCCAGATCACCCACCTCAGCGGGCACCGGAACCACCACAGCCAAGAGCACCAACAAGATATCCCTCCTCTAGAGAAAAACCAACAGTGCAATCAAGCGACCAATCAAGAGGATCACAGTCAAGAGCCCAGTCCTATGCATCAATACTACGGAAACCCAGAGGACAACAGGCAGAAAGTAATACACAAGAAAGCTCCTGTACTCCCACACACTTCTCTCAGCGACCTTACGCATCCACTGCAGAAGTGACACCAGCTAATAGCGAACATACTACAGCATCGGTGACACAACTGATTTTGCCAATGCTTTTCGCAGCTCTTAAGGCAATCCTATCTGCTTTGCCGGAAGCAAACAACCTACCAGAAGTAAAAGCCTTGTTGCCTCTAGAAGCACTGTTGTGTCAACAATCCGGGCCGAAACTGCGGCAGGCACTACATGAATAACCGCTACAAGAATGTCTCCATATTTCAGTGGAATGCCAACAGTCTTCGAAGAAAGTGCGCTGACTTTCGTAAACTGCTTGTGCAATACAACTTCCCAATACTTTGCATTCAAGAGGCGGGAATCACTGACGACTTTCGCCTCTCGAATTATGTGATATATAAGACTTCTCGTCAAGGTGCTGTTAGCAGAGTGCTCTTGTGCGTCAGAAAGGACCTACCATCTTATCAAATTCAGTCCAGTGATTCAGACTTCCCGGAATTCATCGCATGTAAAGTATCCTTTGGCAAGCTCTGTATAACAGTGATTAATCTATATCTACAACCTTCAAACCGGATTTCAGTAGAAGCGCTAGTGGATATATTCAAAATAGCTCATTCTAATGTATTTATATGTGGCGACTTCAACGCACACAATATCATCTGGGGCAGTGATCACTGTGATGCACGGGGTAATGTTATTGAATGCGCCATAGATAAATGCAACTTGACTGTTTTAAACGATGGGTCGCCAACATTCCTTCGTGGATATAATTACTCAAGCTGCATAGATGTTACCCTGTGTTCACATGATCTAGTGAATGGTGTGGGATGGACAACAGATATGGAAACGCGCGGAAGTGATCATTTTCCCATTCTTGTTAACCACCCTAGCATGCGCTATGATATCAGGCGTTACAGCAGACTAACCAACTGGCAAGCTTTTCGATACCGCCTAACGGATCAAATTAACCAACATGCAACAGTGGAAAAATTTACAGAATTTTTGCAGGATAATATGAACATATGCACAAAGAAGGTCCCAATACCAAAAGACTATGCTGCAGTTGACGGAGAATATGAACACCTAAGAGCCATCCGACGCCGATCCGAAAGAGCTTACCGACGGAGCGGAAGTTTAGAAGCATACAGAAACGCTCAGAAAATACACAATGTAATGCGCAGACGAATGGAAAGCTTAGGCAAACGGCGCTGGCGCGATTTCTGCGGCACGCTGTCTCCTCACACGGCTGTCCCACGAATTTTTCTAGTAATTCGTTCTTTAAGCGGACCTGTAACACAAAGCTTCCCATTTCGTGCTCTCGCTGTAGCCAGGGACACGTGTGAAATATTAGTTGCAGATGAATTTTGTGAGCTAATTTCCAGATCTGCCTTTTCATCACAATGTGCAGAATTTGATATTTCAGTAGAGTTGGCTAAGCGAAAAATTACTGCTTGCTACTGGGCCCAACATCCTCAGTTAGATCACACTTTCACATTAAACGAGCTCCAATGTGCAATTGCATCATGTCGCCAAAAGTCCGCTGCTGGGCCGGACGGCATTACGTACAATATGCTAAGAAACCTCGGACCGACAGGTACAAATGCGCTCTTAGACATCTATAATAACTTATGGATAGAGGAAACTGTACCTGACTCTTGGAAAGTCGCTCGAATCATACCAATTTTAAAACCTGGTAAGACGCCCTTGTGCCTTGAATCCTTCCGCGCCGTTAGTTTGACAAGTTGTTTATGCAAAGTAATGGAGAAAATGATTGACGCGCGACTTCAATGGTGGTGTAATGAAACGAAGGTGTTGTCCAACTACTTAGTAGGTTTTAGAAAACATAGATGCACAATGGATGCAATATTAGATATAGTAACCTGTGTGGAGCACGAGCGTGCACGTGGAAACATGACGATAGCAGTATTCCTAGACATCAAGAGGGCATTTGACACCGTTAGTCACGTTCATGTTCTGCTAAGCATGTTGGAACTTGGTCTGTCTGGCCGGTCCTTGCGATGGATTTCTGAATTTTTATCAGGTCGCAAAATATTTGTTCAGACGGGTGAAGGAAAGAGTTCTGAACATATTGTCAAACAGGGAGTACCACAGGGAAGCGTACTCAGCCCCTTCCTTTTTAACTGCGTCATGGCTGATTTAACGCGAAGACTGCCATCACAGTTAAAGTTTTCACTGTATGCAGATGATGTGTGTATTTGGACATCTGGGTCTAAAGCTCAACTACTCCAGATGGCATTGCAAGACGGCATAAATATCATCAACCAATTTTTGAGCGAAAGAGGAATGGTACTATCACATGCAAAGACTGCTGTATTGCCCTTCACTCGGAAGGTGTTAAAAAATTTCACTCTTAATCTGGAAGGACACCCTCTAACGATTGTCACACAGCATCGATTTCTTGGCATAATACTTGATAGGCAGCTATCCTGGGCACCCCACTTAAAAAAACTCGAAAACGAGGTCAATGCCATAGTGACTGTACTTCGCAGACTTGCAGGCACATCATGGGGCGGATCAGTATCGTCCATGCTGACTGTTTACAATGCATTAATACGACAAAAAATTGCATATTCCGCGCCCATCTTACACGGACTTTCCCACACGTCAGAAGAGAGACTTCAAAGACTTTTAGCTAGAGGACTACGCCTGTGTCTAGGAGTTCCACGAGCGACTTCGAGTTCTCTTGTAATAGCTGAGGCTCGCCAATCACCATTTCCAGTTATGCGAACTACAGAAACATGCCGGCATTATTTCCGCCTTCAAACCCAGCATAAAAACCACCCATTGGCTTTAGACATAATGAATCGAGATAGAAGTTATGTTCATATAGAAATTCAAGAAAATCTTCACATATTGCCAGAAAATGAATTTTGGAACTCAGACATCGAATATCCTCCATGGCTGCTTGCAGTTCCAAAAATTGAATTATCAGTAGAAGGGATATTCAGCAAAAGAGACATGTTCATTCAAGCTGCTCAACAACTAGCACTATACCAAATATATATGCGGTATTCAGGATACACACACGTCTATACAGACGGCTCCAGTACAGCAACCTCTTCAACTTCATCATTCATTATACCGCACCTCAACAAACAAGAATCATTTAAGTTATCTCGTGCGACTTCGTCCACAACGGCTGAACTTTTCGCAATCCTATGTGCGGTAAAATTTATATTGTCAATAGCAGAAGCGCAAAAATGGGTAATTTTCAGCGATTCACAGGCGGCACTAACATCACTCTGCAGCACAAAGGGGAAAACATTCAGCGACAGTGTAATATATGAAACACTTAAATACCTCACAAAGGCAAGCGAAGCAAAACATGCAATAGCATTCCAGTGGATACCAGGGCATTGCAACATTCCTGGCAACACAGCAGCTGATGAAGCAGCACGACAAGCGCACCTGAAAGATGATACGGCTCCGCTCCCAATATCAAAGAATGAATTACGCTGCATTATAAGGACAACGTCTTTCAACATGTCTAGAAACACTTGGTTTGACCAGAATTCTAAGAGCTCTGACTTATATCATATTGATCCATTTATTGAATTCAAATTTTCATTGTCATTAGATAGAACTATGGAAACGCTTATTCATCGATTAAGGCTAGGCACTGCCTACACAAAGCATTTCTTACACAGAATTGGCCGAGCGGAAACCCCCGAATGTGATTGCGGATTTGTAGATGAAGATATATATCACCTCCTTCTAGATTGCCCACATCACGACACACCTAGATGCCGACTTAAATCAGCGCTAAGTAAATTAGACCGCAGACCTTTCAGTTTAAGGAAACTTTTGGGCCCTTGGCCAACAACGGCCTTGCAGAAGAGCGCTTTAAAAGCACTAAAGGCTTTCTTTGAAGACAGCGGCATCGCTGGACGCTATTAGTGCTTTCATTGCTCTGTTCATTTCAATGTGACTCTATATATCCATCTGTTTGGGAATTATGTTATGTTGACTGCTATGTTGTGACTGTGAATGAATGTTTACACGATGTATATACCACCCGCTGACTAGACAATGTGCTATTAGGCAACAGTATCGTTTGTACTTTTGATACTTTCGACTACATAAGTGTGGAGACATTTGCCATGTATACTGTATATACCCGCTGATCCGCTGACTAGAAAATGTGTTATTAGGCGACAGTATCGTTTCTACTTTTGAGACTTTCGACTACATAGGTGTGGAGACATTTGCCATAGTCTTCCTGTGGAAACGTTGCTTTATAAGTCCTGGTGCTTGTGTGAAATGATTATTTGATATATAACCGTGAACCCTGAATGATGTATGACGGAACCACCCAAGAGATAAGGAGTAGCCGGCGCCTTAAATTGCGCGCCAACATCTCCTTATATCATATCAATAAAAAAAAAAAAGGAAAGGAATTGCAGGAGAGGCATTGCATCCGGTGGCCTGTGATGGATAGCGTTTGTGAGATTCCCCGGGATATATTGTTTTATTACCGCGGAATCTTCAGCGTGAGCGCCCCGGCTGGGATGCGACCGCGACGGCTGGGAATCGAACTCACGGCCTTGCGCTCAGGAGCAAAACGCCGTAGGCGCTGATTCTAGGAACAGCAACATATCAGGCATATCAATGTTTGTAGTTCTCCCGGTACGAGTTTGAGCAGCTGACGATCCCTTTACTGGCGCTGTCTGCCGTAGCCTAAAGCCCATGAAAAATATTTCAGGGCCTTCACCGTAACCACATGAGCATTGCCTATTCTTCACGCCTTCATCTCTCTCCGGCAATCACTCGTTACAGTGTTTTATTTTTTATTCCATCTCCGGCTCTCTGCACGTGCTTTCTTTTTTTTTATCTTTCAGCCTGCACTGACCGCTTTCCCAGTGCAGGGTAGCAATTTAGATGTTTCGCTTAACGTCCCCACCTCTCGTATCTTATTTATCTCTATGTCGCTTGTTACGGCACTAGGCCAGCCTGGTCGCTCAGGATGAATGCGGATACAGAGAGCGTGTCGAGCACCACATGGGCTCGTAGAATTAACGCAGAGTGACGAGTGTGCAGGGGCGACGAAGTCGCAAAGTAGTCGGGAAATGACCTGCTGGAGTAACCCCTTCGTATGCCGTTGTACCGCGACAGGGCGCAACAAGAGATGGGAAACGAATCAGCCGCGGCTGTCGACGGTCCACACCGCGGTGCCCCAGCGGGTGTCGCAGGAGCGTCTCGTGAAGCAGCCGACATTTCCGTCGGCGTTGTGGGAATTATGGGCATGGTCGACTGGTCGGACCATGTCCAGAATAGGAGGACAATAACTCTTTCTTCATTCGGAGTCACTAATTAGCCTGCGCGGGACAGTGCTAGTTATATTTAGTAGGATGTAACGGGAAATAATCAATATGACTTACGGCAGAACGTAATGACAGCTGCTCAAGCGTATTGACGATTCAAATTACCGAGAAAGCACTTTCCTGTTTCTTTTCTTCTTTGAAACTTGACACGAGGGATAACACCAACTTGCATATCTTTGGGGTTCGTAAATGCTATATATACTAATTGGCCAGAGGTCTCACTGTTAGCTTGTTCGCTGTAACGATTGGTCGGTGCCCGTTTTCGGGATCCACTCTTGCATGTGCGAAAGAACACGTTGCGAATGCAGACTATTTTGCTTCGCTCCGGCGAGAAATCTTCCTCTACGTCTGTTCACGATCAGCCAAAAGAAGATCAAGGTTTTAATGTGTAGGTGCTTCCATCCTGGTCCTTTTGTTACAGCCTAATCGAACATCGATTTCTTTCTTTCTTTCTTTCTTTCTTTCTTTCTTTCTTTCTTTCTTTCTTTCTTTCTTTCTTTCTTTCTTTCTTTCTTACTTTCTTTCTTTCTTTCTTTCTTTCTTGTTGTCACTCTCGTTGCTTTTGTTGGTTCTTTTTGAGTCATGCGCCTGGAGCTGCGAGACGTGCTTGGCATGAGATCACAGTTCTAGTTTTTCCTGCGGCGTGAATATTTACACACGAGTGACCCCCCGAAACGTGATGTGGGGTTCGTTCTGCGCGACGCTTCCGATGAACCATGTTGCACGACCGTGTTGTGTACTGTGCCCATTTTCTTTTTATCGATCGATAAAGGTAAACGAGGCCACTCTCGTTGAAAAAGGACTTGCGGAGAAACAGATTCGACGGCTGTATGCTAGGTTTGTCGCTGCCTTCATGTGCGAGGCGATAGGCACGAAATCCTCGCCGAAGTGCTTGAGCAAACTGCTTTATTTTGCGTGGGTTATTTTCTGCTGGGTGTTACAACTCACGCACCTGTAGATGCGTATGGATAAGAAACGCGAGATATGTTAAGAGAATACTCACAGAACGTGAACTTTTCGGGTGAAGGCAACTGGTCAATAAGCCCACATATGCTACCTGAAGGCATCAATGTTGCCGGATTCGAGACCCTCGTATGTAATAAACGAGAGGAAAGGGGGTTAACCGAGGGACCCGATAATTATTAGTCATATAATGAGAAGCCAACAAACACTGACACCAAGTACAACATAGGGGAAATTGCATGTACTTAATAAATGAAATAAAGTAATGATAAATTAATGGAAATTAAAGTGGATGAAAAAACAACTTGCCGCAGGTGGGAACCGAACCCACAACCTTCGCATGTCGCGTGCGATGCTCTACCAATTGAGCTACCGCGGCGGCGTTTCCCCATCCACTTTCTTGGGTATTTATGTGTACTAGTAGAACCCTGGGAGTGTTAGCCAGCGCCCCCACTCACAGACCTTGGCGGCGGACGTGGAACGTCTTTTTTGCCGCAGGCGTCACGAGAACGTGAACTTTTCGGGTGAAGGCAACTGGCCAATAAGCCCACATATGCTACCTGAAGTCATCAATGTTGCCGGATTCGAGACCCTCGTATGTAATAAACGAGAAGAAAGGGGGTTAACCGAGGGACCCGATAATTATTAGTCATATAATGAGAAGCCAACAAACACTGACACCAAGTACAACATAGGGGAAATTGCATGTACTTAATAAATGAAATAAAGTAATGATAAATTAATGGAAATTAAAGTGGATGAAAAAACAACTTGCCGCAGGTGGGAACCGAACCCACAACCTTCGCATGTCGCGTGCGATGCTCTACCAATTGAGCTACCGCAGCGG
Organism: Dermacentor albipictus; assembly: GCF_038994185.2. Lineage (NCBI taxonomy): Eukaryota > Metazoa > Arthropoda > Arachnida > Ixodida > Ixodidae > Dermacentor > Dermacentor albipictus. Next base: position 53,356,583 of record NC_091821.1, read on the forward strand.
CGTTTCCCCATCCACTTTCTTGGGTATTTATGTGTACTAGTAGAACCCTGGGAGTGTTAGCCAGCGCCCCCACTCACAGACCTTGGCGGCGGACGTGGAACGTCTTTTTTGCCGCAGGCGTCACGAGAACGTGAACTTTTCGGGTGAAGGCAACTGGTCAATAAGCCCACATATGCTACCTGAAGGCATCAATGTTGCCGGATTCGAGACCCTCGTATGTAATAAACGAGAAGAAAGGGGGTTAACCGAGGGACCCGATAATTATTAGTCATATAATGAGAAGCCAACAAACACTGACACCAAGTACAACATAGGGGAAATTGCATGTACTTAATAAATGAAATAAAGTAATGATAAATTAATGGAAATTAAAGTGGATGAAAAAACAACTTGCCGCAGGTGGGAACCGAACCCACAACCTTCGCATGTCGCGTGCGATGCTCTACCAATTGAGCTACCGCGGCGGCGTTTCCCCATCCACTTTCTTGGGTATTTATGTGTACTAGTAGAACCTTGGGAGTGTTAGCCAGCGCCCCCACTCACAGACCTTGGCGGCGGACGTGGAACGTCTTTTTTGCCGCAGGCGTCACGACAACGTGAACTTTTCGGGTGAAGGCAACTGGTCAATAAGCCCACATATGCTACCAGAAGGCATCAATGTTGCCGGATTCGAGACCCTCGTATGTAATAAACGAGAAGAAATATATATATATATATACATATATATATATATATATATATATATATATATATATATATATATATATATATATGGCCTCACACAATGGCCTCGTATGTAATAAACGAGAAGAAATATATATATATATATATATACATATATATATATATATATATATATATATATATATATATATATATTTATATATATATATATATATATATATATATATATATATATATATATATATATATATATATATATATATATATATATATATATATGACTGCTCACATACTATCTGACTTAGTGTCTAAAACAATGTGAACTGTCGTTTCTACTGTCACGTAGGACTCCCCGAAAAGATCAATAGGATGCAGTGCCGTAAAATGGGCATGCGGAGATTGATTTATAACCGGGGCGATTTTGCCTTCAGTGCCCTCATTCATTTCTCATCATCATCATCATCATCATCAGCCTGGTTACGCCCACTGCAGGGCAAAGGCCTCTCCCATATTTCTCCAACAACCCCGGTCATGTACTAATTGTGGCCATGCCGTCCCTGCAAATTTCTTAATCTCGTCCGTCCACCTAACTTTCTGCCGTCCCCTGCTACGCTTCCCTTCCCTTGGAATCCAGTCCGTAACCCTTAATGACCATCGGTTATCTTCCCTCCTCATTACATGTCCTGCCCATGCCCATTTCTTTTTCTTGATTTCAACTAAGATGTCATTAACTCGCGTTTGTTCCCTCACCCAATCTGCTCTTTTCTTATCCCTTAACGTTACACCTATCATTCTTCTTTCCATAGCTCGTTGCGTCGTCCTCAATTTGAGTAGAACCCTTTTCGTAAGCCTCCAGGTTTCTGCCCCGTAGGTGAGTACTGGTAAGACACAGCTATTATACACTTTTCTCTTGAGGGATAATGGCAACCTGCTGTTCATGATCTGAGAATGCCTGCCAAACGCACCCCAGCCCATTCTTATTCTTCTGATTATTTCTGTCTCATGATCCGGATCCGCAGTCACTACCTGCCCTAAGTAGATGTATTCCCTTACGACTTCCAGTGCCTCGCTGCCTATTGTAAACTGCTGTTCTCTTCCGAGACTGTTAAACATTACTTTAGTTTTCTGCAGATTAATTTTTAGACCCACTCTTCTGCTTTGCCTCTCCAGGCCAGTGAGCATGCATTGCAGTTGGTCCCCTGAGTTACTAAGCAAGGCAATATAGTCAGCGAATCGCAAGTTACTAAGGTATTCTCCATTAACTTTTATCCCCATTTCTTCCCAATCCAGGTCTCTGAATACCTCCTGTAAACACGCTGTGAATAGCATTGGAGAGATCGTATCTCCCTGCCTGACGCCTTTCTTTATTGGGATTTTGTTGCTTTCTTTATGGAGGACTACGGTGGCTGTGGAGCCGCTATAGATATTTTTCAGTATTTTTACATATGGCTCGTCTACACCCTGATTCCGTAATGCCTCCATGACTGCTGAGGTTTCGACAGAATCAAATGCTTTCTCGTAATCAATGAAAGCTATATATAAGGGTTGGTTATATTCCGCACATTTCTCTATCACCTGATTGATAGTGTGAATATGATCTATTGTTGAGTAGCCTTTACGGAATCCTGCCTGGTCCTTTGCTTGACAGTAGTCTAAGGTGTTCCTGATTCTATTTGCGATTACCTTAGTAAATAGTTTGTAGGCAACGGTCAGTAAGCTGATCGGTCTATAATTTTTCAAGTCTTTGGCGTCCCCTTTCTTATGAATTAGGATTATGTTAGCGTTTTTCCAAGATTCCGGTACGCTCGACGTTATGAGGCATTGCGTATACAGGGTGGCCAGTTTCTCTAGAACAATCTGCCCACCATCCTTCAGTAAATCTGCTGTTACCTGATCCTCCCCCCCTGCCTTCCCCCTTTGCATATCTCCCAAGGCTTTCTTTACTTCTTCCGGCGTTACCTGTGGGATTTCGAATTCCTCTAGACTATTTTCTCTTTCATTATTGTCGTGGGTGGCACTGGTACTGTATAAATCTCTATAGAACTCCTCAGCCACTTGTACTATCTCATCCATATTAATAATGATATTGCCGGCTTTGTCTCTTAACGCATACATCTGATTCTTGCCAATTCCTAGTTTCTTCTTCACTGTTTTTAGGCTTCCTCCGTTCCTGAGAGCATGTTCAATTCTATCCATATTATACTTCCTTATGTCAGCTGTCTTACGCTTGTTGATTAACTTCGAAAGTTCTGCCAGTTCTATTCTAGCTGTAGGTTTAGAGGCTTTCATACATTGGCGTTTCTTGATGAGATCTTTCGTCTCCTGCGATAGTTTACTGGTATCCTGCCTAACGGAGTTACCACCGACTTCCATTGCACACTCCTTAATGATGTCCACAAGATTGTCGTTCATTGCTTCAACACTAAGGTCCTCTTCCTGAGTTAAAGCCGAATACCTGTTCTGAAGCTTGATCTGGAATTCCTCTATTTTCCCTCTTACCGCTAACTCATTGATCGGCTTCTTATGTACCAGTTTCTTCCGTTCCCTTCTCAGGTCTAGGCTAATTCGAGTTCTTACCATCCTGTGGTCACTGCAGCGCACCTTGCCGAGCAGGTCCACATCTTGTATGATGCCAGGGTTAGCGCAGAGTATGAAGTCTATTTCATTTCTAGTCTCGCCGTTCGGGCCCCTCCACGTCCACTTTCGGCTATCCCGCTTGCGGAAGAAGGTATTCATTATCCTCATATTATTCTGTTCCGCAAACTCTACTAATAACTCCCCCCTGATATTCCTAGTGCCTATGCCATATTCCCCCACTGCCTTGTCTCCAGCCTGCTTTTTGCCTACCTTGGCATTAAAGTCACCCATTAGTATAGTGTATTTAGTTTTCACTCTACCCATCGCCGATTCTACGTCTTCATAGAAGCTTTCGACTTCCTGGTCATCATGACTGGATGTAGGGGCGTAGACCTGTACAATCTTTATTTTGTACCTCTTATTAAGTTTCACAACAAGACCTGCCACTCTCTCGTTAATGCTATAGAATTCCTGTATGTTACCAGCTATACTCTTATTAATCAGGAATCCGACACCTAGTTCCCTTCTCTCTGCTAAGCCCCGGTAGCACAGGACGTGCCCGCTTTTTAGCACTGTATATGCTTCTTTTGGCCTCCTAACTTCACTGAGCCCTATTATATCCCATTTACTGCCCTCTAATTCCTCCAATAGCACTGCTAGACTCGCCTCACTAGATAACGTTCTAGCGTTAAACGTTGCCAGGTTCATATTCCAATGGCGGCCTGTCCGGAGCCAGTGATTCTTAGCACCCTCTGCAGCGTCGCAGGTTTGACCGCCGCCGTGGTCAGTTGCTTCGCAGCTGCTGGGGACTGAGGGCCGGGGTTTGATTGTGTTGTTCATATAGGAGGTTGTGGCCAAGTACTGCACCAGGGTGGCCAATCCTGCTCTGACGAGGGAGTGCGTTACCGGTTCTGGTCACCGGGATCAGGCCACACTCCAGGCCTGTTTATGCAATTTTATCAACACGCGAATTTTTTTTTTTAATCCGGTGGAAAATTGCCGGCACCGGGATTCGAACCACGGACCTCTTGCACGCGAGGTGGGTGTTCTACCTCTACGCCACCGCTGCATTCATTTCTAAACATCATCATCTGTTCCAGCGAGAACTCGCCTCGCCGTGTCCCGTTCAGTCCGGTACCGTCCTCTCCTGCCCGGATTTGCCATTCTCAAGTACTCCATACTGGTGTAGAGAGATAGAGAGACAGAGGAAAGGGGAAAGGCAGGGGAGGTTAACAAGAGCGTAGGGTAGCAAACCGGATCTTACCCAGAGGGTAAGATCCGGTTTGCTACCCTACGCTGGGGAAAGAGGGGAGGGGGAAGTATAGTTATAAAGTAGAGATATAGAAAGAAAGGAGCATAGACACGCAATCACAGTCGGTCACTGTCACCGCAAACTGTCACCGCACAGGACAGTAACACTTGCAACACTCTAAACATCTGTTCAGGCTAAAGCCGCTTGTCCAATTCTGTTGCCCTTAAAAACTGCAACAGTGCCCTGGTCGCCCTCCACTGCGATGGCTTGTGATGACGGCATTTTAAAATAAGTTCCCCTGTGAGAAGTCTTCGGTCAAAGCGCGCTATCGCGATTGCGAGCGATCGTCTCCGTAAATTATAGCGAGGACAGTCACAGAGAAGGTGCTGAAGAATCTCCTGGTTACCACAGTCATCACGCGAGGCGTCGTCTGGCCATCCGCTTCGGAAAGCAAAAGACTTGGTGAACGCCACCCCTAGCCATATTCGACAAAGCAGAGTAGCTTCGCGGCGGCAGAGTCCAGCTGGAATGCAAAGGCGTAGAGAAGAGTCTAGGTTGTGCAGCCGGTTGTTGTGAGAAATTCCTGCGTTCCACAAGGAGAACGTGATATAACGGCTAAGCATTTGAAGTTTTCTAGCGGAATCTGTCCTTGATAATGGTATCGGCTCCTTTTCGTCGCCTTGAAGAGCCGACCGAGCAGCGTTATCGGCGTCTTCGTTCCCTAACACGACGCAGTGACTTGGAAGCCACTGAAACGTCACCTCGTGTCGTTTCTCAGTCAAGGTGTGGATTAGTTCTCTAATCTCGAATACCAGTTGTTCGTCTGGTCCACGCCGCAGGGCTGATAGCAAAGACTGCAAGTGCTGCCTTCGAGTCACTGAATATTGACCATCTTCGAGGTTGTTCTTGGCTGACTAGACGAAGTGCAGCGCGAAGAGCTGCAAGTTCCGCAGCCATCGGTGTCCTTGGGGGGCATGGCTTGAAACTGATGGTGGTGGCTTTCGCTGGGAAAACCACGGCTCCAGAGGAACACTGGAGAGTTGCCGATCCATCGGTACAGATATGTACGTGGTCGGGGTACCTCTAATTAACCATAAAGAGTGCGTGGTACAATCTTAGATTCAGTGATCAATGACCAAAGTTACGATGAGCCTTCGTAGAGCGGGTGGTCGTCGCGGTAGCCGGTGAAGAGCCTTCTCGAAGCTCCTAACAGTCTCCATAGAAAAACTCCAGTATCGCCTGAAGACTGCGTCTGGAAATGCTGGCGAGCATTTACGGTATCTATCTCAGCTGATGACAACGTTCTTGGTATACACCTAAGACAGCTTTTGTAAATCTGCGAAGGTTTTCCTTTAGGCATTGCCAACAGGACAAAAACAAAGCGGCAGCCAGATGCGTGAAGCCTTTCTAAGGCCTCGCAAGTGGCCCGCAAACGGGCGCCGTACAGTGAAGAGAGGCGACGAGGCGTTAACCAACGCGCCGGTCACGAAATACGCCTTACGTGTGAAACGTTTTTGAATCGGCGGCCCCTACTCACAATGGCTTCTCGTTCGCGTGAGATATTTGTGAGCGACTGGTCGCGCTCGCTGTCATCTTTGTTCACTCTCTCGATTGGGCGGCACCTCTTGTTGCCCTCTTATGCTGAGTCCTGTATTCAGGTGGACCCTGCATTCAGGAAATGCTTAGCATTGCAGTCGATTATGCAGATGTTTTTTGTGTGTGTGCTGCAGTTGTATTATTTTTGCTCAGGGTGTTGCTGTGTTATACCATATTTGATTATGTACACTTGATTATGCTATTCACTCGCCGAGGTGTTGTATTTCGGGGAGGCGGGAGCAAGTCAAGCTATTTGTTCAGCTATTTCTCTCACATCTCCTCAGCTTTATGATAAAAAATAAAGTAACTATTACGGTATTATTATAGTTTTTCATTTTTAATCGTTCAGCAATTACAAATTAGAAGTTAATTGGAAGTTACGTGCAGCACTTACTTCGGTCAATGTAACCATTAAACCATACAATACAAAACATAACCGAGGCAACAAAACAGCAGGGCTATCGGAAGATACTGCACCGGAAATTCGCAAATGTGCCTGTTTATGAAGGTACAGCTGAAATAGAATTGTAACAACTTTCGCTGCCGTTGCGAACAGCTGTTTTAAATCAGTTAGGTCACTGCGGATGCATTTACGAAGCTCATAGAACAGCTGGCTGTATACTGACCTATCAGCACAGTCAAGCATCAATAGTGCACGATCAGCATGACGCCAGTGGGCCATACGGTTCACCATTCTTTGGTGATGAACAGCTTTGTGAATTCGATGACTGCCCCTCCCCCTCTCTATCACAGAGTCAGGTACAGTGCAATTTTATCTAAATTGTTTGACCAGTCGCTTACGGTTCACAGCGGGTGCTTTTCAAATTGTCATACACATCACCACAACCACCACCACCACCACCACCACCACCACCACCACCACCATCATCATCATCATCATCAGCAGCAGCAGCAGCAGCAGCAGCAGCAGCAGCAGCACCAGCACCAGCACCAGCCTATTTTTTAGGTCCACTGGGCAGTACAAAGGCCTCTCCCACCTATCTCCAATTACCTCCGACTTATGCTAGCTGATTACAACTTGCGCCTGCAAGTCGTATACAGAAGCACCAAAAGCACACTTGCAACATGCATTTCGCGAGAAGACGCGACCTACCGTCTTGAAAATATAAACGCGACACAACGCGACGCATCACTTCCGCGATGCTTTGTCACGTAATCTTAAATGAAAAAAAAAAAAAGCTCGCTGCATTCTTTTTTCTACCTATGCACTGCCGCGACGCAACAAGGAGGTGGGGATAGTTTCGGGGTCAGAGCACATAGCCCCCATGGTGCCATTTCACTTAGTGTGTGCACAAGAATAAAGCGACGTCCAAACGTTCAGCTTGACGTCCTGGTTTCATCAAAGGCTTCTATGACGGGGCAACTTTTGTTTCCATTAGTGAGAGAAAAGGAAGAGACAAACAACACAGCGCCGCGGGCAGGTTGTCACTGGCGGAGCAGAGCGAGATGGTCGAGCGAGAGAGAGAATGCAGGGCAGGCATGGCGCGCGCGAGCGTGCCTCGCGCTCCAAGCACGTCCCCGCCGTACACACAGCGGCCGAAAGACAATGGGAGGCAAAAGAGGGGAGAGAGACAAAAGGAATGGCGGCCAGAAGGAACGCCGCGCGCACCTTACGCACCAGGCCATGTGCAGTCCAGTATAAAGTCATCACCGTATAGCAGGCACGCGGTGGCACACTGCGGCGGCCAAGCTGGGCCACTGTGTCTTACGAGGAAGCCGAGACGATTTGCGTAAGGACGAGTCCGTCCCTCCGCCACGCGCTTCCCGGTCCCAAGAGCGGGGGGGTGGATGCCATGTGGGTACTCTACGAGCACTCGCTGCGATTGTGGGCGTCAAAGGGCGACGCGATGTGCAGTGCACTCCGTGCACGCGTATAAATGACCAAAGCGAGACAACTGTGGTCAGAAAACTATGAGCAGCGAGACAGTGCAGCAAATGCTGAGCCTTGATGACGTCCTGTGACGTGCACCGCCGCTGAATGACCACGGAAAGAATGTGGAAAGAGTGTAAATGAACGACGCTTTGAAAGCTCTTGATGTACGAGATTTTGACGGTAAAGCCATTGAATCCGAGCAAGTAAAAGTCTTTTGAATGCGTCTTTATATTCTCCCTGCACCACATATAGAAACGACAACCACTGACGCGTGTAGACTGACGCAGGATCACTAAGGAAAATTCACCACGGAGACCGTGCATCAATCAGATTCTTGATTTTTTTTCGATGGGTTCGGGCGGCGTCGTCGTATCACCGTGATGCAGCTACAGCATCTTCTAATTCTAAGAACGTGTCAAGAGCGTGTTCATCCATCATACCAGTAATAAATCGCTGCACTGATGAATTGGATGTACGCATGTGCTGCTGTAGATGGGCGTAAGCATACGGCGCCTCAAGGGCACCATAGTGCTTATGTACTGGGCTCATTATCATGAATATATGTACATACGGTATCCCAACGTTCAACGAAGCTAATACTTGCACAAATACATTGTTCCGCGGTCTTCCAAAAAGAATGGCTCAGCGTTCTGTATACTAGAGAAGGACCTTTCAGAATGTTCAGAGCACTTGCACAGTACTCAGAGTGAGTACAGAACGTAGGCAAGTTGGTACTGCAACAACAGTTACGGGCGCGTGACAGATGGACAAGACCAACGGGGCCGGGCCGAACGCGAGCCTGCAATGCACTACGTGTATGCACGGCAAAAGCTCTCTCCTCGTCACCACTGCGACTTGGGCCTCCGCGAGGTTAGCCACGCGCTTCTGAATGGGAGATCGCCCCTTGGAGCACGGCGGCGAAGCGCAACCGACAGGAGGGCGCGAGTGAGGAGGAAGAAAAAGACGGGGAGGAGTGCGCGGCCCTGCCAAGGGGGAAGCGGCGCAGCTGACCCGTGCGATTTAAAGAGAAGCGGCGTCCGGAGAAGAGCTCCATTTGCTCTCCCGAGGAGGAGCGGTCCGCCGTAGCAGACAGTACCAGCGGCATACAGCGCGCACGGCGGTCGTTCCAAGTGCACCCATCATCAGCTGGTCGGCCTCGCGCCGCCACCACCACCAGCGCCGTGCGAGGTGTGCTCTCGGCTTTGCTGTGCGGACACCCAGCGGCCAAGCTCCGTACACTCCGAGTGCTGGACTTCGGTCTCCGCGCGATCTTCCGGACTGTGCGACACGGCTTGCGGCTAGTGCGGATCCTTCCACACAGCTGCAGACGGTGCTCGTCCGAATCGACTCGCCTCTGAAGAACAAGGTGAGTGATTCTGTGAACTTCCAACTGCAGCCATCCACCTGACTCGGCGGTAGTTTGCAGCTTTTGTGGCAATAATAGCCAGGGAATGCTGTGTCAAATGTCTCTGTCAACGAAGTACGGCGCTGGGCCGGAAACGCGTACGAAGTGTTCCAGCGGAAACTGCATCTTATGGAAATATTTGTCCACAAGACGCAGTTTCTGTGCGCGGAAACCATGCGATGAAGTGCACATTCAGGACTCGTAGTGAAGAGACTGCCCTTTCCTTCCTTTTTTTTTTCTTCATCTTTGCCTCTCGAGAAAATCACCTTCAACTGCTGCTATTCTACAGCGAACGCGGCTGATGCGGGCGCCGAACCTATTAGTGACCCATCACCTGTCTATTAGTCGAAGGACAGGCTTTGCTCGACATAGAAATCAAGGTAGCGTCTTACGAGATCTTGTTCGCCACTGCATGTCTCTTGGCCAGAGGCGTTCACAACACTGTCAGAGTATTAAGTTATTTGCTCGAGCGCTGTCGAAACCAGAAGCTTCGCTGTATACTTTCTTTTTTTCCGAAAGCGGAGACAGAAACGGCCACAAACTGCAACTAAATGAAAGGTGTCCATTGGCTCGTGTCTCATCATACCACATTGTGAAAAAAAAATGATTCGTACTGTTTCTAACACATTGTCTCCTTCTCACCGTCGTAAACACTTATTACCTTCTTCAGGTGAATTTTCACGTGTTTTCTAAAGGCATGGAAAGGACAAGATTTCTCTTCAAGTGTTTGATAACTTTGAAACTGGAAAAAGCTAAATGTACAGAAACGTACGACTTGCTGTATGATATACACAAAGATATACAGCCATTGACACCATATTAAAATTATCTACCGAGTATTTACGTGCGCATCGTAACCACAGGCAAGCTGTAAACATACGTCGCTATGCAATGTATGACTTCGGGACATTGCTCAGCGACTGTCTATTTCGTGTTCCAGTGTTTCGAAAAGCGAGGCCCTGTTTAGTATATATTGTGGCCTTAAAGCAACAGAGACGTAAAATTTTGTATTGTGTCTTGTTGTCTAACATTGATATTATAATAGCCGATCGTTATTTAATGCGTAGAGTGCACTGATTCCGGATAAGATAGACAAGAAGGCCCGCATTCGCCTCCCCCCCCCCCCCCCCCCCAAAAAAAAAGAAAGCTCTTACGCTAGAATTTTTCGTGAGAGCGAACTCCAGCCAGTCCTGATGCTGGACATATTATTAGTGAAGGTGACCGGCCAATGGCAAAGAGCCCTTACGAACAAAAAGCTTTGGCAATTTACGCTCAGGATTCTTTCTTTTTTTGTATATCCTACAATGTGGTTTGGCTTTTTTTCAAGCCTTCCAACCAAGTGAATTCCATAGTATAGCCTGCAGTCCCGTTCACCCTTGCTGCGAAGATGTTGCCCCGTAGTTAGACTTTTGTGATCTACTGGATCGGCGCTGCGATTTAAAGGAGATCTCGCATTTGTCACCGCGCAGTCACTGCCATCCGTGTGCGAAATCGCCGGTTGATAAAAAGCAAAACTTACCGCGAAATATACGCAAACACCATTTCTGCGAACTCTAAGGATTTGGATTTGCTGAAGCTCTTGACGAAGGCGTCGCTAAAGGGTGCGCACAATATTTCACGGGAAACTAAAATGGACCTCAGCAACTGCGTGCACACAGAGCGCGATACGTACTGCGAGATCACTGTTTTCCTCGTGCCTCGTAACTGACTTGCCAACCGTCGACCACAGCTTCATACACGCTCCTTAATTCATTACAAAGGACAATGACGTAACTTTGATTTGCCTGTCTTCCAGGAATTAGAGCCAAACCGCTCAACAGGCGAAAGCTTGTCAACACCCACAATAAGAAGAAGCAAAAAAAAAAAAAGCCCACCGGGTCCATAAAGCAGCTCTCACGTAAACGTTGCTTATTCGTAGGGTCACCGAGGAATGTTTGTTGCAAACGAAACTGGGCAGTGAAGGTAGACGGCTGATGACAAACACTTTCTGCGCATGGAAAGCATTGTGCTTGCATCCCCTGAAGTGTGCTAGAACTCTTCGTTGTGGTTCTTAGCGATGACTTCCTCTTAAAATTCTTCTTAGGTAAATAAAGAAGGAAAATAAGAACAAGCGATAGGGTTCACCCATTTGTGCGCAGTCGTAGCGCGTATGTACTTGTATCGGCGTTACAGTGTGCTGAACGGAATTATATTTGTGTTCACTTTTATTAGCAAGGCGTGCTTGGTGTCCTCAGTGGAGTTCAGGATGTATTTGTTGCTTATTATCATGGCGGTTGCTTGTTTGCTCAAGAAGTACTGATCACTTCACCTAAGTATGTGGCGCAGCATTGTTGGGCGCGCTGCTGTATAAGAATTCACAAATTTCCTGTCTCTCGATATCCATTTTTCCTTTACCTCCGTGCAGGGTACCAAAGCAGATTTTTTTGTCTGGTTAACCTGCCTGCCTTTCCTCTGTTTCTCTCCTTTCTCCCACGAGTAGGCAAACTGATGAGGCCAAATGAACGAGTGTCTAGTTACGGCCAAATTACGCATCTTAAGCAAGCGCTTTTCTCTTCCTTTTGCTCTTGTTAGGATTGTCGACAAACAAAACTTACCAGATCAGCTTAAATTACTGAATTAATTTTACAGGTCGGTGGCCTGGTAAAGTTTTTTAGGCCACAGGTAGCCAGCCCGCCTAACCGATAATGTCGTCGTCATCACTGTTGCAAACAATTTTACCGTTTTTTCGACTGTGAATTAAACCATCACGAATCATTACGGGCGTACTACCATGTTATTGCCCATTATTAATGTCTTTCGCAAAATCGAGGTTTGCGTCGGATAACCCCGCCGACCTGCGTGACGCTGATACAAACTGGATCGAACAAGATATGGGAGTCTTTATATCTTCTCACTCTTGGAAATCCAGAACGATTACACGCTCAGAGAAGCAAGAAAGTTGAACTAAAGAAGTCAGGATCAAGAAGCAGAAATCCTTCATCAGGTTCTCTTGTACGGTGCTGGCGTTTATCTCAGTAATTGAGCCTTTACAAAGCAGTCATCAGCGCACACCTCACAAAAGGCATCGAGAAAAAAAAAAGTTGGTGCATTATTCTTGCGCGTATTTCATTGTGCCGAACTTGACTGAATATGACTATGCAGTTCGGCTGCTGAGCACGAGGTCGTAGGTTCGATTCCCGGCCACGGCGCCCGCATTCCCATAAGGTCGAAGCGCAGACTCGTCCGCTTTAGATGCACATTGAATAAGCCGGCCAATGCAAGAGCCGCTGTAACGGTGTTTTGTCTCTGTGGTTGCGCTAAACCCCACCGATCCTTATTCCCATTGCTCCACGGTTTAAATCTGTCGTTGCCGTTAGCCTCCCTCGTGTGTGTTCCGACGGGCTTTTTATATTTATATAGGTACCATACCTGAATTGATAAGTGGCGGAGCTATCGCGGCCAGTATCTGCAAGGCTATGTCTGCCTGCAGCTAGCAACACTCCTGCTCCGCTTCTTGCTATACGTGAGGATTAACGCAAATAGAGAGAGAGAGAGAGAGAGAGAGAGAGAGATCATTGAAACAAAGGAAAGGCAGGGAAGTTAACCAGAAGAAAAATCCGATATGCTACCTCACACTGGGAGGAGAGGGACGTAGAAATACAAGAAGGAAACAGAGAGAGAGAGAGAGAGAGAGAGTCAGAAACAGAGCACATGTACACAATCACCGCGGTTCACAGCATAGGGTAACAGATAACACTTTCCAGTCTAGAGTCACCGCTTGTGCAATTTTTGTTGTCTATAAAGAACTGCAACAATTATTTCGTAGACCTCTGCTGTGACAGCTTGTGAGGACGTTATTCTAAAGTGATTTGTTTTGACAATGGTCTGTTGTCGGGACAACCGAGTACCAATTAATGGGGGAAGGAGACTACGGGTCTTGCATTACACCCAAAGAAGAGCTAGCATGCTAAGTTTTCCTACACGTTCTTGTTGCATATATGGCCGCTATTCCTTGCCAGTGCTACACTGACGTCGTCGCTAACTAAGGCGCATTCGCAACTATTTTGATATGTTTCGCCAAAGTGCAGCTCACTCCCCCCTTCCCCAGATCTTCTCTACTGCAGTAGCGCCGGTACCTGCATATACTACAACGGTTTCCTCTTCAGAGGTCGTAAAAGTGAACGCAACAGATTAAGTTGAAAAGCGAAGAGAAAATAACTGACATGCGGAACGCCTGATTCGCGTATATTATAGAATTTCGACGTGTAATCGCTCTGTAGCCGGGTTCTAAGCACGAAACAGTCGCAAATGTACGTTTTGAAGATGGAATGAAGCCGCGCCTACAAATGCAGGTGACCCTGGCAGCACGATAACGCATTCGAGTCGTTTCCTAATTGTTCGCGTTTGTATTTAGGCTGACGGCACAGGTGTCCTTTTTTTCTCGTTTTTTTTTGCCGTCCTTTCCTTCAGTTTCTGGCGAGATGTACTACGTCATGTATCAAAACACAAACGCACATAAAGCTCGATAAAAACGAGGGAATATATTGCTACAACTGTATTACCGATCACTATGCAGAGCTGCGGAATTTGGACCGCCGGCGTTCTTTACCGTGCGCACAAAGCACGCTACACGAGCATTCTCGCATTGCTCCCCCATCGAAATGCGGCCGCCCCGCCCATGAATCAAACCCGTGAGCTCGTGCTCAGCAGAAGAATGTCATATAGCCACTGAGCCACCACAGAGCGTTCGATCCGATTTTTCGGTACATCTATCGCTAAATGTTCTTTTTCCGTTCGACCAATGAGACTGAGTGTGCGAGCATTACAGAAAAAAAAAAAAGCGAGAGGGGTAGAGAGAAAAAGAGAAATGGTGCGGGAGAGTTTTGTAAGGCATGCCGTTTCGTTTTTATTACATTTATTTGTCATTTATACATAAATTCCTACAAGAACTGTTGGGCCGGTAACCAAATGCTATAGTAGAGGCCCCTAGTGAATGTATGTAGATACAGTAGCAGCTACAAGAAATAAGCACACACCTGATGGCTAGTGAAACAACTAGTTTAAAATATTTAATTGCACAAAATGAATATATACATACATATTGTTACACGTGTGAGCCTATTTAGAATATGTATTTACTAGCAGAGAACGTTCGACGGAAGGGAGCCCAGCCAGGCTGTGTCGACTTTTCGTCGTCTTCGGGACCTTCCTCGTTCTCCTCTTCGCCTCACCATGACACGACCTCCGGCGAAAAAAAAAAAAACACTGTCCAGGTGCGTCACAGGGCGGGGTAAAGTTTTAGTCGTGAGACGTGAACGACGTCAGGTGAAGTTATGTCAGATGAGATGGTGGAGTAGACGGGGACTACCTCATAGGTGAGATCGGTCACTTGACGTAGGACGAAATAAGGGCCTTTGTAGCAAGGAAGGAGTTTTTCCGAGAGCCCCACTCGATGGGAAGGCGACCAAAGTAGCACAAGGGAACCTAGTGAAATGTGTACGTCATGGTGCAGCTGATTGTAAACGTGCTGATGATTTTCTTCGGATGCCAACAGACGAGTACGGCTAAGCTACCTCGCGTGGTCAGCATGGACAATGGCGTCGCGGGCATACCCGCTGCTCGGGGCACTAGCAGAGGGAAGTGTAACGCCCAAGGGTAACGCAAGGTCGCGACCGAACAAGAGGTAAAACGGCGAATAACAGGCAATGGGGGCGATATGCGAAAACACCCGTGTACTTAGATTTAGGTGCACGTTAAAGAACACCAGGTGGCCAAAATTATTCCGGAGTCCCTCACTACGGTGTGCCTCATAATGAGATCGTGGTTTTGGCACGTAAATTACCATCAATTTTTAATAAACGGCAGTTTCGTTGCGTGAAGAACAGTAAGCGAACGTTACGCGTAGGGCAGTGCAATGTCTCAATCACTGTGGTCTAGCGAAATTTACTGAGCATGTCAGTGATGGTCCGGTTAAAACGCTCAGTCAGGCCATTGGTCTGAGGATGGTACGAGGTAGAGAGCTTGTGCTTGCTAGAGCAGTATTGTAAGAGGTGAGCAATGATTTGGGAGAGAAAGTTATGCACCACGGTCCGTGAGTAGCTATCGTGGGGCACCGTGCACTAAAATGATGTCGCGGAAGAGGGAATCTGCGGCGACAGTTGCACAACTGGTCGGAAGCGCTCGGGTAATGGCGTCGCGCGTCGCGTAATCTGTAGCCACAGCTATACACCTGTTGCCGGACCTGCACTCTGGAGAAGGGCCTAGAAGATCTAAACTCACTCGAAATAATGGCTCAGTTGGGATGTCGAGGGGTTAAAGATAGCCGTAAGGAAGCCTTGCTGGTTTTTTCCATCGCTGACATTGCTCGCACGCAGCAACGTATCGCTGTACACAGCGAGCAAAGCCGGGCCAGCAGAAGCGAAGGCGGACGTGGTCGTAGGTGGGAGTGACACCAGGCTGTCCTGCAATTGGCGCGTCATGAAGCTCATGGAGAACGTCTGCGCGAAGGTGGCGCAGGACGACACAGAGAAGGAAGGAAGGGCCATCGACGTGAAAATTATGGCGGCACAAAATACCGACTGTAGGATGAACCACCGTATGGAAGGTTCAGTAAGCACAGATTCAACTCGCTCAATGAGGGTCTGCAAGGGGGCCTCACGGCGTTGCTCTTTGGCCATGTCCATACTTTGGGAGACGGAGAGAACGCATGGCGGAAGTGTCCGTATCGTCGACGTCGGGCGGTTCTACGAGGTAACGGGACAAGCAGTCGGCGTCTGCGTGCTGGCGCCAAAATTCGTAGACCGCTGAATAGGAATACTCCTACTGTCGCAAAGCCCATCGGGCAAGCCTTCCTGTGGGGTCTTTTAAGGCCAAAAGAGAGTGTGGTGGTAAGTGGCAATAGAAAAGGACCAGCCCTGGTGGTAGGGACGGAATTTTGCAACCGCCCAGACAACAGCCAGACACTCTCTCTCGTTAATGGAGTAGTTTCCATCCAAAGGTGACAAAAGGCGGCTGGCGTACGCAATAACGCGGTCATGACCACGCTACAGCGGGTTTTTGACGAGTGCTGCTCTATTACTTCGTGAAAATACCATCCTTGTTGTAACGAACTTGTTCAGCTATCATCTGATGATTATGTTTTATAAATTACTAAGCAGCTTTCTTACGAATTCATTGATTCCAGGTACCTCATCAATAATAATAATACCAGGTTTGCACGTAACTCCAATTTTCTACTGCCTATGGTTCATTCTAACTATGGAAAAATGACATCATCATTCGCTGCAATATAACTGTGGAATGGCTTACCCAACACTATTAAATATTCATCCTTTCATGCATATAGTCGTACTCTTAAGCCTTTTTACATGCATGTAAAACTAAGTTTACATCATTCATTAGACTACATTTGTCATTTGTATGTATTGGCAGGTTCTTTATTCACTATAGGCTTGTATACTGACAATTGTGTCGTTTATTTAATTATTCTATGTTGTATTTTTCGCCATTGTGTTTCTTTCTTTTACTTAGCTTGCTCATCTTCATACGTCCCTCCATTGGTATTATTAACCCAGGGTCCCGCTGCAGTCTTTGACTTCGGGACCCTCGTTTGTATATTGTCTCTTACCCATTCAACGTATTTAAATAATAACAAACTGAAACTGAGACTGAAACTGAACTTGCGCCAAGACAGTGCCGATCCCATGGCCACTTGCATCGGTGCTCAACTGTCTAGGGGCTGAAGCGTCGAAGTGGCCGAGGATAGGCGGGGTGGTGAGCAAGGCCGTTAGAAGAGAGGAGGCTGCAGATTGGGAGGGTCCCCATGCAATAGGCGCACCTTTTTTGAGCAGGTCTGTGAGTGGCCGTGCTATGGTGGCAAAATCTTTAACAAAGCGGCGGAAGTAAAAGCAAAGTCCTGCGAATCTGCGGACATCTTTTGGTGAGTGCGGCACAGAAAAGTCTTTGACGGCGCCAATTTTGCCGGGTCAGGTCGGATTCTAGAAGCGACAACGAGATGTCCAAGCACAGTTATCTGACGATGGCCAAAATCGAATTTTTTTTTTAGTTGAGATGAAGACCAGCCTTGCGAAAAATACCAAGAATGGCTGAGAGTCGCTCAAGGTGTGTACCGAACGTAGGTGATAACACTATAACGTCATCCAGGTTGCAAAGACAAGTCGTCCATTTAAACTCCTGAAGTAGAAAGTCGATGATCCACTCAAAGGTGGCCGGAGTGTTACATAAACCAATTGATAAAGTCCGTCCGGTGTTATAAAAGCTGTTTTTTTCACGATCAAGATCATCCAACACAGTTTGATAATACCCGGACAGAAGGTCGGTGGATGAAATGTACTGGGCACCATAGAGACAAACAAGGGCGTTATCTATTCGAGGTAGCGGCTAGATATCCTTGTCTGTAATGTCATTGAGGTCTGAAGACACCCGGAAATTGTTGATATCTTCAACTTTCCCGACTACACCCGGGGTGGGGGTGACAGAAGACCTATGGGCCCCGGGTGCCAGCCGACCTATAGCTACGCCACTGGAGCCCAGCCAGGCTGTGTCTACTTTTCGTCGTCTTCGGGACCGTCCTCGTGCTCCTCTTCGCCTCACCGTAACAACATTATACATATATGCAAACATAGACACATAAACATTTTCTAAATGCGACATTAATACACAAATGTCAAAACAAATACAAATTACTACTATAACAAATTGCGGTTTTCTAGTTTTGTTAGAGGGATCTTGGCGTCAAAATTAGATCTGTATTCTTTTTTCCCCCCTTATGCTTTCAATGATGTAAATGCCACTGCTAAGTACGGAGTACAGTGTTAAGAAGCGCACTCCCTCGATTTTCTTTCTGCCCGGTTTTCGGGGCAGTTTCGACTTCTCAAAAACAGGCTCTCAAAGCGACGTCATGACATCATCATGGCGTTGAGTACGCCTCCTTAAGGAACGTAGCTGTCTCGATGCGCCTTTCCTAGGCATCTGAAAACAAAGCTACGTCTACGTGCATATTGGCGTATCACGTTCGTCGCGACAACTATTTTTGCCTGCCTGGCGTCATTTATGTCGTCTGTCTACAAATGTCACTTTGCTTTTAGCTGCATTAAGCTTAATGCATTGAAGAAAAAAAAAGAAAAAGAAAAACCAGGATAAGTTATAAAATATCCAACTTAATAACTATAAAGAAAGAAACAATAAATAATAATTGTTAAAGTAATTTCGCGCGTTCATAAGTTCAGCGTTGCCATTCATGATGCCGGTATAACGGCGTTCCAAAGAAGACAATGCGAATCAACGTCTTGGTGTGAGCACCACGGGGAAGCCTTCAAGCTCGCCTACTACTTTACGCCTACTTGCACGAGTCTCTTGGCTTAGCTCTACTGTATCCATTGCACTTATAGTTCACGGGAAGCTTGTAAGGGGCGCACGCCGGCCGCTCATAGCAGCGCCAGGCGCGGCCACTCGTTGCCTCGTGCCCCCTATTCGCTCTCACCGAGCGCCGTCTTTATCTCACTCCTCACCGGTCCGCTGACGGGAAACACACACACCCCGAGCTGATCGCATCGCGCTGCATATACTGGCCAAATAAAACTGCATGTCAGTCTGCCAGCACGCTCGCTAAGCAGCTCCATTGACATATCGGCCCATTTCTTACAGCCAGTCAGCAAATTAGTACTCTCAAGGAGTTCTCTTCACGGAAGGGAAGCCTTTTGTTTGGCTGCTCGCAATCGCAAAGGCGCCTGTCTTTACACGCGGCCAGCTTCTTGTTCTGCGAGCGCCCGCATTTCCGAGAGCGCAATCACGGCCTCCATCGTCTCAGCCTCGTGCGCCCCTGCGCAAACACGGCATCCCGAGGCAGCGCTCGACGGCCGCCGTCGGTACGTGACGGACAGGCGCCGACGCCCCCGGGATAGCCGCCGCCTCCGAGTGGTAGTGCAGTAGCAGCTCAGATGCCGAGCGGTGCACTCCGGTCGGCCCAGGCAGCGCCATTACGTGGACTCGCTCACCGACAGTGCCACGCTCGGCTGCGGGAGTGCTCGGGCGCGCGCGCGTAAATACACGCGCGGTTGACACGCTGCGCGACAGAGATTGCACTGGAGAACCCGTATATATCGACGGGCGCGTTCGGTGGATGGCAAGCGACCCCCCTCTATCCCCCCCCCCCCCCTCCACGCATCTCTCTCACCGTGGGGAGGCCGAGGACGCGCGCGCGCGCTGACCTTGACCACATGCCGCCGCTCTGCGCGCGCTTGTGTACCGACCTCTGCGGTGTGATTTATCTGACCGACTCTTGAGACGACGGGATCCTAAACGCCGCTGCTGGAGCTCGATTTTTATCGTTATTTTCCCTCTATTTGTACACCCACTCCTCTCTCTTTTCTCTTTTTTTCTCTCCCCCCCCCCCCCCCCCCCCTCCGCCACACTGCCCCAGACCCCGTTTCTCTAATTCCGCCAGCCGGAAGAAGCTCGCCGGAGGCGCGCTCAGGTTGATTACTGGGTGTCACTTCATCTCTGGTCAACCGTTTTACGATCAGCGAGCATTTTCGTTGCGGGTGATTGCGTCTTTTCCCAGCGCTCTCTGGATGCGGCGGCGTGCAGAGAACAGGGCCGCCGCCGCCACCCCGTCCGCCGGCCTATCAGTGACTACGCCACGTTCCACTACACTGCAGTGCGGAGGCAGTAAAGTTGCGCTGGTCGGTTTATTGCTCCAACTAGGGGCGCCTGTCGGTGTCGCTAGTATCACCGATAAAGGTATAGCGAGCTTTGCTACACCGTCAGCGTGGGAGCAACTATAGCCCTATATAAACGGATGTCCGGCACCGATACTTCACTGTCTTGTGCTTATATATACTTTATTACCGTGCTGTGCGCAACGTATAGTGCCATGCTGCGCACATAGTTAATTCCGCGTTCGAGTGCTGCAAGGCGCTTGCTCGCCATGTCGACCAGATATAACCGCGCTATTTAGTAACATGTATAGTGGCAGCACAAGTGCGTCGCTAAATTCTGATATCCGTTGCTAGCACTGCTAAACCGGACTTACGGTAAATATTTGCATTTCTATTTTAAAGCGAATCTTTATTAGCGAACCATCCTAGCCTTTGCAGACAGTGGCTGCTTCTGCTGTGTCGCCGAATTTCTCACACACGAAAAATAAAAAAAAGTTGACAGTCACTTTAACAAACGCTAAAGAGAATGAAGGCAAAGCCTTCGCGCTCACGAGACATTTATTAAATACTTGACATTCTCGTTCGAATGCGTTGTTACTTCCTGTTACTTTTCTCCCACCAAAGGTCGTGGGATCGAGTGTGCTAATTAACTATATCTTAATTAACTGTGCCTTAATTACCGTCGTCCTAATTAACACCGAAGGTCGAGGGTTCGACTCCCACCAGAGATCATGCGTTCGAGTGCCCCAATTAACTTTGCCTTAATTGGAACGAAAGGTCATGGGTTCTGCTCCCATCAAAGGTCGTGGGTATGGGTACCTTAATTAACTCTGTTTAAATTAACGGTGCTTCAATTAACCTCACCTTAATTAACACCAAAGGTCGTGGGTTCGACTCCCACCAATGGTCATGTGTTCGACCATCAATGGTAGAACACATTCGATCACTGGGACTAGCACGGTAATTGTCTTTGAGCATGTCCATAACATGCACGTCTTCGATCGCTTCTACATTGCCAAGACATTCCCCTCGGAGCAGCAACATAGGGTGTAGAAACGGGTTACAAACGAAACTGGTGCTGTAGCCCTGTGTGATGCCCACTGTGGCAAAAAGGCAGCAGCAGTGCGCGATGTTGCCTCCTTCCTGCTTCATCGATTCATCCTGCGTCATGGACCACCTGAGGAACTGCTCAGGGATCGCGGACGTGTCTTCCTATCCAAAGTAGTTAAAGCCATTCTTAAAAAGTGCCACGTTGCTCATCGCACAACTACGGTGCACCATCCTCAAACCAATGGCCTAACAGAACGCTTCAGCCGTACGCTCGGCAAAAATGTTTGCAATGTACTACGTCGCCTCCGACCACACAAACTGGGACGTCATTCTGCCCTTCGTAACCTACGCGTACGACACCGCTACTCAGAGCACCAGCGGCTTTTCACTCTTTTTCTTACTGTACGGTAGACAGCCGTCGCACACCATCGACACAATTCTACCATACCGGCCGGATGCATCTGAATGTGCGCCCACTTCTGTCACAGCAGGACATACTGAAGAGTGCCGCGATCTCGCGCGGGCCTTTACCTACAATGACCAAGAGCGCCAGAGGAGCACTCGCGGTGACACCACCTGCACACCCACCTTCCTTGCTGGAGCGCTTGTGTGGCTTTCCGTTCCTTCCGCTGCAACTGGGCTCTCTTCAAAACTGCTACCCAAGTATGAAGGGCCATACCGTATCGCCGAGCACGCGTCCCCCTTCAAATACGTGACCGAACCCCCTGAACCGTGTTCGGTCATGCGTCGTCGTGGACGAGACATTGTCAACGTCGAGCGCTTCAAGCCGTACTATGATCCACTCATAGTGAGGAGCTGTTAGGTCGCCGGACGGCTCCCTTTTTCGTTCTCGAGGGTAATTGTAGCGAAGAAGAGGAACACTACAGTGGGTCATCCTCTCCAGCGCTTTCTGGTGGGTCAAGCTCTCCAGCGCTGTCCTCGGGGAACGCCGCTCGTGCTGAGAGTCCGTGCACTGCGCTGACGGTCGGCCCAACCGCTGGTGCCTAATAAACATCTTTGCAACCTCGACCTTGTGCCGTCCTCCCGGGCGAGATCTCCTTTGGCACGAATCTTCTTGCCACTTGAATAGCCACGCTTAAGATAATGACTCTTAGCCGCAGGCATCGCTTTGAAGTTGCATTGTCCCTGCAGCTGCCTTGGCCAATTTAACACAACATCTTGTGTTAGCACGCTGTTCAAAATGAATACGTGTATTTCACTCAAGTGATATCGCTGATAAGTAGTGCATTATAGGTTTCTTCTGCCGCGCCCGACCACCTATCAAAATAATTTTACCTAAAGTAACAACACAAGCTACTCGTATTGGTGTCACTTGCTCGGATGTACCAATAAATAAAATCCGGACGAACTGATGTCAGGTAACATAAAAAACACAACTCCTAAATGCCTCAAAGCGCTAGTGCATCGACATATACGTTTTGCTCAGAAAATTAGCATTTCACCTCATTAGCATTCCAGCGTGTGAGCAGTTTAATTTGCATACACAGACCTCTGCATTAATCAGTTTATAATAGACTGTATGACACAGTCTACACTCTATATACAGTCTGTGGTAGACTAATGTCTCATTAATAGATATCTGCCCGAGGCGTTTTATGAGCTACCTTTTCCCCAAAAAGTAAATGAAGCGTTGAAGTCATACTGTTCAAACGCAAATGACGTGTGTTCCCTTACAGTGGGTAACCCTGTATATCAATAGTATATCAATGTTCGCAAAAATTGTATGCTTTCGGCGGGTCACACGTCCGTTTACGAGGCCTTGCCGTAAACCGTAAATCATAACAAAAAGAAAAAAAAGGAAAAAAAGAAGGCGGAGAGACTAGACCTAAATACCCCAAAAACGGAATTTTTAGGCTAATTGTACTCGGAAAATGCGAAGAATGGGAGCGTCGCCACGGCGTTGGCTCTATTAGCGACGGAGTTCAGTTCCGAAGAAACAATCACGGCATTTAATGTCCGCTAAGCTGCCAGCGGCCGTAGGTATAACAACAACCCAAAAGCCAGCCAACCCTTGCACCAACCTCACCTCCTTTAGATTCTTTGTTCTACTTCCCGCATAGCACTGAGGCGGTTTCCCGGCAGCGGCGCGCACGCGTACAAAACGCAGTGCGTGCCGGAAAGAAGATACAGAGCCTCTCGTTGGGCACTATTTCTCGAATAAAACGCTCCCTTGTTAAAACAACAACGCTGGCGCAGCGCGGGCGCAATTACACCCGCTGCCAGCCGCTTCCGAATGAGCGCACGCGCCGGCTGAGTTTGTGTTTACGCGGCGCAGCCGCGAGACATCCGAGAGCGCGGACGCACTTTTACGCGGCCCGCCGGCCGACCGGTCGTAGAGCATTGTGCCATTAAAAGGGGGCCGCCGCCATTACCGCTTCCTCGCGTCACGGCCGCGTAATTTATGGCGAGCGATGCTTGCTTGCCTAAGAGGAGGAGGCACCGTTTCGCCGCCACTGCCCCAAGTGCGGGAAAGGGGTGGAGGAGACGCCGCGTGCGGGATTGCCCGGCTCACTAAGGCAGCGTGTTCGGCCCAGCGCTGTCCTTGACTGAGTTCCGCGGGCTCTCTCGTGCGTGGCCCGCATGTGCGCGCCCCGCAGAAAGCACGAGCGCAATTAGCCCGTGTGATATGCCCTCCTAAGCCGGAGCTGTGTACGAGTCTCCTCGGTCGTGTGTGCATAGTGTGCATCGCGTTCGATGCGCTTCCGTACGCGGTATGCGATCTCGTGCTGGACGCTGCACGGAGTTGCACGTCCGTTGCCCGCAAGGACACCAGGACCGGGCTCAGGTCGGCGGTGCCTGAGAACGCGGCTCGCCAGTCGTAAAGTTTTAATGAGGCCCATTGCTACAGCTGAGTCCCTTCCGGGTTGCATAGAAGAGGGTATATCGGCGATTGAAGGATCAGTGTCGAAAGTAAAGACCGTTGCGGGCGTTCAGGAAGTGAGCCAGTGGGCACGGAACGAAGCCCGCGAGAACGCGAGCGCGAGAGAAGTGCCGAGATCAGTGCCGGACGCTCAAGAAATATAGAGGCCGCTTGTCATCACGCGGACACGAGGTCGACGGACAATAATGCCAATGGCATGAACGACTTCATGGGTAATTCAATCTCGGTGTTCGGATGCGAATAAGTCAATTTCGGATGTGAAGAAGTCATGTCCAGCAGTGGGTCATAGGCGCTCTCCGCTTGCTCTGGACGCCCTGTATGACGGTACAAGACCACGACGCAAGTGATCTTATTGGCTTGTTCGCTGCAACTCTTGTAACCATTGCAAATATATTGTGGACATGGTCAGGAGCTCGTAATATCCAGCTCTCTTTTCCGCAGTATCATCGGCCTATATAAAGACGTTCAAGTATTGCTCACGTCAGCGCAAGGGTAAAATTAAAAGAAAAAAAAGTATGGAAAGAAAAAGATAATAGATAGTATGGCCGCATGTAGGCACGGCTACACGCGTTAAAATTTAACTCTTCTCCCCTCAGGTGCCTCTGCGGTGCGCGAAGCCCGTCTTACAGTCGTTGTTACTTCAGCGTTTTGCCGGTTTGTCAGGTGCGTCATTATGCGAGTGGTGTAACTGAGCGCGTAGGGTACTTGAGCTGCGCGGTTCAGTAACGGTCCCCTGCTTTCCACGAAGCGAGAAGGAAAGAGAATGCCTCCTTGCGCTGAATGTCCCCCGTATACTCGCGCTGACGCGCCTTGACAAGTGCCGTACTTGACGGGCCTGAGAGACAGTGGTGCGGAATCGTCGAGCCGGATCTGCGGCTCGGCTGCACATGACGCCCCAAGTGCACAAACGAATAACGCTCGGCGACGAGCGTGGCGCGTGGGCGGCCGCTGGGGGGCGGGGGAATGCCGGCGGGCCGCGCGCGGGCCTCGCCAGTGGCTCTGCGCGCATGTTTCCGGCCGTGCGTTCTGGAGCGAGGACGTTACCCAACGCGACCTGTTCGTCTCGCCAGGGGGGTTCCGAAAACAGCGCTTCATTCAAGTGCGCTCGCCCCAACAGAAGCCTCTGCGCGGTCCTTGCGTACGTGGGCGCGTCGTGTGCGCCACCGTCGGAATATGTTCGGCGGCGCGTTCTAGCCCAAATAGCCGGCCCCTGCCTTGCTGTCCCGGAGTAGTAGTACCTCTGCGTGCGGTTGCGCTCCGGCCGTGCGTTTAATGTAGTCGCCACTATGCGTCTCCTTGTTCCTTTCTCCTCCCCCTCTTCCAAGCTGCCCTGTTTTCTCTTCCCTCTCGCTGTCTTCCTTATTTTTGATACATTCGGTTGCACACCTCCGCCCCTGTCATCATTGTGTTGTCTTCTTGCATTGCAGCTGAATGCAACGCCACAAATCCTGGCCTTGAGCATAAAAAAGGCAGGTAAAGTTGAGATTGGGCTGTGTTATCTTTCGGGCGAGAGCGAGAGACAGAAATATGGGCTCCGGCAAACCAGAGCAGGGCTGCCTGTGTCTAATTGTCACTGAGGGCGTGCCTGCGCGTAGACTACGTGCATATATCTACATACGTGCGAACGCTAGACGTTTCGACACCGTTCGCATGATGGCCACTACTTCGCTGAATGAATACAGAATACGATCCTGCAGGCTTCGCGATGAAGAAGATGCGGCAGTTCTCACGCTCGTAAATTGTTTTTATCTTTGTTTATTCTATGCAAATACAGGTGCCTTAGGAAAATGTCCAATGCAATAATACCGCAATCACATAATCGCTGTTGTTGTGCAATGGCTTAGGCTTCAGCAAACTTTAGAAAATTAGAACAACAACTTCTCCTTCCCTAAAGGGATTCAAGTTTAAACAAAATACGTGCACATGAAAACAAACAAACAAAGCGAGAAGAAATAAAAAATAATTTTGGTGAGAAAGAGTAACGGGAAGGGGGCAGCTGGAACTAACAAATCAGGGAGCAAAATATAGCTACAACCGTTATATACATAGAAAGATAGCTCCTGCTGTAAAGGTGAGGTTATTGGAACAGACCCGTGTTAAATCAAGGTGCAAATGAATAGCAAATAATTTACAGGTATTAGTAATTTCCGTGATACTGTTGTTTAACGTGCATATGATGCGGATAATGTTCGGTACGGTAAAAGTACGCTGCGTAAAGGCGAATTGTCTTTTAAAGAGGTTAGTTCCATTAGTCAGGAGGCACACCACATGTTCACTGCATTCCGGCTATACTGAACGGCTAGCTGTTCACTGTTGGAAACAAATATTACCATATAACATAAACATCTGCAAAATGTCGTACTCGGTAGAGAAATATGTTCTTTGTGCTTCGGGCCCCACTCAAAGTAAATATTTTTTTTTTCGTTTTGTGCTAAGCAACAGATCATATATTACTGAACCGCACGATATTCGTGCGTCGCCTTCGAGGTATGAAGAAAAAGGATTGTATAGAAAGGACAGGAGGGGGAGGAGATGTCGGAAGGCAGAGGACAATGCGCATTGCAGCTTCCATATATGCCTACAAAAGCGATATTTAAGTAGCCTTTTAAAGACCATGCAAGATGAATAATTTAGCTTAGTAATCACCGCAGGAGACATTTAAACCAGACGGTAAATACCAGATCAGAGCAGAATATAGGACAGCAGCGATCTCTGGGTTCTGCTGTACAGAGTATTTCCGCGACGTCTGGTCAGCATTTATTGGAGGAGGAGTTCGAGATGTAATGATAATTCCTGTTGTCCAAAGTTCATAGTAGGGGCGGGCATCAGGAATTTATCGACAATCGCGAGTGCAAGCTCTTTAATTAATTAAATATCACCAATTAAATTTCCAATTAATTATTTTAGCGTAGATATAGCTAATTCGACAGTTAATCCTGTCAGAGCAGGCATCCTGAGATCAGACACAAAAATTAATTCTGGGGTTTTATGTGACAAAATCAATACTTTATTATGAGCCAAGTCGTAGTGGATCAATTTTGCCACCTGGCACCTAAATCCTGAGACTGGAAACACACATCCGGGTTGTTGAGATGAACGACGATATACACTGCCGGTGTTGAGCGTAGTTTTGTCTCGCATTGCTTAGTGAAGGTGTTGTGAGAAACTGGTACGTGGAACAACAGTGCATTTCGCCGCACGGGGACGAATACGTCAAAGCTGGTGCCAGGCTCGGGGTTCGCTACAAGGTGGTCATGCATTTGGGCCCTGACCGGCTCCATTTTCGCAGTTGTAACACGGGCACTGAAATCAGTAGGGAAATTTAGATGGTTGAAGAGCATATTCGTGATTATTGCACAATTACCGATGTCCGTCAATGCTGTGAGTTTTGACGAAAAAAAAGTGTATCGTTCACTCGGAGGACAGCAGTCGCTGAAACAACTGACAGTCTTGCAACGCTAAGCCCAGTGATGCCTCCAACGCAGAGCCATGCTTTCCTATATGTGTACCACGTTTTCGCGGAGGAATTATTTGTCAAACGAAGCATTTCTAAACTTATAACGGCTTTGTCAGCTTTTTTGCCATTAGGTGGTTAATGGGCTTTATAAACCCACTGCAAGCCACTCGAACGGCAGATTTGGCACCCACCTGAAACGCTGGCATCCACCTCATTATTTCTCTATATAGAAAAAGAAAAGAAGTTGCATGATTGCACTTATTCAGAACAAGCCTAAACAATCTGGGCCCGTGATACGAAAAATATTTTACGCTAGTATTGTTCGTAAGAGGAAATTTTAACCAGTCCTGATGCTGAACTTACCGTTAGCGGAGGCGGTCGGCCAATGGCAAAGCTCACTTATGAATGACAAGGTTCGTGAATTTGACCCCTGGTGTTGCTCGCTTAGTCGTCTGGGCGAGAAGCATTTTCACTTGCCGAATGGCCAGTAGTTTCCTCGAAGGTTATATAACAGTGTCAACGCGACATGGCTAAGGCAGCCGTCGTCTCATAAAGAGGCCTTAAAATGAAAGCTGAGAGCCTTGTCTACAAACTGGCCTGATTCATTAATGGTTGACAACGCTGTGCATCATAAAACGCGCTCCTCTTTTTCCGGAGGAAGTTGACAACCTGCATTCCGCTCTTTTGCTTATGTTTTTAAGTTTTATAATGAATGAATGATTGAAGGAATTATCAATTAAATAATATATAATAATGACACAATGCTTACTGATATGCTCGGAAACAACTAACTTATCTTAGTACCGGCATACTTAGCACAAAGGATCGAAACATATGAACCGTTTATGGGACTTCACTATAGAAATATAAAAAAATATATTACGCGAGCGCCGTTACATAAAGCAGGCATAGATATGCACAAACTATCTTTTTCTTTTTAAAGGTTATTTCCTTTTATCCAAAAGCATAAAAATATTAATATAAAAATTTGAACAAGATTCTATCTATGTTTTTTTTTTGTAAAACGCACGGAAATCTTGTTGAGACAGAGTAGCAACTGAAAGCACCGATACTGTAACGATGTATAGTCGATATTTGGATTGCGCCTAATTAGCACGAGAAACGGTATGCGTGATTGACGATGTCGGCGAGCTCGTCGCCTGAGACAAACCGCGAGTTCGCAAGCGAATAAGAGGCAGGGCCTCTTAAACGCGCACGGATTCAGCTCGCACTGACGGACAGGGGCCAGTAGCTGCTGGGAACATATGGGTCCCGTAACTAGGGGACCACCCCGTCCGGTGCCTGCGTGCACCACCGATTTACTTCGGGCCCAGTAAATGTTGATTCATCATCATTATCGTCATCATCATAAACGCGCAGGTGAGCGAACGCGTCGCACGAGTTGGCAGGCGAAAGCTGCAGTGATGATAAAGGCGCGCAAAAGCGGCCGCCGAAAGCGAATTGGCGAAGCTGGCCGCATTCAAGTAAACGTCTGGCCACCGACGCTATACACTTTGTTGGATGAAACGAGCGATAGCAAACATGTCCTCCTAGCAGTTTATTTCTTACTTCGTTTTTTGCTTAATCAGGCATATATTAGCGCAACTAATTGGCGGGAAAACGGGTCCGTGCACGGCCGATGCAGGTCGGGCCCGCCTCTATATGCACGGCGCGGGTGGACGTGCGCCGCTGCGCACAATCTCGCTGTGCCATTCTCTGCCTAATCACTCGCGCCGCATGTCGCTTTGCCTCGCTAAAGAAGTTTGCACGAAGGAGCAGGAGATTTCCCGAAGGGCTGACTGTATAGTGTGCACCTTTTAGAACGTCGGTAGGCCTTCTAAGCACTGGAAATGGCCGAGCGTGTATAGTGAGCCTGCCACTCTTTACTGCACTGCCGTTTCTTTAGATAAAAAGCTCTGGAAAACGAAATGCGTTGAGAAAGTATAGACCCTTTCGGTGGAGCAGTTTCGTCTAGAGGAACCAGATGGCGCTCTTGGAGGCGCGCCGCGCGTTGCCTCGGCGAACTAAAGCGCACGAATACGACACCGTTACCGCTTCTGGCCTGCAACTGTGGCGATCGGCTGTTGGAAAGGCGTGTTCGCCAAAGCATCGTGGTCTATCCATGCTGCAAGATGTGGAACGGCAGACAGAGGACGTGTGCAGTGTTTGGCTGCAAAGATTGAGGTATTCGGGAATGGAAGGAATCTGTGCGGCCAAATTCACAGACCGCTGCTACATAAGGACTGACTGATTTGCCGGCCCTTCGCGATGCACGACCTTCCTCGTGGATTAAAAAAAAATCCCTCATTGCCAGAGTTGTTCCGCTAGCCTCCACATAAAGAATTTCGGACCACAGATCGTCGGCAAGAGTGAGTGTCGCTTGCTAAATTGAGACGTAGCGAGTAGCGCCGCTTCCTGGCGTATCGCTCGTTATCTACACACGTTCAGCCCCACTCGCACGCAGACTTACCGTATCTACTCAATTTTAACGCGAGTTTTTTTTCATGATTTTTGCAGCTTGCACTCTACCTTCGCGTTACATTTGACAAGGACAAAATTTACGACTTTAAAACAAATATTCTAAATTTCAGCTCTTTTCGCGCCGCATGTAATACTTAGCAGAAACGGTCACTGGAGTGCATTGTATGCACAGCGCTTGTCAGCTCAAAATGGCCAGACATGGTGAGGAGGCCTTTAAAGGCTCACTTGCAATTTTCAAACAAATAGCATGTACATCTTTCGGCTGGCAAAAGCTGGAATATGCGGGTTTTATACATCCGCGTACTAAGGCTAATATCGATGCCCCTGAAAAAATTCAGAGGAGCGCAGTCCGTTTTAATATTTCTGAGTATATACGACTGCAATGTATATGTTTAGCAGCTTATGAAACATAACTAAATCAAAGCTTTCAAAACAAGAAGTAAATTAAATCGACTTATATTTTTATATTTCTTGTTAGGCCAGAAGTCGCACTTTGCGCTATTAGATACGTTTAAGCACTATTAACATCAAAATCCCGCCACTCACATTCACTTTAGTTGACCCCATATTTTTCTATGGCAAATCTGCTCAAGCAATCCTTTTACACCGTACAAATGCTGATCGGGACAGAATGCCTGAACATTGCCTTGGATCTGTAAAAGAAATCATTTCGTGTATTAGCTTAATATTGTTTCCCTAACTGCTTTGTTTTATAAGGTACACCATTATTTTTCAAGTTCTGTACTTTATATTTGGTGCTTTTGTATTTTTGCCATTCCAAAAGGCCTAATCTGCTACCATGTTCTGAATTATTGTCCCTCTTGCTTGGGCCTTCCGGATTTCAGTATGCAATAAATAAAATGTCGCCATGGGAGACCTGAGCCCGGGTCGCGTTAAACATTGCCGGACGTGCAATAAAGTTGCAGCCATCCATCCATCCATGTTGATCCGTGAATACCGTATGCATACTGACGCTGCGGAACGGAAAACATCACCTGATGAAACAAGGATTTTGAGTAGAAGCTTAGGTCCACTCAGCAAGAGAGGCCATACGTTTAGCTTCCATCTATATTTTTGAAATTTATTTGAAAGCATCGGACCGACGTGACGGAAATATGAAATCAGCATTCATCTACGGCTTTTTACTTTGTTGATATTCCTGCCTGTTGCACAAACTACGTGGCTCGACTGCCAGTGCAGCTTCTCCACACTTTGAAGAACCATCGCAAGCTCTGCACTTGATGCACTACCTTGGGGATTGCACATTAAGCCAGGAAATGCACTTGGACCAGGACTAGTGCCAACTGTGCGTCCCCCGCTATACGAAGGCACATTTAATTTTTCTGCGATACACTAGCCTCAATACCAGGCTTCTGGATGCTGCGCACTTTTTGTGCGTTGTGCGCTTGACTTGTGCGTATCATTCCATTTATCGCAGCAATCACCTGGGGTAGCATGCTGTAGGCGTTCCGCCAGGGAACCCTCTCCAGTATTCGTTAAAGAGCCTTTCTCTCAGCGCAAACCGACTTTCAAGTCTCCACATAACTGTTGCTCGATTACTCGGGCGCACACGAACAAGTATTTTTTTCTTTTGTGCAGGCAAACACCGAAACGAACAGCATTTATTTATTTTCTTGCTCGGCAACCTGAGAAATGT
Source organism: Dermacentor albipictus (assembly GCF_038994185.2). Taxonomy (NCBI): domain Eukaryota; kingdom Metazoa; phylum Arthropoda; class Arachnida; order Ixodida; family Ixodidae; genus Dermacentor; species Dermacentor albipictus. Next base: position 53,388,196 of record NC_091821.1, read on the forward strand.
TCCAGTGCCGAGACGAGGTCATGGCTGCTAATCTTTCCCAAAGAACACAGACAAGAATAAGGCCACTGCGTATGTTATTGGTGCACTGTAAGCGATTTCGCCCAGTCCGTATCCGACATACTCTGAGAGGGACACTTGGGACATAGCGTAAACTCGCGTTTCTCTACCTTCCGTCTCTCTCCGCCGCACCTTTAATCCTGGCCAAGCCTAGCCACCTCTCTCCACTTCGCCTTATATTGGACGCGAGAAATATGCCGCGCCGAAACGACACGCGTGCATGAGCACGCACGTCTCTGGGCAGCGCCGGCCGTCGCCGTGCTTTGTACACGCTTTGCTTTGTGCTACTGCCTGCGTGGAGCGCTGGCGACCCCGAGACCGGAAGATCGACCTGGCCCTTGTTAGAAGGCGGCCGTGCCACCGCTGGACGCCTGCGTTGGGACGAGGAAAGGGAGGAGGGGGGGCGAGAGCATGCTGCTCCTCTCTTATTGTTCCCGGCACGGGGGAGCCCCGAAAAACAAACGAACAAGAGAAACAAAAGAGCCGACTCATCCTAGGAGGCGCTCTCGCGCGCGCATGTGTGCGCACGGCAGCCGTTTCCAATCACGCGCGCGCCCTTGCACATACCACACGCACGCACGCACTCGCTCACTTTGCTCCGAGTGCGGCTTTGGCAAAGCGAGGCGCTCCTCTGGGAAAACGCTTTGCATCGGGAATTAGCGAAAGGCCCATCTATCAAGGTAACGGACGCGCGTTCGACTTGCGGAAACGTCCGTTGTCTCCCCGAACGGGCGTCTCTGTCGTCCGCATGAGACGCGAGGCAAATGCGGCATGGCATGCAAGAACAGAAAGAAAGAAAGAAAGAAAGAAAGAAAGAAAGAAAGAAAGAAAGAAAGAAAGAAAGAAAGAAAGAAAGAAACGGCGCCTCTTGTCGCTACGGCTGGCGCCATAGAGCGTGTGCGTGTATATGCGTTGCGTTTGGGTTGGAGGGACGCCGATCGTGGGATGGAGCCCTCCTGTCGAGTCCGTTTCTCTTCTTCCCGGGACTGACCCAAACGATTCTCATCGATGCCTCGTCTCTGCTTAGGAACAGCTGTTGGCAGCAACTAAGAAACACCAATGAATGCCCAGGCCAGTGAAAGCTAACCTAAAAGTTCATGCAATTCATTTTTTTTTTCAGTAAGTTGTTAGTTTTTGCTAAGCGCTATCTTGAACATTTCGTGGAAGGGTCTGAAGAAAGAGATTGCCTCTCCAGCGTTTTCCCTTGCATTGACTGTTATAGGTTGAGCGCAGCGTTCTGCCATCGTTCAAGACCTTTCAGCCAGTGACATACATACTGTGTAGCGTAAGCACCGACCACCCATACTTTGGGTGTATTCCATAGAGCATCGCGAACGCCTCATTCCGAGTGACCTTGTGTTTGCGTTTTTGGAAGTAGCGGCTTATTTATGGTACGCTCAGTTTATAGCAAATGCTTCGACGCGCCATTGATTAGCATGAATACTGTGAGACGGCACTTAGGACAACCCTTGATCCGCCCGAGAGACTCCGCTAAAGGATCCAGCGCAGTCCACAATAAGGATGGTCACACACGCGTGATGGAGAGAAAAGACAAACGTATGATGACGACAATAATACACAGACGATGGAGAAGCGCGTAATCGATGCCCACAATGCCCAGGAAGTACGAAGTCCGGAAAGCGCTAGAAGCGTTCGTATAAATTGGCGATTTCAACGAGATTATTTACCTGCCACTAACAAACACATAGGATACAATAAATCGAAGATGCTCCGCGCAAATACACGCCACTCGTCCTTGGTGAGTATTCGATTACCAAAAAGTTTCTTAAATGTTTGCTGCGACCGACTTCAACGCGCTCCAAAACCTCATCATTATTTAGAGGCAAGAACAAATAGAACGCCTACAAAAGTCCTCGACGGAAACATACGTACTGAAACATACAGGGTGTGACAGCAATACACCGTATACTGTTTGGACCTCCCCCATCTTTGCCACAAAATCCTTCTAGCCTGGGAGGTCGTTCTAGTTAAAAAAAAAGAAGACTTATCTCACACCGCATCTGCAAATGCGCCAACAGAGGCTATTTACAAACCAGCCCACAATTACTGGTTCCGCTTAACCCGAACGCTCGTTTATTACGAACAGCTTTTCACCGCCAGAGGCAGCACGCCGCCCACTAGGGGCGACTTCGTGTGCCATTTCGCTTAGAACGAACGGACTGTAGCCCAGCGGCGTGACCACTATACGCCGCGCGTAAATTGGGAGCCACAAAGGAAATCTTGCGCGCTAGCTTGTACACCCGGAAATTGGCGGAAAAGCATGTTTGATGCCCTTAGAGGCACCAATAGAATATTGAATGTCAATTATTCTGGTGCCAAGTTGCCAAGAAGCTGCCTTCGCGGATGTAACAGAAAGCTTGCACGTAAAAAAAAAACACGATAATTAAGCGCAAAAGGTAGTAAAGTTTTACGACGAAGTTCACGCGGCATAGGGTATACCGCGCAGCGTGCCCTCACATGTGCAGCGACAACCTATATGCGCGGCGATCGTTATCTCTGACTTACTACGAGAGTGCTGTGAGAGGGCAGGTGCTACGGAACCAGATAACACGGAGGAAGAAGAAGAAGAAGAAGAAGAAGAAGAAGAAGAAAAAGAAGTTGCTGCACAGGTTATTTTCGCGCCTCAAATTTTGTTCCTGCTAAGCGTATGCAATTTTAGTTAATATCTCCGATAGCGAACAGCCTTCGCCCTATGAAGCGTAGTTCGCTATAACATATCTCGACGGTATACTTAGGCTGGCAACTTTGGTGTAACACCAATGCGGACGTGATACCGCAGTCACCAGTTGCCATGTTGCAATCCCCTCTGTGTTTGATCCGGACACCTTGCCGCTAGTTGAAGCCCCCCAAGAGTCCCTGCATACATTACACACGACACATAATTATCCGCTCTGCCGCTGTGACTGTCAAGATACACTCAGGATTTGCGATAGCACAGTAACAACACACATTCAGTGTTCGAGCACAACCTTTTTGTGTTCATCCCAATTCGCCCATTGCCATAGAATATAAAGCCATTCGCTTTTTATGCCAGTGTTACGATCGTGACTCTTCGCCCTCTTCTTAGCTCTCTTATTTTAACCTCACACCTCTTGATTTCCACCGACAGGCTGAATGCCTGATTTTTTTTTTTACATAGTAGTTAATACTCAACGGGAAGCACGAGGTCGCGGGATCGAATTCCAGCCACTGCGTCCTCATTTCGACGGGGGCTAAATGCGAAAACACCCCTATACTTAGATTTAGGTACACGTTAAACAAATGGTCCAAATGATTCCGGAGTCTCCCACTACGTTGTGCCTTATAGTCAAATCGTGGTTTTGGCACGTAAAACCCCAGAATTTATTTTAATTTTATACTCAATGGTTTTCATCTTTACATTACACAATTTTACAAATCTTAGGCTAGAAATTATCACCCTCTGAATCTTGCACCGATTTATGCCTGAATTGAAAGATTTAAACATAGAAACATAGCCTCTTCCGTCGTGCTACTATTGAATGCCGGAATATGTACGTTGCCCAGTGAATTGAGGTCCCTGTCCCTGAGGAAATTTGTACAGCTGCTGACCCCCACTTTGTGTAAACTTGACTTTTTGCAATGTTTTCTTAAGCCCAATTTCTACAATAGGTCTTTCCAGGGCTGCAGTATAAATAAATAAATAAATAAATAAATAAATAAATAAATAAATAAATAAATAAATAAATAAATAAATAAATAAATAAATAAATAAAATTCTTTTTCGCAGAGAGCATCGAGCCTACGATCTCTCCAGCACCGCGCCTTTTTTTGCGTCCTCCCCGCGTTCGAACGGGGATGTAGACCTTGTATATAACGAAGAGTTATTCTCTAACAAAGGGCGTCGTTCTCCTTCTTCTTATTCTGAGCTCTCAGAGCGGCAGTACTGCATATCATAGACCGGCGATGTTCGATCTATGATATCTCAGCTACCAACACTTGCATCCAGTTACGACTGCAGGGCAACCTCGCACCTGTTTTTTAAAGTTTGTTCGGATGAAATCGTAAATGCTGACGACTATTGTATTGCTGGTTTCTTCAAAAGCAATAAATTGCTCAGTCATTGAAGGATGACTGGGAACACTAGGTGACATGAAAAACGTTCCGGCAATAAACCATTTCACAGACGCGCTAAAACAGTAAAAAAAAAAAAGCAACAATATGGCACGATCTGCAGTTATCTACGATTAAACGCTAGGCAACCAATCAAGCCAATCCAATAACATAAATTTAATGTAAAAAAAGAACCCAATAACGTTATAAGATGGTAAATGTTAACAGATATGTGCGATATCACTCTCATTAAAGAAGGATGTTGAAACTTTTGGAGAAGATCACTGCAGTGATGCGTGATCATCTATAAGGCTGTCCTGGTAGGTTCACATACGCCCATACTCATTACTAGACCATTACTAAAGGCGTTTTGTATGTGAGGCCTGGTGAGAATACTCTTTCAGCAGCGGAACTGGCGTGTAAATATTCTCTTCGCGTTCAATAAAAGGCACACAGCTGCGTACACAGTACCAATTGCAACGCTCTCAGCAACATCAAGTTAGGTCCCCAGGGCATATGACTAGGGATTTTTCTAGACGTCGAAGGCGTATACGCAATGTGGTCGGATGTTACAAATGCGGAACTATTTAACCAAGAGCTGTTTCTTTGTGAAAGCGAGGAGGGCCCAAATTCAAACACCACATCTGCTGTGGCGTTCCACATGGCAGTGTGCAGAACCGTACATTGTTGGACCGTGTTTTGGCCATGTTTTGCGACTCGGAAGTAGCTATTCCTCATCCTCTAATTTTCTTAAGATAACAGAACGCACTCGCGAGCAGTTGGCGCCTGAAATAAGAGGAATGCTTCATCAAGCTGGGGAAAAAGGGCAGATCTAATTCTCTGAATAACTTCCGGCTCATTGGGGCATCGTCGGTAGCGGCTCTGCTGCACAAGGCTTCTCAGTGCACCCACAAAAGCAGCCCGATGGTCACAATTCCTTTGCCCGAAGAACTAACGTTGCAAGGGAACTCCGCATACTTGCTCGGAGAACGGCAAAAACATTATGGCGTTCGCGTAGCATCTCTAATTGGCGTTTGCGTGCGTTATATACGTTGTTACGGTTGCAAGGGTCAACTAGCCCCTCCTACAGTGATGCAACGTTACTTTATTGCATATGGGTGGGAATGACGCTTGTTCGCTTATTCCCCCTTATTCGTGAACACTTATTCTTTTTTTTATATTAGAATGGCTGGCAGACGAACGTGCCACTTATGTAGAAACCAAGAGACCATTGAACACCTGTTGGTAATGTGTCCCCGATATGGGGTCGAGCGCCTCTTTCTCTAGATTACGCGAAACCTGGGCTTCAGAGCGTTTTGAGAGGCTAATGATTCTGGGACCGTACGTGGCCGCATCCGTTGCTGGTGCAGAGTGCCATTCGTGCGCTTTTGCAGTTTTTTAGGAGCACCGACCTGAGTGCCCATCTTTATGCTTGCAATATCGTTTTTGTGCACGACCGACGTGGTGGTCTATTTATCTTTCTGTCCTCTTTTTTCTTGCCCCCAACCCAGTGTAGTGTAGCAAACCGGCCGTTCGTATGGTTGTCTTACCTACATTTCCCCTTTCATGCTTTCTCTCTCTTTCGCGTATAATTTTCCTGGACTGTGCTTTAGTTGCAGTACTATCAGTCGGCTGGGCAATATATGCACATGCTGGATGTGGAAGCAAAGGGGTTCCGTGTCAGGATGGAGCGTCGAGCTCATATTGTTTCATCCCAGCCCCTCCCACTACAGTCGAGACAAGGCGGAACTACATGGGATAAGTACACTAAGCGCCTGACCTATAGCACCCTGTGATGCGACAACGATCGACTTTCTCTGAAGATAAGCGCCAAGCGATTATTTCACTATCTACAAGTAATACTTTGGGTGAGCAAACTGTCCATCACGGCCAGGGATAGAGAGAGGGATATAAGGCAAGCAGGCATGTTAACCAGTCAAGCGTCACATCTGCGAAATGACAATGATTCTGCTTCATTTTCCTGTGCAGGCACATCAAATATCCAGTAAGGAATGTCGAGGAGCGCGCCATTTACATTTCCCAGTCGAATGGATCTTGTGAGGACTTAATTGAGGCTTTGTAGCGGCAATACTGATGTACAAAGACAATTCGCCCCATCGAAAAGGTTCGAGCGCTGCGAAACTCGATTAACGCTGAGGTCTTGTAGGCTGTGTCGGAATCAAGCGATTTCACTAAGGCGGAAGGCGCCGAACACAGCGTCGAACTTGCAACTATAGACACAGACTTGACGCCAGATGACTATAGCAAAAACACTATGGCAAGTCGTTATTTTCCTAGTCTGCTAGTCTTGCACGTCTAAAGCTATCTGCAAGCTGTGGACGCGCGTTCCAATGAGTGGGCGTGGGCGCACGCATACAGAAACGCGTGTGGTGCACATGGCGAAGTGATCGGAATGTCGGCCTCGCGCGGCTCGCCGTGACGCCGCGGGTCGGAAGGAGGAACGGCCGCGGGTCAGCAAGCGGGGGCGCGCGGCTTCCCTCCAGTCATTCACCGAAATCTCCCAGAGCACGCGAGCACGACGACGCAGTGGACGGCGGCCGCGCCAGACACGCCGCGTGGGCACGGGCTCCCATCGGCCGCCGGCGTGTGCTCGCTTTTCCGCCGGCGCCCACAACTCGCTCGGCGTGATTCGTGGTTTCTCTCTGGCGCGCGAATGACCGTCTCGGGCGCGGAAGCCGACGGAAGCCTCCTTTGCGGACGCCGCTCTCCCTCTTTCCGCTTTTTCTTTTCTTTTCATATTTAAACCACCGAGCTCCGACCTTCAGCGTGCGGAAAGCAAAACGCAGCACTGAGGAGGAGGCAGGAAAGAAACCCCGTCGATGTGTATATGCCACCGTCATGCGAGCGTGCAGGTCCGAGCTGCTTCTTTTGCCGGCAAGGCGAACGTCGTCGACGGTCGCGCACGCGGTAGCCGCGAAGCCCCGGTGCGAGGAGAACGATGACGGAAAATCGCGTCGTCTACCTGAGAAGTGAACAGCGAGCGACGACGAAACGTCCGGCCCCGAGTTTATTAGTGAGCCACGTTTTCACACGGCCGATCAACCGGCCGCGCATAGCGATATGTTGGGGAATCGCCGAAAGCTCGGAGGAGGACGGAAGGAGGGCCGATTCTGCCGGTACGCGTATACCCGCCGCTTCTCCTAGAGACCAGCACCACAGAACACTTGTAGCGCTCAAAATTGCACAACCCGATGCCCACTGCACGTGCCCACGCTCTTTGTCCCCTCGCGCGCCCGCCGCCGCCCCGCACCTCTTTTATTATTTTCTGGTAGCAGCTGGAGCCAGGTGCGCCACACCGGATCTATTCGCCTTGGTTCATTCGCACGAAGTTAACGGCATTCTCGGTCTGCCAATGCTCGCATTGCAACCACATACGTACGAGTATACAGTGATACTAGACAGTTTTAGTTACACGTACGTAGAGGCTTTGCGTACGTAGAGCTTCTACGTGTCAGCAGTGCGCATGCGTAAAACGTAGCGGGCGCGCGCGCGTCTCATGGACGTACGTGAGATTCAATTCTTTGCGTGCGTTCCTTGCGCACGTAGACAGCTTCGCGTGGGAGTTCCGCGAGATCACGAACAAGCGATAGCGGGCCGCGCGCGCGCAGACGGCTTGTATTGCAACACGGCGACAGGATCGAATTGGCTACCGCCGTGTTCACATTTCCCGATAGATGTGGCTACGGGGTCCCTATTGGCGTGCGTCGCGTACGTGTAACTAAAAGCGTTTCAAATGGCGTGCACGTAAGGTACGTAGGCTTTTCACGTTTGCGTACGTGAAGTCTCTACGTGCGTGTGACTAAAACTGTCTATTTATTGTAGCGTTACGCTTACCGTGTTAGTGTTCCACTTACCGGTGCTTTGTTTTCCATCAGCTTTCGCAGCAAGGTCCCATTTTTGTTCGAGTCGCTCAATTCGCCTTTTTCATGAGAGGTGATGCCGCCGTTGCATGTAGTGAGGGGAAGGAACACCATACGGATTGGACACAAAGTTACTGCGCAAACAAGTCTCTCCGCTGACTCATGCGCGGCCAAGGAGATGTGATCGGCTTGGACAGATGAGGTAGTGCGACTAACACATGCAAATGCCACAAAATAAGGTCACGTAGTTTCAGGCCGCTTAAACCACGTATTGCTTTCCAGTAATTCGAGCGCATCCATCGCGATTCGCTGGGGCCGTGAGGCCAGCTGAGGGCCGTATTCTGTGTCAGTCACTGTCGGGCACATCTACGTTCAACGGACGCGGGCGTAACTCCTATTGCTCTATATAGCGGTGCGTTTTCAAGGTATCGCTGAAAGTTGTGAAAATTCTTAGCATGCTTGAAACTGTTCACTCGAGAACATGGCTCCAACGCATGCCTCGCACAGCGCTATTCGCGGAAGCGCTCATCGCACTCATATATATATATATATATACATATATATATATATATATATATATATATATATATATATATATATATATATATATATATATATATATATATATAGAGAGAGAGAGAGAGAGAGAAATCTGTCAAAATTCTTGTTCTTGTGATCTGTTCTTGCTTTGTTCGCTCAGCGAAAGAGAGATACACAGATATGTAAAAGCAGAGGAAGGACAGGGAGGAAATGTGAAAGACCACTGTTGTATACTCAGCTCGCCATCGTAGGTGCGAGCTGCTGCAGAAATAGAGGTCTTCGAAAGAATGCGAGAAAAATACAAACCTATTTTATCGTAAACCCGAGCCGTTCGTTCTAAACCACTTGTTTATGCAGGCTTATGAAAACGTCTTGAGGTGAGAGAACCCTACCCGCGCTGCGAGAAATGAGAGCCGGGTGTGCAGCTCCCCCAGGCTACTCTGCAGCGCTGTGTAGATAGCGTCCACGTGTACGACGGTAGCAACTTTCACGCGTCTGGGCGGTGGCGGTGTGCGGGCCAACGTCGCCGAGACGTCATACAACGTCAGGCCACGGGATGTCATAGTAGGAGGAGAAGGAGAAGAAAAACAGAGAGACGGCGTCGCGGGCATGGGGTGCTGCCTCACGGCTGCGGACGCTCGCCGGCGCGTTTCGTCGGGGCGGCGGAAATACTTTTTGAGAGCCGGAAATACGAACGATGCTCAGCCGTCACGGCTCAGGGGTCTGCCGGCCGAAGCAGAAAAATGACGCCCTGCGTTGCTGTCCGCGCCCCCACGGCAATGGACACAAGCGAAACTTCCCTCCCTCTTTCCCCTTTACTTATTTTCTTCGTTTCTTCCCTCCGTATAGTTGAAAAACATTGGCGAAAAGGGGCAGCAGCTGGGCTTCGGCCACGCGTATGCGTGTTTGCCTGTCCTGTGTGCATAAGATATTGTAGACAGCGCTGCGGAATGGGAAAAGAAAAAGCTGGCTGCATGTTTTAAGTAATTCTCGAAAGTACCCTTAGAAACCCAGAAAAGATAACGCAAGAAAAACGAAGAGAGTAAAGGAACGAAGGGCCTCCGGCTGACAGTAGTGGCGCTCTTCTTTCGTGCTACGTTCTTCGGACGTTCCACGTGTTTAATGGTGTATCGAGGGCAAAGAGAATTACCCACAACAGTGCATTCTCGACTCCTCGGTTGGCTGCCTGGGTGCTAATCACACACTTGAGAAACCAAATTGCAGCCGTGTCTGGTACATGCAGGAAACTGGCGCATTCGCCTTGCCCGGCTAGCTGGCCACGTATGTGCAAACGCTGCCACATTTATTGCCTTTTAAGATGAGGGTCCTTAGTACTATTTTAGGAGCTGAAGTGCAAAGGAAAGTATAATGCGACAGAAGATGGCAAAAAGAAATAGAAGAAGGCAGCGACGGTTGTGATTATGCACTTTGCATTCTGACTTTTAAATTTCTGCATGACGCGCTTTCACCGCTTGTCATTCTCCTTCTCCCAGAGAAGGCAATGAGTTGTGTTTGTTCGAGTCATGTTTCGAGGGCAGCGAGATATATATAAGAAAAAGGAATTGTATGAACAACCGTAATGGATAGTTTATATCCCTAGAAGCGAATACGCGGATCTTAATTTGAATTGCCTCTGTTTTAAGGTGCTTGTTCGAGTAAAAGACAGGGTGAGACGCAGCTTTTCTTACCGATTAGTTGCGACGAAGTTTGTATAAGACTAAATATATATTTAGCTTATTGTGCAGTCTCTTCAATGAGACGTTACAGCAAAATATTAAGTGATGTTATTTGAGATAAGCACGCTTCTGGCAGTAGCAAAACGATCACTTATGCACCAAGAGCTGGCTGTTTGTAATCCAGAAAAGAAAAGAAAAAGTACGGGTGGAGCCACCACCCTGAGGTTCTTGCATCAGCTCGCCTCGACGTAATACATTTTCGCAAAGTCTGCTCGGGCCTAGTTTATTGATTAACGGCAAAGAATGACTGCATTACATTCTTAAGGAACCAAGTATTTAACCTGACACGTTTCAATAACCTTTCCTGCGCAAAAATGGTCTAAATGCAAAAAAAAAAAAATTGAAATCCGTGACTTCACGATCAGGTATCCGCGCCGAGGTCGTGGTGCCAGATTGAGAAAAGGAAGGACATTTAATCCTCATTTTTCTGGTAATTGCAAACTTTTTTTTTCTGTTCAATGAATAAAAATATTATTCGGTAAAAATACATTGGCAGCCTGAACTGATTAAATTGTCACTCTTTAGCGTCGGTTTAAACCTGCTTATTTTTCTGGCTGCCCTCCCTGCCTTTATAGGCCTACTTATTTTTATACTGTGTCTCATATGTTGAAATCTCGCTGCTAAAAACGTGTACATAACTACGATTTCTTGCGGCACCCTATGGGAAAATGAAGTAATAAAATCAAATAACAAGCAAATGAATATTTTCTTGGAGGAACCAGCTGTAGACGGGAACGTTACGGCTCACAAAAAGAAAGGAAAAACTGTACGAACGTAGCTTTCCGAACAGCTAAACTTGCGCGAGAAAAGTATTCGCGAGGACACTTTACGTTGTCACAAGAGACCGTGTACTTGTTGACGTACTTGCAAAGTAAACAGTGTTTCTGAAACCTCCGTATTACTCCGGCTCATTCACGGGCATTACTACGTTCTGCAGGAACGCTCCTGTAAGAAGTTGAACAACGAGCACGTAAGGTTGCTTGAGCCCTGTTCGGCGAAGCTTTGTGCGCCGTACTAAATAAAGCGCACGCGCAAAAAAAAGAAAGAAAAAAAAATAGAGAGGACGAAAAAAAAACATAACCTTACGGAGGCAGCCCATTTGAGAGCGTCCGCGAAGCGAGTGCGCTTTTTCGTGGCCGCTTCCGGCTGTGCCGGTCAGCAAGCATGCAGCCCGTAGACGTGCCGCGCGCGAGCGAGAGAGACAGAGAGAGAGAGAGAGAGAGATAAAAAAGGAGAGAAAAAGAAAAGATAAAGATGTGTAGTACAAATGTGAGCGTGTGTTAAGACGAAGTACGACTCCTCTCACGCAGGAATTCCGCACTCCCGGAGGAAGGGACGCAGATCGCCATCAGCATGAGGAGGCGGCACTGTGTCACGTTACTGGTGCTGGCCCACGTCACGACGCTCGTATCGGGTGAGTGTGGCGCTCTGACGAGGCGCGCGCCCGCGTCGGCCATACTGCTCGGCGAGCATTGCCGCACAGCGCGAGCCCTTTCTTGGAACGGAGGATACTCGGCCTCGGGACCGGGCCGCCACTCGCACACACCACACGGCATCGGCGCCACCACCGTGGACGGTGGTGGCGGCGATGGATTAATATCGCCGCGTAATATTCTGGCTAATATCTGACGCGAACTAATATCCTGGCAACGCCACTGCTGCAAAGGTTAAAAACCTGGGCTAGGTGTGCTTATGTGGGCTTGCGTTGTGTTGCTGCGGGTTTGGCTACGTATTTCTTTGTGAGATGGCGGCTATAATAATTTTTGCAACGCTTAGTCGCAAGTGAGCGTCTTCCCTGTCCACGTCTCCCTTTTCCGCAACGCTTCTGCGCTCCCCTTTGCGAAAATCATGTCAAACCAGCTAGCCCAACAGCTTACTATTCTAAAGGCTATAATGTGGTACTCTAAAACTTGGCCGTTAGTTGGAAGGGCCCTTCCGCATGTAGTCTCGAGCCAAGTAATTCCTTTTGAGTAAATAGCAAACATTATAAAATAATAAATATCAAATTATCTAGTGAAATGCGGCTCTAATCGCAAACTACTGCCGACTTGTGCTCAAAACGTTTGATACTGGTACACCTCTACTGCTTGTCTTTCGTCAGGATAGATACCAAATGTGCGTTCGTTTTATTAAAGTTTTTTGCCGGTTAGCCGTATGTACCGTACTCGAAACGCGCCACATGAAGGCTACTGCGAAATAAAGTGCAGAAGAGGACATTCATATATGAACGTCCTCCTCTTGTGGCGTTTATTTTGAGAAATACTTAGCAGAACCGGGAAGCCAGGCCAGTTCCATGTCAGGAGATCAGGGCTCTGTTAAAAAGTAGGGAGACGAAGAGCAATGAATGGTAGGCAGGTCAAGCAGACACGTGCCCGGTTTGCTACCCTACGCAGAGGGAAGGGGGTGAAGGAATGAAAAGAAAAAAAATAGCAGGGAAGGAAGCAGTAACCGTTGCAGCCAAGTGCTGTTAAATGTGTAGAACAAAGCCTGTAGCATCTGGCGCGTTTTGCGTCCGAGCCTCGGTGGTGTTGCCACCATAAGAAATTCGTAGTTTCGTCCAAAGAGCGCCGCTGTAACAATAGCGTGCTGTGTCACCTGCGAGAGAGACAGGGGTAGAGAGAGATAGAGAAAGAGAGAGATATGTGAAAGGCGGAGAGGTCAACCAGAAAAACAAACATTCGACAAACATGCAATGAGGGGGGGGGGGGGAATCTCCTGTGTTGACTAAAGCCCCAACCACAAGGGACAAGCCTCCGACGCATTTTCGGCCTCAGGCGGCGTCGGCCAGTGTAGTCAGGAGAAATGTGACGCAGGGAGAGCCGCGCTTCCTCGACGCCGAAGCCTGCCCATGCCAGATCACAGCGCCGACGCCCGAGGTGGCTAGCAAAGCACGAAAGCCGGCCGACACCGCGTGACGCCGGCGGGTGCCGACGCCGAAAATCTGTCGGCAACTTGTTCCTTGTAGCTGGGCCTCAATGGACACGTTTAACGCACACCCTTACGCAGTCATTCTAAATACTAAAAGGTGACTAATACTTTCTGAAACGTAAGTATGTACGTAAAAACGATAGCTATAAATGTGCACGGCTCAACAATAGTGATAGTTTTCCAGTAGGCACCCTGTAGTAAAGGCAGATCAAATGAAAGCGGAACAGTGCTCAGAAAAAGGTATGAAACCCCATGTTCATGTACACATAATTCCCATGGACACTATGGACAAGCAAGAAACGGACACCCTATCGGCACTTCTTCATAACTCAACGTACCTCATACAAGATGCAAGTTATTATACAATTCGATGCCCATAACTCCGGGTGTTCCACTTTCACACTACCTCTGGTTAACCTCCCTGCCTTTCTCTGCATTATTTTCTCTCTCTCTCATACACCTTTATATGGTATACCAGTGAAATTATACACCATCTTCTTCCTTCTTTTTTTCTTTTTTTGTTCAGTTCGAAGAGATGTTAAAAATCGCTTTCGACAGACAGCACTGTAACGCTTTTTGAGATACATTTTTGGAAGAGGTAATAATTGCCTACAAAAATAAATCGTGATGTCCAGGTGGCTGATGAGAAGGGTTTGCTAATGAAGTTTTTAATTATTCACTTGAGGGCACATGACGCAATCGCGAAATTGAAGAAAAGCAATAGTCAAATCATAATTGCTTAGTAGAAATCGTGACCACTTTCGAGATACATGGCCTTAACCTGTGCCGCTAAATACATCGGCGCTCCGGTTGACAGTTTACCAAACGCGAGCGTCAACTATTTTCGGTCAACCTCAATTGAAGCGCCATTGCATGCTTTAGCATCTTTTGGAGACGGATATATCGAAAATAGCGCTATAGACTTTGGACTTCTGCTAAGCAGACGTTACTTGATTACTAGTCAGCTTCAGCTTCACAATTGAAGAATGCTTTACTTCATTACTAGTCAGCTTCAACTTCAGAATTGAAAAACCCGCGACCTCAAGCGCAGTAGCGAAACGCCGTAGTTATTCAACTACCACGGCGGGTAAGATTGTGAAATCCGTCACGCACGGACGCAGATCATTGACGAAGTTGAGGGAAGATCCTACAGTAACGACTATCACTGTGAAAAATCGACCTGCCCAGGTGAGGTTTAGCTAGTGCGCGCGGGCGCGTTAGGGAGCTTTAGCGGAACGTTTCGGTCGCCCCGCTGCGCTCAGCCGCGAGCGTGTGAGCGGACGGGCGCCTCCGTTCCGCTAGAAAGCGCGCGGAGCGGATCGCGCAAGCGCGACGAGCGAGGCGAACGAAAATACAAAATGGCTGCCGCCACTGCCGCAGGTCGGCTGATCTGCTCGGGAGACGCATCGTTGACAGAGTGCATAACGAAACGAGGTGAGGGTAAAAACTCGGCGCCAAAAGCACGGTTGCGAATACGAGGATTTGTTGACGAGCACACAAGTGGCACAGCAAGCGTCTTCGACTAGGCGCAGCCTCGCGGCCTTCGTGTGACAATGCACCCGGCCGGTGTAGGAAAAAAAAAAGAATGAAAAGAAAAAAAAGGAGAGAAAGAGAGAGGGAGAGAGACAGAAAAGAAAGAGAAAAGAAAACGCCAATTATCGTTTCAAAAAGTGCAACATAAGAAAATTTCACTGCTAGGCACTGATCAAGTTGAATATGCTATATACTTTTGTCTATTGTCTCATATTCTACCACCAAGTGGCACAGCATGCGACTGCACGCCAGCCGAACGTGTGAACGCACAGCTAAAACAGATTCTTTTTCCGTTCAACCGCTGGGGCATATGTACGCGAGCGGATCGTGGAGCAGCAAACGTTCTGCTAAAACTGTCTATTAACAAGCAAACGGTGCGGACAGTGTTAAACACCGTACACGTCAGTGTTGCAGTGTTCACAGTAACGAGAGATTATTTAGCTGACGAAGATGAATTACACGGCTTAAGTTTCTGCGCATAAAGCTGCATTTGGCGCACGAATAAAAGAGACGACTAGAAGTGATCAAAAGGAATCGAAACCACGTGTTTATGTCTGACCTCATGTGGTTTGAGATAGAAAGTTGCTTACCTTGGGTCATCTCTCTTATTCGCGCCGACTGAGTCCAGGCTGACTACTACTACTACTACTACTACTACTACTACTACTACTACTACTACTACTATTACTACTACTACTACTACTACTACTACTACTACTACTACTACTACTACTACTACTACTACTACTACTACTATGCATGTGACAAAAAAATCGAGCCCCTCCGACCACCTCATTCTTCTCGCTCATATATCGAACGAAAAATTTATGCACCATCTTTTTAACCGGGTAATCAGAAGATTTACTTGACGCATATAACTGCACACAGGCGAAGCGAGGAGCTGGCAAAGAGGCCTTTGCAACCTCTTCAATTAGCTAGTTCCACGATAGCGTGCCATCAAAAATGATGCCAAGGTATACGGAATAATGCACTGAGGTGAGGGGCGTGCAAGAACAGCATGATGATTTGTACTTACGTATAAGTATACTTGTCGCTTTGGAATAATACTTGACATTTCAGGTTATTTGGAAATATATTGTTCCAGTGAAACACATCAGCCGAGTGATGTAGGCTCGTTTTGCTAAGTGTACGCTCCTTCATCGTAGAGTGTTTTCCTTATTTTTTAACTTCGAACATTTAAATATAAAGAATAAACCTACATAAGTTACTTGAATCACGTCACTACAGATTATTATATACGAAAATCATTTGGAAAAAAGAAACAAATGATCAAAAAGCACAGCAGTTAATTTACTAGTCACATTAACTAACGTTTTACTTACAAACGTTACGGCAGATGTCCATGTACGAAATTTGAATGGAATCCATCATAAATGTCTAGTTACGGGCTTCTACATTTCAAAACAACCATGTAAACCGAAATAACTGGCATCAAATGGCTCGTTCAGTTTAGCTGATCACGTACGCAACGCTGCGAAGGGCAGCTCGCTCCGCGACCCCCTTGTGACGTAGTAGGGCGGCGTGAAATGAAGCTTGGCTATATACGACGCGGCAAAGTGATCCTCCTCGTCCCTGCCGGTAAAGGGACTATGCATACAATCGAGAGTTGCGCATTGGGCCAATCGAAACGAGATCGCGGCAAAAGGGAAACTTCATTTTACGCCGCACTCTTACGTCACGCAGGGGTAGCACAGAGGGCCGCGCTTCACGGTTATCCGTACGTGGCCAGGTAAAATGAACGAATAATTCGACGCCAGGCTATTGCGGCGTTCACGGTAATTTCGAAGTGTCGAAACATGGAGCTAGACTTTTATTGCGATTCCCTTGAACTTTAGAACATAAACCTCTGCCGTAAAGTTGGTAACTAGGAAATTAATTAATCCGAATAGTTTAATAAGTAAATAGACTCGCTTTGTTTTTTTTTATATTGAAAATGATGCCCACCTGTGCAGATAATGCATATGTAGTGACTTAATTCAAGTACACTCTCTAGGATTTTAAATAACAAAGTTTTTGAAGTAAACAGAAAAAAAACCACACGCACACAAATAGAAATGTCTAACATCGTAAATTCCAAATAGAGCGCAAAAAATACACATACACAGAAAGAAGACGCGAAAGACACGGACAAGTGCTTTCGTGTGTTCTTTATGTGTATGCGTATTTTTTGCGCTGTATTTGGAATTCACGTACTATAGGCTGTACAATGCAAAACAAGACGTGTTTCATGACACACGCACGCACGCACGCACGCACGCACGCACGCACGCACGCACGCACGCACGCACACACACACACACACACACACACACACACACACACACACACGTATATATATATATATATATATATATACATATATATATAGTTATTAAAGATCAAGAAACCTAATTAATATACATATTATTTTCCTGCCAGTCGCGGCTGCTCTGCATTTGCGGCATTCTGCCGCTGGGTCGCGCAGATACGGGCTTGATTCTTGGTCGCAGGGGCTGCATTTTCACCGGTGAGGTATGCGAAACCGCCCTTGTGCTCATGTGTGTGTGAACATTAAATATTTCCCAGACGGACTGAACTAATTCGGAGCCCGTCACTGTGGCGCCTTAAAAAAAAAAAGAAGATTCTGTGGTTTTACGCGCAATAACCGCGATCTGATAATTAGGCACGTCGTATAGTAATGGACTCCGGAATAGTATTGACCACTTGAGGTTCTTCGACGTGCACCTAATGCACGGCACATGGGCGTTTTTTGCATTTCACGCCCATCGAAATGTGGCTGCCGCGGCCGGGATTCGATGTCGCGCCCTCGGGTTTAGTAGCGCAACGCCACAGCCACTCAGCCAACACGGCGGTACACGGCTCCTTTTATCCAGCCTGAATTTTAACACAACATCCTCACTGATTCAAATCTCTGCTTGCGGTGAAGTCTATCCCGTCATCAATGTTCAGTAGCCATAACTCACGTGATCAGTACCCGTAATAACCGAACATACCTATTACGATCGTGCGAAGATGTGTACGCTGGCATACACGGACCGTGGTCAATCAGAAAAAAAAAATAATAATCATACAAAAAAATCATCTTAAAGGACATGTAGTGGAGTTCTTGTGGCAAGTGACGTTGCATAGCGATGGAGGCAGTGGTATTTCTTTTATCTTGTCTTCTGCCCGCTAAGCTCACACAGAGCTTTGTGTTTAGGCATTACATCCATTTTAGTATGCTGATGAGTCCTGCACGACGGGCTAAAGGTTGGTTAAAGGTGTATATATATATATATATATATATATATATATATATATATATATATATATATATATATATATATATATATATATATATATATATATAAGTGGTGCTTTTTGCCACGGGCCGAGAATGTGCCGTATAGTGGCAAGCTCGAGTGCCCTTGAAGGTGCAGTGACGCCTTCAATGACTCTCTCTCTGACGCGTAGCGGCAGCAGTCACACAGAACATATTGCAGGTCTTCAGGGACGTCACATTCAGAGCACATTAGTCATGTGGAGGAGAACTCTCGTTAATTAAAATTGTCATTGGCACCTTTAACGCGCACTGCAACGACGGTGTGGGAGTAGGCGTTTCTTCTAAACCCCTCGCTTTTCGTGAAGTAAGGATGTCACCAACACTGGAAAAGAATGTATCCGTGAGAGCTTCGATTCGCCGCCGAACGTCGTGGATTTCAAGCAAGTGCTTGCATAGCGGGGAGCCAATCGACACCTGCGGTGCTATTTGTTCGAAGCTATTCTTGCGTGCATTGTTCACTGCAAACGTACGACGACACCACCCGTTCTCGCGGAAAGAAGTGCACATAGGCATAAACCGGGGCCCTCACGGAGGGGGGGCATCGGTGGAGGGACGCCGCCACAAAGCAGCCGATTGAAGAAAGACGCGCGCGTACAGCCGCGAGCAGCGGGAGTAACCGCAGAAGAAGAAAAAAATGATTCGCGTGCCTACGCCGTCACATGCGAGAACGGTCGCGGGTCATTGCGTCGCCTCCACATCCACTCAAGCGGGCCGCGGATGCTCCGTTCCGAGCCAGTACGAGCCAAAGACGCCCCACGCGGAAATGAATGTCTCCGATTCCGGAACTGCCTGGCGCTGCCACGCTTATCTCGCCCGAGCAGCGTTCGAGTGCGAAATAATGAAGGGGCTAAGTGCTCCGCTCGGAGCCGTGTAGACGCGGAGATCCTCCAAACAACCGGGATGACGCCGCGTTGACAGTCGCGCTTGTTTTCCAACGGGCGGCTAAACCGATGTCGAATCGTTTAGAGAGCGCGATGGAGGGGAGCGCCCAGGGCGTTGCCGCCCCCCTGTAGTGAAAACGACCCGCGAAAGGCTGTCCCTCTGGCTCTGGCCACTGCACCGGCCCTTCTGGGTGGCCCGTGGAAGGGCTGTAGTTTGGAAAGCGCAGGCTCTGCATTTCACATCGCGGTTCGGTAAGAATGGAGCTCGACTGGTAAGGCAACGGCTTTTTCGAGCTGCGGATGCGCGCGGCGGCGCATGGCAGAGCGCTTTCTGTTCCAGAGCATGCGCTCCTCATGTTTGTGCCATTCACGAGTTTCATGTTTGCATCTAGTCAATCATTCTATAGTATCCGGAGCGTGGGTAAGCTGAAGCTTGCCTGACGCATCCCTTCGGGTATGTCATGCTGCTAAAACTTTGCTTAGCACGATTGCAATATCTTTTAAGACAAATTACAATGATTACTAAAGGACGACATCGCTAACACAGAATAGTAATGCGCGGGTTTCTACAATCACTGTGTGTGCCTGCGTGTCCTCTCATCTGCGTGCTGAGCTGCAGCTACTTGTATACACATTCGTTATTCCAAGCACGGCTTACGTCTTTAGAAGTTGCAAATACATATGTCTAATCAGAGTTGTTAACTACTTCAACTGCGCTTTCGTTCAATTTTCTTTTTGTGCAACGAATTATTTTGTGCATTTTAAGCGTTATTAAAGCGATAGCTCTTTAAATCGGTGTCTTTCTTTAGTTGTTTTGACCTCTTGGGATGGTTGGATGGTCTCGCAGAATAAACAATGGAACATATACCTAATGACCCAAGTTGCCCGAATAGACGACTTGTTGCTGGCTGCTGCCTGGCCCAGTAAACAACTTGGATTCACTGGGTATGGTGATACTGGGCCCGTGCCCGAACAGATAACTTCGGCACAGGGTATGTGATACTGCTACGTGCCATTTCTTGGCCAATGCGATAGAATAGATGCGCCAAGGTGACGCAAGGAAAATCTAGCCTTAAATGTATTAAAGCGATATAGCGCCGAGTCCGCAACAGACACCACCCCGTCGAGCGCGGCCTCTTGATGGATAGCCATTGCCATGAAGAGTCATCCAGGATACTACATAGGACAGTGGAAGTTGCTACGGAGTTTCGATTGGGGAGACTGTGATTACAACGAGACATACTGTGTCGTGATATCATTCGGCATGGCGGTTGGAAGCGCGATTGCCACTCCGTGCGTCTGCTGATGCGCCCACAATGTTTCGCGATTCGCGGATGGCATGGGTAAATGCAGGAGGTTATGCAAGATAGCTATCGCTGACTTTGACAATTACCTTCGATGGTTTCTGCCACATTCTTTTATTTCGTCCGGTCCCTTTGAACGTAATCTGAACGAGAGCAGGAAGCCAAGTAATAAGCTACAGGCAGCTTCTCGCGAGTAGCATAGGTTATGAACGCACGTCGCATGACCTATTTCGTTACTACCTATAAAGACAAGGTATCATCACTGTAGGATCAGAGGACGCGGCACCCCTTATAACTTCGTCCCAAATCTGAGCCTTCTCGGTGGAGCAAGAAATGACAGGAGAGCCTTTTCTGGAACAGATGAACGGAATAATGATATTGTAACCAGGGGGCACATAAATCATGCACCTGTCCCACGCGAAGCGAGGAAAACTAATAAAAAATCTTTACCAGAATACATTTTTGCTTAACCTCGTGCTGAAAATGGAAGTATACATTATTATTGTGATTGTTCAACGCCACGCTTAACCAATAGCACGCAAGAGTCAACCGGACGGCAAGCCGTCTCGTTATAACGACGTTAGCGACGAGACCTGCGGGAACGAACGCTCGCGCGCGCGGCTCACGCTGTAATACAAGTGTCCTCTGCTCCAAGCCCTTCTCACAAGCACGCCACAGACCCTGCCCCGGCTAACTCGGTGGCCAAGCTTCTCGGCCGATCGGAGATAACCAAGAACGCGTGCAGCTATTAAGTGCACCGGTGGCGATGGTCTTTGTTATCAGCGTGAATGCGCTCATCTGGCTTTCCGGCGCATTTGTTCGACGTTCGTAACTAACGCAGAATACGCGGCAACAACTTAGCTTTTACGCCTGTGTGATGAAGCTTTTGAATATCGTGCGCTCTTCTATTAGCAGGTTTGTGTGCATTAAAGATGTATATATAAACCCGACTATGTATATACATAGAGGAATACCAGCTATCATGCGCCAAATTTGAGAATAAAGCGAAGCCTTGTATGTGGATGAAACCAAGCACTTTCCTGATGAAGCGTCCAGTACTTTTCGTGTTCTTCCTAGTTTGATTAATTATAATGCCTAAGGAACCAACGTTTCAATTGTTAATCTTAAGAACGTAATTTTAGCAGAAGGTGTCGAACACATTCGGTAGCACCAACTTTAATTGTCTGTGGCCCCCTATACCATTTGCGCGGCTCGTTTTGGGAACGGAGAAGTTCTTGTTGGGAACCAATGCGCATATTTTGATCAGGTTAGTTGAATTTAAGAGAGAAGGTCAAAATCTAATAGATAAAAAAAGTGATTTTAAATTTATGCCACACATTTTATATTTCCTGAAAATTCCAATATTTCGAAAAAACTCAAGTATTAAGTCTGCGACTCTGTACCTCAGCAGCAAAAGACAATGTCACAGTTATATAAACTTCACCTAATAATACATCTAAAGCGGAAAAAGTTGATGCATTATACACTGTTATTAAGTATACCAATAACTTGTAAGTATAGGACTCTTGCAAATCCCTCAACCAGTGTAACAATTTCACGTAATATGTTAATTCGTTAAAACAAGTTTGTCCGCTTCAGATGCTCTATCGGGTGCGTTTGACAGAACTGCGCATTTGGTGCAGAGTTGAGGATTTGTAAGCTTTGTGCCTACACTTTTTTTTATTCACCAATGTTCTGCAATTTTTGTAAAAACTTCGAAGCCCTAAATGAAAATTCTGTTTCCTGCAGTCACTAGAATTTAAGTTCTTCTATAAAATGCAACAAATGTCCCTCAAACTGGTACAGTGGTTGTCCCATCGAAACATGCCTGTGTTCAACAGGCATTTGAATTGGGAAATCACAGCTGGCCCCGAGCGAAAGCTTCCCTTTAAGAGAAGGTTCGCGAAATATATATATAAAAAAAAAGGTTACCGGGCTTTCCGCCGGCTCGCCGCAGCCGTAGGGCTCTCAAACACGCTGCACGGAAACTAAGTGCACTCCACGCCTGACACAGCGGTTCCATTGCTTTGACAGGCCGTCTATCTTGGCATGGCCACAAAATTCCTGCTGGCGACAAGCCGCGCATCTGAGCGCCCGGCGGTCTGTGACAGCGGTAAGCAGACTGCCAAAGTCAGGTCATGAAGAATCGCATACGTGCGCAATGGATTTTCCGCGGAAGGCCGACACAAACATGCCTTGGCGTAAATGTAGCAGTCGCCTCGATGAAATTGAACAGGTCATACTGTATCACCGAAATGGTTCATTACACAGGTGGAATTAGTCCGTTCGCCGTGCGTTTGGGAACTGCACTGCGGCTGCGTTAAAAACAACTGTTACCCCTCCCCCCCCCCTCAAAAAAAAAATAAACAGAGAGAGAGAGAGAGAAAACAAAACAGTGAAGATGCCATAATGCGAAGGAAAAAAAAAATAAGATGCTGTTCTTTTAAACACTGTAATGCTGAGAACTGTAATATGTTCAACTTTTGAATACTGAATTTGCACTGTAATGTTGAGAAGTCAAGAGGCGAAGGTTGCGTTTGTTGTTTCTAGGTCAACTTAATGCAAGCTATAAAATATATCTAGTAATGACAAAGCAGCTCTTATATAGTACGACCTAGTGTGCTGTCTCAATTTGTAGAAGTGGTTGTCTCGTTGTGTTAGAGGACTTTACCGAAATTTAGAAAAAAACCTGAGCTACCTGAACTGCGTCGCAGTATTAGTTAAAGGATATTTTTACGTGACTTCCGTCAAATAACGCTGCCAGGAACATTATAGGCGGAGTCGCGTGCCAACAGAATGAAGAGAATCATCCCGTCACTTGTTATCTGTCTCGACTGCGATACACGTCATTTCTACGGGTGGTTTGGTACTCGTAGAAACGGAACGCGCACTTGCAGCTCTTGCGGGGCAGAACTTATGCGATTGATCACGGCCTCCAACCGATCACTCTTCAGGAATCATGACTGGCGATTTCTTTTCACGCTGACCTTTAAGCACAAAATGGTGAAAATCCCGAAGGCAGCAGATCTTGTATGAATCGCTCGCGAAAAGATCCCGGATAAAAGAATGAAATGAAGGGAGGCTCCTTTAAGTGAGAAAAATTGAAAGAGAAACGGATCGCGTGAAAAGCGTCCGACGCGTCTGGATTACAGTCATCCGGTGACACTGAGCTCAACTACCGCGTTCTGCATGGTGAGCTATATCGATCAGGCTAACCGGCCGCCGCCGACACGTAGCTTCGCCAAAGGAAAGGGGTGGAGTACTGGTGCTGACCCTGACAGGCGCGTGGCGTCGCCTGCTGACCCTTGAGGCCCCCTCCCCCGCCGACCTTGCCTCGCCACCCACGACCGGCGGCCACCGCGCCGCGCCGCCGGCGCCCATTGTTTCCGGCTGGCTCCGTTTCCCTCCTCGTTCCATGTCCATTCACACGACCGCGGTGCCGGCACGGGGGATACGCCGTTCTCTCAGCACTGGGTGTGTGGGCCACCCGGAACTTTCTCAGGCCTGTCGGCGTCATTAGCGCTTTCGGAGAGCACGGGCGTCGAAATGCTCATTACGAGCAGCGGCGCTCCACACCAGGCCGTGCGCTGCCCATCTCCCGGGGGCCGCCGAGAGATCTGCTGCTGCCCGATGAGCGCGCGCTGTCACCGCGCGGTGATGTACGCGCCGGAGGAAACGAGGGAATAAATTGGCGGCGTTGAAGGGGGAGAAACACGTGTTCTCTGATGAGACGAAGGACGAAGGGGAAGGTCTACTCTCGTATTTAACGTGCAGCGCAGTACCAGACTGTGGCACCGCGCGGCAAATGGGCGAAACGCAAAATACAACCGCAGCCTCGGAAATGGGCAGACTTTTGTTTCAAATGAACGCGTTCGCCGCAGAGTAAAGGACTTCGCCTGTCCCACTGGCGGCCATGGCGAACCGATGAACGCTGTGACGTGCACGTGCACGCCCGGCGCACGAATCGCGCTCGTTTATCGCCGTAAACCAGGGTGCTTCGGGCGCGTGCCTTATCGCTCAGGGCCCGTGTTCGCAAGAAGGTTCTTACGCTAAAGCTGGTCGTAAGATTCCAGCCAATCATGATGTTGGACATTAGGACATTAACATGTCCAATCATGATCTTGGACATGTTGGACATTAGCGAAGGCGGCCGGCACTTCTGTGCACCAAAAAGCTTCGTGAATTCGGCCGCAGTTTTGGACAGGCCATCAGTGTAGATATTACGGCTTGTTGGTGTAACATTTTGAAGTTTTTCTTGTAGCGCAAAAGAAAAAGAAAGAAAAAAAAGCACGAGAACGTAGAAAAGAAACACAGACACACACAGGTTGTTGGCAGTTAGCGCCTGTGTGTGTCTGTTTTCCTCTTCTTTGGACAGGCGCAAGATTCCGAACTATACAAATCACGAGTGGCTGCCTATAATTTACGAAGGCAGTGACGGTTCTCGACAAAGAGCACCCGGTCACCGAATCGTGCGCGCGTTCTCCGTTTCGGAGTCCCGCCGGCGGAGACCTACATTCGTGTTTTCCTCGTTTCGTTCGAAACTTAAGCCCCTGCTGGATATCATTTTCTTTTTTTCCTTTTTTTTTGCTCACGCGGTGCGTTTTTGTTCAGTCGCCCTGAACATCAGATGACCTGGAACGCCGTGCAGAGCGTCTTCTGCGTTCAAACACTCGCCAAGTGTGGGAAAAAAGGCTCACCACTGAATAGAAGATATCTGAAGCTGCGCTTCGCTGGTTGGGTCTCCACCGCGCCTTTTATTATGACTTTACTTCCTCTGCCTAATAAGCAACTGACTCCTTGCGTTTGTTATTATTGTCATTGCTGACTGTGATGATGTGAAAAAAAAAAAAAACTTGGTACAGGCACTGATGTTACGTGTGGATAACAAGTGCCCCTGTGATCTCGAGTAGTGCACTTTTGCAGAAAATCATCCATGAACTGATAAATTAAAAATATATTATGGGCTTTTCCGTTCCAAAACCACGATTTCATTATGAGGCAAGCCGTAGTGGGGGACTCGGGAAATTTGGACCACCTGGGGTTCTTTAACGTGCACCTAAGTCTAAGTACACGGGTGTTTTCGCCTCCATAGAAATGCGGCCGCCATGGCCGCCGTGGCCCGGATTCGATGCCGCGACCTCGTGCTTAGCGGCCCGACACCATAGCCACTAAGCAACTACGGCGGGTCACTGATAATCTCACATCAACTAGGGTTTGATGGTATCATAAGCCGACATCATCGTCTTTTAGGGGCTTCGTAAGCTTTATTATTGCATTTATGGCAACGTCCCTTTTCAGAGTGCACGCACTGTGTAAAAACAGGGTGGCTACGAGGCAGGACACCGATACGTTGAATTAAGTAGCTGTCAGTAGAGCTTATATTGCCGTTGGCCATGCGTCGTGCCAGCGATTGTGCTTGCCGCAACTTCACATTTGCCCATTAGCGTTTTCTGTTTTTGTACAC
Organism: Dermacentor albipictus; assembly: GCF_038994185.2. NCBI lineage: Eukaryota > Metazoa > Arthropoda > Arachnida > Ixodida > Ixodidae > Dermacentor > Dermacentor albipictus. The sequence continues at coordinate 53,413,955 of NC_091821.1, forward strand.
TTTATGTTGTTCATGTGTGTGGGCGTTTTTTTGCACGTTCTCTCCTGTGGACATTTTTTTATACGTGCTTTTCTGTGGCTGTTCACACTATAGGTTATCCGTCTTTCTAGGGGATACGGGAAATAGCTGTTGAGCATTACGTGTCATGGCTCTTGTGTAGGTTATTTTTCATAAAGTGAAATTGTTACATAGTCACATTGTGCCATTTCCTTCGCGATACCTCATGTGCAATAATGGTGTGGGTGTGTGAACAAACTCGGAATTCGGGCAACAAGTACACGAGTATCAAACAGTTAACAACAGTAAAGGGGCATGAATTGAACCAGTACAATATGTAGAAAGAAATGAGGAATGTGGCTATTGAAAAACCTCTTGCCTGTTTTGATTGCGAGAACAATTGCATTTCTGCTTAATTCCTCGTCGTATACTCACGGCTGTATCGTGACTGTAACAAGTGCTAATATAGTTTTAATGCGGTTTTCTCTCTTATACGTTCTGATTGTACTTTTACGCAGTGAAGTTTCAGCGTTGCATAAATACCGAACATAATTGCCCGAGCGTTTCTTTCTTCCTTCCGATGCTTGTATATCATTTTGATTTTGTTTGGTCCTGAAATCACAATGTAAAAAATATATACTTTAGTTTTTCTTACTTGAAAATGTGTTGCTTTTAGCCAAATGCGCTGAACAACACTAGTATCGTCATGGAGGATTCATTCATTCATTCATTCATTCATTCATTCATTCATTCATTCATTCATTCATTCGCTGACCGCAGCCAAGGTGAGCTTCGAGAAGCTGACCAACCTAGACTTCGCGGGCAGCGCGTACTACACCATCCGCAACCTGTCGCTCTACGAGTGCCAAGGCTGGTGCCGCGACGAGAAGGAGTGCGTCGCGGCCGCCTTCAGTTTCGTGCTCAACCCGCTGGCGCCTCAACAGGAGACCACCTGCCTGCTGCAGAACAGCACGCAGGCGCGCAAGCCCACCGCCAGGCCACAGCGGGCCGTCAACCTCTACTACCTCGTCAAGAACCACATACGCTCCGGTCAGTCACATTGCGCGCCCAGCAAGTAAAACCATTGTAGTGCGCAGAAGTCACGTTATAATGGGCGTAGGAGCGAGCGGCCCTCGCCCGCGCCAACAGCTTGTGTTCACGGGGGGGTTTTTCTCGCTCGCGTGCGCAGAGAAAATCTGCGACCGGCTATGGTCGTTCGAGCGGTTCCCGAACAAGATGGTGCGCGGCCACGACACGGCGGTGCTCTTCACGGCAAGCAAGGACTCGTGCCTGGCGGCCTGCATCAACGAGGACCGCTTCGTGTGCCGCTCGGCCGAGTTCAACTATGTAACCCTGCAGTGCCACCTGAGCGACGTGGACCGGCGGTACGCGGGCGTCCAGGAGAAGTACGGGGACGCCATCGGCGTCGACTACTTCGAGAACGCCTGCCTCGAAGGTTGTCCCCATTCTCTCTAACCTGTCATTCTCTAGGTAGCCTTGTTGCCACTTGCTATTGAGCTGCAGCTGACGGGCTTGTTGCATGTCTCGTACGTTCATGCGCGCAAGCTTTCTCTAGTAAAAGCTACACGTGCGCAACGCTTCTCTGTAGCTGAACGACCACGTCTTGGCTTGACCAGCTTTGTCAGTAACCGCGAATAAAACCGAGCAAATATCTAAAGGCACACGTGGCAGAGTGTTACTGTATGATCCTATTGAAACGGCTGTAGTATAAGCCATAACCACGGAAGCAGAGCATACTTTTGGAAATGCGCGCGACGCGTGTTTTCCGCTACCCTCAACGCTTGCTTTGCTGGCTGTTTTTGCAATAAGAAACTAACCTAAACAAAAAAAGAAAGAATAAGAAAGGAGATATGAAAACTGGTCCCCTGGTCCACCTCCGCCCCCAAAGCGGCAGTTGGTCCACTCATGTCATTGTTTCTGGAAACGCGTATCGACAAGAACGCGTGCGGCTGCGCCGCAGTGATTTCTAGATGTGCGGCAAAGCCCGCTGCACCTAACTTGAAGAAATGCATGTAAAAAGGAGAGATGTCGGAAATTGATCCATAAACTATCTTTATTTGTAGCATAGATGAAAATAATAGCTTATTTATTTTATACCGAGTGTTTCTGCGAAGACGTCAAGCAATTTTTAAAAATCTCCATGGCAGATAGCACAATTCTAGTCCGTGGGATGGCCCCCTCGAAGAGGCAGACATTACTTGCACGAGAAATCCAAATGTCCAATAGACTTACAAAATTTCACGTAAAGAATTGCGTTACGGCGCCCACTGCAATTTACAATTTACAAAAAGCCAGTGGGCCTGCAAGGCATATCCACTAGAAAATAAATCTGGGGATGACATCATTTTCAATATATGCTGCATCAAACTTGCGGTAAAAGTGCATGGTCTTTCCACAAGCTTTTTCACAAAACGCCATTTTATACATTGAAACACATAAGTAACTGGCCTACCAATTTATTTCTTCGCCATGTTCTGCAAATAATGTATCGAAGCTTGTGTTCTCCTGAGAATTCATCCCAAGTAGTCCACCTTGTAAACTTCCCGGCTGTAGTTTGTAAATTACAATGTGCGCAGTAATGTTATTAGTTAAACCTTAATTCGTAAATTTTAGTCAGTTATGCATTTCCATTTTAGGTGCAAATAACGTCCTCCCGTTGAAGCAATAGAGCTCGACGATTAGATTTGTGCTATCTGCCATAGGGCAAAATTAAACATTGGTTGGAATGTTTGCAGAAATACCTGCTAGATTGGATAATCATGTTAAGGAAGAGCAATGTATGCAAGAAACCACTGCGCACCGCCCTTTTAATTCTAATTGTTAAAGGTAAGGCTTGTTATTGCTGCAGTAGACATGCATTGAAGCCTGCTGCAGCGTCGATTAGCGCGAAAAATTCCCCATTGATTATAAAACATGGATATCTTTACAAGTTTTGATGTTGTTGAGGCTACTTGCAAATGACGTGCCTTGCCTTTAACTTAATTCGCATTAAATGAAGCGTTGTGTACACGTAAACAGAACTTCTTCCTTATGAGATATATCTGTCTTTGCTTAAAAGGGCCCCTCACCAAACCCCATAGCACATTTTGATTATACGCTGGAAGTTGTTGCGTGTTCTCTAGGGAGAATTCTGCCGCAAAAACGTTTTAAATCGGCTCATTAATGGCCGAGATAGAAATATTTCAGTGTCGCGAACCCATGATTTCAAGAGGCGAGCTTCACCGCAAACATAGACGCTCTCTCCTCTTGTCCCGTCTAGCCCCCGCAAGCGAAATTCCTTCCCTGCGTTCTCCAATATCGGAACTCGAGGATCGCGTGACGCATTACCTCACGGGCCCCGCCTTCATTTTTTTTTCTGTTCACTTTTTTTTTGTTCGGCGTGGCGCACTTCCGCTGACGGCGTCGCGTGCGGGCTGTTGCGATTGTCTCGTTTCGCGCAGCACACGAATCGCGCGCTGTGCACGAGGACACCTGACTAGCGGTATAAGTCTGTGCTACACGAATACTGAGGCAGACACAAGTGGATCACAGAGGATGATCCCGTACTAGAACACGGAAGAAAATGACATAGTTTCGGTGTCTGCGCGCGCGACTGCACGACGTGGGAACAAGCAGACGAAACGGAAGTACATCTTTCTTGCTGCGGTGCGAAGTAAAACAAAAACATGCAGACATTCGGTTTGTGTGTTTTATTATTTCTCTAAGATTCAATTCGTCTATTCTCGCAACATATTACACAAATAACAGATGTTGACTTGAATAATTCTCGAAGTCCCGTGTCACCACTAGCGACGTCACAGCGCGAACGCGTGTACGTAGGCACGCTAGCACGCGTACGTCATCCTCCGGCTTGGAGCCTGGCGACCGTGAGGAGAAGGAAAACGGCGTTCGGTTTGAAATTTCAGATCTTTCCGCGGCGCGTACAGATGTAATACTTTGCAGACACGATCGTTATCGCGCAATGCATGCTTTGCGCTTGTCAGTTCAATATGGCCAGAGCTGGTGAGGGGCCCTTTGAAAATGTGACCGACGTCTTATCTTGATCTTGACTTTGCTCGCACCCGGAACGTGCTTACCTAAATAGTCGCGGACGTTTTTTTCCACATCATAAGAAGGCGTGTGTCGTTTTCTTTTTGTTTACTATATCAACACTGCCTATATCTCGATCATATTCTCCTTCATCCTCTTGTTACAAAAGTGAAGAACTGAGGTTGAACAGAGCGAATACAGCAAGAACATGAAGAAACGAATACCACAGAAAAGCGATGAATATGAACCTACCAGCCCTCATTACGATCTTACTAATGCAAAAGTTAAGCTTTCTTTAGGTCAGTTCCGATGTTCGCGGTTTGATTTCAGCTGGTTGAGATAATCAAATCTAAGTATACGCTAAGGATGCTCTCGTATGCACTATATTAACAGGCATGACTAGTCGATCGAGTATCCTAGCCTACAGCTCTTTCTTTTTTTGTGTGTGTGTTCTCCTAGGCAGCCCTCTTACTTGCACAATTCGACGAAATTAAATGCCAGTTTCTGGATAGGGTGGCTAGCGTGGCTTTTCACCTGATGGGCTGTGTCGTCTTTTGCGTCTTGCCTGAAACAGCGAGTGCCGTCTGTTCGGGGATGAGGACGTACGACTTCGCTCAAGTAGGAGTGTCGCAAGACGTGGTGACGCACTATGTGGATCTCAACTTCTATCCGGATAAAGAACTACTGGTGAGTAGCCTCGTGCTAGCGATTTCGAACTTGAAATAGCAGAGGCTATCGGTGCCTGATAATACCACGTTTAGCGCTAAAAGAGTTCTGCAGCACCTCTAGTGCACGACTGGCAAACGGGGATGGTGTCTAACATCGGTTTTGGTGAACCAAGCAAAGTGGTGACAGGCCACTCGTGGCGTCTACTTTCACTTCTGTTTGTTTTGATCATGGATGTCCCCCTACATATTATTCGATCCTGTTTCATAATTTCTGAGCTGTACCTACCCAATGACCGTGTTTTTCTTCCTGAAATTGTTTTGAATGCGAATACACAACAAATAGAGCGAGGCTATTCAACCTTGTTATATGACGACTTGAATTCAGCGTTCACCTGCCGCCAGTGACATCCCCTTGACCTCATTATTCAGGTTGAATTAATCTCCTCAACCACTGACGTATTGATTTGTATTTCTCGCGCGTAAACTTACGTAACCATGTTCTGATAGTGGCGTTAAAGATCTATCAATATTATGATGCTATAGCGAGTTGACTATAACGCTTTATTGCACTTGTTAAGAGGAAGGCTTCAACGGAAAAAACAGGTTATGGCTTAGGTAAGCTGCACCTATACCTAAACTATACACGATACGTGTCAGAAGTCCAAGGCAAGATATGTACCTGCTATATACAAGCGGCTGAAGCAGTACCTGTTGCAGTCCAGCCTGAAATATTTCAGCGCCCACCTAATTTTTTTTTAATGAGAAGGTGCATTCCCGAATGGGTGGAGTGGGTAGCTGTGGCAGCTGGTAGCAGGCGTAGATTAGCGCGAACACTAGAAACGGGGTTCGACTCGCTAAAAGATTGGTGAAAGCCGCGTGTGCGAGTGCAATGCGCAAGTTTAACAGAAGTAGCAGCCACCGCCCGGGGTTAGCAAAGGTGTAAGTTCTGCAAGCTGAAGGCGGCGGAGACCGAAAAACCTTGTAGCAGCGTTGCAAAACAAAATAGGTCGAACAGAGCGGCGGTTGCGAATGGCAACGTGCCTCACCTTTGTATGCGGCTGGACGATACGCAAGAAATGACACTTGTTGTACCATTATGCCTTGTGTGCTTCGACTCAACGGGAACACTACATCGAGTTTGTGCGGTATGGCGCAGCAGAATGAAATTAATAAGTGACGTGAGTGGACATGTTCCTGTAGGCCGAGCACAATTCCCGCAAATGCTTCGCAGAAGCATTGGAACGGGAATTTTGCGCCATGTGCTTTCAGTCATCTGTCACTATCTTATATCCGATAGGGTTCTGGCTTTTTCAGTGTTTATTTTTGGTGGAATTGGACAAATGCTTTTCGGAGTTTACATGTATTCGAAACTTTCGTGCTTACTAAACTTTAATTATCTTTGACATTTCAATTATCTGAAATTCGGGCTTGTAGTCTTTAGAATCGTTGAAAGCTATACAAGCTAATATCATGGGAAAAAAGTTAAGAATGGTGACAGTAATCTTTATTAGGCTGAAATATCTTCAATCGGCATATGCTTCGGTCCATTTAAACTCGAACACGTCCAACACGAGCCCTAAAATACAGGGCGGCATGCACTACAGCTTAGCTGCAGCTAGGCGGTCGTACATAGCGAAGCTTCGCAGGTCCTTAACCAGGGAGAGTTCTGCATGTAGGATGCGGAATCGGAACGCAACAGTTTCATCAGCTGAAGTCATTCAACTTTGTGACGGCTTCTATCAACATACCTTTCGAATGCCATACTGTGCTTCTGGAGCACTTGAGCGTATATCGTCAAAGACCTGGGGTGCTATGCAGGATGCCCCGAGTTTCTCGTTCACCCGAGTTTTGCCCGAGTTTGCTCGACGGCAGTCAGTGAACGGAGATAGCGCGCAACGGGCCGAAGGTGCAGGCAAAAAATATGTAGACAGAAAGTCGCGTATGACAACATGAGCGCACCCTGCGCGGCACGCTGCTTCCACGTTTCAAGCGCAGAAGGCTGCACAACGAAACGCGCCAGCGCCGCGTATTGTTATCAACGGATTATCGCAACTTAGCGATACCGTGACTGCCCCGCTGTCTGTCAGCACACTTGCCGTGAGCCGTTTGCCACGCCTTTCCCGGGCGCGTCAAGGGCGTGCCTCATCTTCCGGGCGCTATCTATCTATCCTCCATCGGATGCGAACGGGGTACATGCGGCGCATTCTTGCACCTACACTTTCACTCAAACGAATACGTTAAAATGCGACAAATAAAATAACGCACATTTTTATTTCTTTAGGTATCTGTTTTTCGTTTTCAATGCTAGAAATTTGTGATGATAAACGGAGATCGAGCAAATTATTAAATTTTGCACATCTTGCCGTGAGTGGCGACAGGGAGGCGAAAGCTTAGAAGCGGTACATTGAAACGGGTCGCACGCACGAGGGCGTTCATACGGTGATAAGTCGCCTAGGGGCGCTGCAGTGCTATTCTCAATAAAGTCGGTCATGATCCATGGAGGGTCATGGCCACTCTTTCTCTATTAGGGGAATAGAAACGCAGCGCCGCGGTACGGCTGTTCATCGCAGGCGCTTCACTAGGCTATTAAGGCCCCCGCTTTACCGACTAAAAACGACACAACAGCTGTCGCTGTAAAATGGCGGTATGTTATTTTAGAGTGCGTAGTGTCGCAGTTCAGTGAAAATGTACCATTTCATCTTTGTGCGCGAAGCCTTTGCGATACATTGCGAAACGTGCGTGCTTCCCCAGCGACAGAATTCATCGCTTGTCATCGCTTGCCCAGTGAAGGCGCCTCTGAGCGCACGTACGCAGTATATGAGTGTGTTGTGCAGTCGAAGGTGCTTGCGGATTACCTCTGCTGGAGCCAGCAGCGATCGCAGATGGATATCGTAACGACACCGCAGCACTCGCATTTTGGCAGGTGAGGACTCTTGTGTGCAGTTATGAAATCAGATTTCGAACGGAGAGATGTGTTGGAACTGTTGAGTGCGCAGTGCTTGTGATGAAGAAATGTCATTGCACTGGGCCTAGAAGAGCGAGCGATTCTCGGACGCTGATCGTGTTTACGACGTTGTGGCTCCGTTTCATCACCGATGACAGAGCAGCTATCTGAAACGACTGCTGCAATAAGCCCTCCTCAGCATCGTCGTCCCCCTCGACGCCTTGCAAGCACCTACAGTGACGTGCCGATAATTATTTACTGTGCGCTACGCGCCGCAATGCAGGCAATGAAACCGTGTTGTGCGGCCATCTCAACCCGAGAAGATGTGTGCCAGCGACAGTCAACGCTTTGTTTTCGATAGTGGTGCTCAGTACATCACCGATGACAGTGCGTTGTGCGTGTTTTATGTCGGCGGTCAAGATTGTTGATGCCTCTCAGCTCGACACCGCGTCGCTGTTGCCGGCAGATAAGTTGGGCGTGGCCCAACTGTAGTGGGTGCGCGCGCAATAGTTACATGCCTCGCGCGGGGCGTGACCTCTGGTTTTGATTGACAGGCGAACTCGTGCTAAACTCGTACATCGCGAAACCCCCTCCGAGTTAAACTCGGGAACATGGCGGCGGCAGCAGCAGCGGCAGCGGCATTGCATCCAGCGGCAGCAAGCGTCAGTATGACCGTCCGGACCCGTTCACCTGCATGACCGGCGGGGAGTTTCAGCGTCATTTTCGCCTGTCGAAGACATCAGTGTGCTGGCTGTGTGACGAGCGAGGCGAAGACTCTCGTCTGCGGTGACAGCGTGGCGGGCTTCATTCGCTCACCGTCTTAGAGCAAGTCATCTGTGCCCTCCGTTTCTACGGGACTGGGAGTTTTCAGGGAAGCGTCGGCGCCGAGCGTTACATCGGACGCCATCAAACTACTGTTAGCCACTGTGTCAGAGATGTGTCTGACGCGCTTATCGATGCGGCAGTGCGTAAGCGGTGGCTAGCTTTCCAGAATACTGCGGCGGAGCGGGCATATATAAAAGAATGCTTCCCACTTCGTGGGAACATTACGAACGTAGTCGGGTGTGTCGAAGGAACGTACGTAGGAATTAAGGCGCCTTCAATGTCAGCGTTACTGTGATTAACAGACTTTTTCGCTGGTTGATCACTTTTTGTCGATTGTTCTATTTATCTGTCAGGGTGCCTTCCAAATGGCTCACTTTCTTGGGAAAGGGGTTAAGTATAAATAGATAAATGGATATCACTAATTGTGTGAAGTAACCTATGAATCCTAATCTCATAAAGAACTTGGGGTTCTTCATTGGTGAAGTTACTAAGTATGCACAATGCTGAATTTTGGTCATGCGTAATCTATCGGCCGCACTATGAAACAGCGAGGCATTGCACAATTTGTTGCAGCGCGAGATGTGGATGTTGCGCCAAGCCGGTTGTGCCTATGCATTTGTGGCGAAATGAAAATGCATTGAGAATCTTAGTGTGTTGGCTTGCATGAAGAAAATACTTCAGATTGTTTGCTCTGTTCACTGTCGATGCATGTGCCAGAGGTTCAGTGCATCTTCTTTTTTTTGGGGGGGGGGCGGCGTTATTTTGGATGGATAAATTGTATATTTTCGTCTCATAATGGGGCTCTAATTCTTAAGCATTAGAACAATGCACATCCGATACTCTGCAGAACTCTCTGTACGTGAAGATGTCATGAACCACCAAGGCATTATTACATATCGGGAGAAATGTGGTGCAGATGCCAATGAAAAGTGGGTCTTTAACCTACCATGATAAAAATAAAACTTGCAGAGCAAATAGACCATTTGTACAGCTTTAGAGCAATAACTACACAAAACGTGATATGCCCAAACGAGTAAACACTTGCCGCATTGCCAAAGTAGGCTGAGCGACATGCAGCATATGTTGGCATTGAACATGTCTCGTAACTGTTATTTTTATTGTAAGCCCTCGCTGTCACACCTTTCCCTCCAGCACTCCCTTTACTGAAACGTGGCACTGTATTTCCATTGGTGTCATGATGATAATGGTAACGGCGGCAGCAAGGCTCGTTAATGCTTGCCTCTTTGATTCCTGTGAGTTTAGTGGTAAAGAATATGGCACGTTCATACATACAGCTGTGCTGCAAAATTTAACATTTGTGATTTTTTGGAGAACTAATTTGTGTTGGGAAATTTCAAAGATGTGCACCATTGTGGCCTAATAACTAGAGCATTGGTGAGGTTGAAGACGGTGTATTGGTATAGAAGCTTGAAGTTTAATTGCACAACAATTCGACGGGGCACAAAGAGAAATACACACAGCAGAATGCTTTGCTGTGTGTGTTACACTCCTTTGTGTGCCGTTGAATTGTTGTGCGATCCAACTTAAAATAGAGCATTGGGCTTCTTTGGTGCAGGACCGAGGAAGTGTGAGCTATTCGACAACATGCCAGTGCCTTGCCACACACTTATGGAAGTCGGAAGGTTTGCAAACAAAGCTTTGCTTTCAAATCCACCTGCTCATGTAATACAAGCGCTGATTGAAAGAACTATCACACAAAAATAATGGTGAAATCAATGGCCTGTGAAAAGTGTAATTTGTATATAGATACTGTTGACATAATAGGTGCCATACCGGTGCCATAATAGGTGCCATACCGGCCTCAAAATTGTACTGGACAGAGCAGTTTGTTTCCTATGTGAAGCTCGACCTCCCATTACATGCTGTGCAAATAACCAAGCTCAGTTTGTTTTGACGTGCTACACAACATTCAGCGTAATCTGTTTTTGATTCTAAAGAAGTGCCAAACACCACCTCTTTTTCAAGGACGTCATGGGAATATTTGGCAAGACCTTTTTCAGCCCCTCATAATGGAAGTGTGGCCAGCCAGCTTTGCTTGGATGCCTTTATAGATTTCTGCTCCTGATCATTGTGTGCTATCAAATTGCAGAAGCCTATGCAACTGGTGCAAGGCATTACGTGTTTCTATAGTCGGATACAACTTTAGGAGGCTGCGGAATCTGCACTTTAAGGCAGGTGAACACAAGCCTGCACCAATGGGCACGCACTCGAGACTGATATCGTGCCGCCAGACAGACTAATATTGCTCATTGGAGAGGGACTATTTCTTTAGACGTGTAGGCAATCGGCTGCTGCGCTTTGGTCATCTGGGTGGGGCCTCTCCTGTCTTCTGAAGTTTTATCCGACTGTAAAGGATGCTGCTTTTCATACAACACAAAAGGACAAAGTGTACAATTATTTGGCCTATGAAATGGATACATCAGAAGTGTGCTATGCAAGGGCTTAAGATGTGTGAAATATGGTACATGCAATTATAAGACAATGTTAAAGAATATGTGGTATCGAACATGCATGTAATTTGTAAATGCATGGCACATTTGAATTGGGGAGTGTTGCAGTCATATGCACAGTCTATAGGTGATAGCATTATTAAGCTCCTGCTGTTTCCTTTCTTCATTGTGAATTACACACACCGTTCATCTTGTGGCTAATGAACACGCACTGTATTCTTGCACATAGAAAGAACAAACAGCATGATGACGTGTATGCTGCATTAGTGTATTTTTTATTTACATGGTCCAAGAGCGGCACAGGTTGTCTTACGTTTTTGCCTATTTTGAAGGGACACAAAGTGCATGTTATAAGTCTCCTAATATGCACAGCACAATGTTTACTGCAATAATTTTATTCATGTTCCTGAATAATAAACAAAATATTAAACTGAAAGCTCCTTTATAAGGTGCCTTCTGTGGGCTCGACAGGAGAGCAGTGAGGGCACCGATACTACTGTTGCGGAGCAGCCCTCTGGACCTTTGCCACACTCTCAAGAGCACGTGCCTGGCGCTCGCCTACTGCCACCAGGCGGTTGAGTGGCTCCAGCAGCAGAATGTTTTGCTGCAAAAAAGTGTATTGGAATGAATCAGCCACGTACAAACCATTATTTACAAAGAAAAATGCTTGTTGCACTATTAGTACCAAGTGCCCTTAAAGGTGGAAGCCTCTAGTGTAGTATGCATAGTAAAACAATGCGTTGGGACAACATTGCTTTATTTTTCAAAACTGGGGTTTTCTTTTTCAGAGCCAATTGTCATGTTGATTAGTGTGCCAGCAGCTGAGGTGGCCCTGCACCTTCACGAGTCTCTACTGTCAGCACCACAAACCTATTTTTGTTCGCTGCAAAACAAATGCCTCACCCTACAATCCCGTCTTATACGAGCTGATTGCATCCTATGCCTACAAACATCATATTCTTGTCCCATTACGCAATTTTCTACCATCCTTGGCTGTAGTTCTCTCTCCTTGACATTCATTCTGTAATGCTTATGTAATCACCTGATATGAATTGGCAACAAGTGATCGAATACGTGCATGGCCTGCCTGCCGACTCCTTTCTTTTTTAATCTCAACTAGCATATCAGTTGCCACGGTTTACTACGCCACTGTCTTCCTGCCTTAATGCTATCTGCAACAATTTTTGTTACTTCGCTTTCTACACAGTCCTTGACATCTCAAGTTTCTTTGTTAACCTCCAGGTTTATGTCCCATATTGCATAACCGGTGGAATGCAATGATTCTAGACTTTTTTCAAGGATATCGGTAACGTGGCGATCACGATTCGGTAATGCCTTCCATGTGCTGTTCAACCCATGAAATTTTTGTATAAGTTTCCTGCTTTATATCAGTACTTGCTATTGATATTTCACTTGGATAAAGATACTCTTCCATAAATTTTCTAGCTTAATGTCACTCATGAATTTCTGTTGCCTTACCAAGTTAGTGGAGGTTACCTTCATCTATTCCATATTTTCGCGGGCCCACTTGCACGTAAAAGCACGAACACTCATTGGTTCTCACTGCCTTCTTTAAACTGCTGGACATTCAGTTCGTTACTACGAAAGTGACTTAATCCGTGCACTCTTATTATGCTAAATATGAAACAGTAGAAATATACTTATCTGCAGTTTGTCGAAGTCTCCTTCACTGTGTTGGTAGCGAGATCCATCGTCGGTACCACCTCGTCGCTTCGTAGCTATATAGGATGTCTACCTTTTGCCCACACAATGTAATGTTCGTGACGCTCGCAGTCACGCAGAGTGGAGGAACTCGGCGCACTCGCAGAAGCAGCACCGGACAAGTTGTTTCTTCAGCACTTCGCCGTGAACAGTAGGTGCGCGTTGCGATCTGTAAAATCGCCGAAGCTATTGGCAGTCTTACCGGGTGCACGGGAAGATTGCCCACGGAGGAACAGAACTATCCAAGAAATAGTGGCCTTCGTCGAGCCTGATCACTACGTCGCGCACTGCAAGCTCGTTGTACGGGTTTGTTTACACTGGGCCTCCCTGATGCTTAGCCGCCATGCTTGCCCGGTGAATGGATGTGATGACGCCACTACAGCGCTCCCTCGTGGTATAATGCGAAGGGTACTAAATTACAAATTAGTCTAAGACGCATTCAGTGCACATCTCGTAAGCTTCAAAATGCTTCTAAACCACGTTAAAGTAACTAATAATATTGTACTAAATGCATTTGTTTTACAACTTGCTTCTGCATGTAATGCACTCGGTGGAACGACAAACAAGTGAAAGAAGGCACGACCATGCACCGACGGTATGATCACGTGAGCCCCAGTTTGTCGACCGCCCAGAAGGCAACGCCCAAGAAATGATAGCCAGCCAGAGTGAATCTAGATAAACCAATGAAACTGGAGGCTTGTCGAAAGATAAACTGTGTCTCGGTACCATTCGTGCTTTCATTTTGGGGTGTCGCCAGAGCTCGTGAAGATCCCGAGTTTCGCCAAACTCGGCGCATCCTGCATAGCGCCCCTGGGCCGCTATTTTGTAGCGATGCCTTATGCCTTATTCTATGCTATTCTTATCATCCACCACACACGGCCGCCTGATCCCGTTGATAATGTGGGCAGACCGTCGCTCTGACCAGTGGCCAAGCGCGAAAAGCCTGAAAAGGCATAGAATCGGAAAAGGCGTCGCTACAAAATACCGGCCCTGCTACCAAAAGGGCAACGATCTTCTCACGTTACCGGCACTTTTCCTACTCTGGCGTTAATTGAATCGGGGATCGTACCTTCTTTCATTATATTTCACCATAAGTGTAACAATTTCTTAATTTTGCTTTTTTTCTTTTTACCCACACTACTCAGCGTTTTGCTATGGCCAGAAACTTGCTTCGAAAGCAACATTCTTTTTCGGCGCCATCACTTATATTCCAAAAACGGTGGATGATATTCATTCTTTTTTCACCATCTTGATTCCATAGACCAAGGCGTTTAAGTAAAAAAAGAAACAACAATAATAATAAAACAGCCGGCGAAACTTATTGCCGAATATTATCGCAATATTTTTTTTTTCGGCCTTAACTCTGAACACGCTACATTACTGATGATTATCCCCTTCGTGGTTCGTACAGTGATGCTCAGGCGGATCAGTAGCCCGATTGCAGCCACTGAAAGTCCTGCTTGTAGACCGTGAAAGGACACGCACTGCAATGCCTCATGCAATCCAAATAGACGTATACTTGTGAACTTGTAGAGAACATTGTAGAGAAACGAAGGCAGCACCAAGCACGGGAGGAGATAGATAGATAGATAGATAGATAGATAGATAGATAGATAGATAGATAGATAGATAGATAGATAGATAGATAGATGGATGGATAGATAGATAGATAGATAGATAGATAGATAGATAGATAGACAGATAGATAGATAGATAGATAGATAGATAGATAGATAGATAGATAGATAGATAGATAGATAGATAGATAGATAGATAGATAGATAGATAGATAGATCATGCTCTGCGCTGCAAATAGAGGAAGCCCGCGAACACAGCTCGCATCACAGCTCAGTGTTGTCCGGCGGTGACTCGTCGGCGCCGTGTCCGCGCATCGCAGAACGCGAGTGCGAGCTTAACCGAGCGAGTGAGCACGCGCGTTTCCGTATCGGACGTCTCGGCGAGGGACAACGGACGATCTTGACCGTCAGGGGCGGCTGGACAAGAGCGCTTCTTTTTTAGCCACTGACGCGGCGTTTCACACCGCTTCAGTTCACCGCACACCTCTTTCGGCGGCGGAGTACCACGCACAAAAGACCGCTGGGGGGCAGCCGCGTCCGGCGCAACCGATCAACACCAGCCGGAAGGCGTTTAGGTCAAGAGAGAGGGGAAATAACGGTGCGCGGTGCCACCGGCCCGTGGGCAGCGCGCGAACACTCCGAGCTATTCGGTGGACGCCGTCCCACCGCTTCGACACCAGTTGACCGTGTCAAGAAGCAGCCTCTTCCCCAGCGCGGCGCCGTCCCCGCCTCCCGTTGTAATCGCTGCAACTCCCACTCACCCGCGTGGCGGGTTCCGTCGCTTCGCACTCTCGCGAACGGCGGCACTTTCTTCTCCCGAGATGGAACGTGGATCGATCCCTCAGGCTTTCTTGAACGAAGCAGTCCGAGTGCCTCGACAGGTGTGCTGTCGGTGAGAACAACGGCAAAAGCCGCTGCTAGCTGCCCGAAGTCGAGCATAGCCGTATACGACGTTGTACCGAGCAGTAGGATAACGATATAAACGTGGACCTTTATCCCTTGCTTAAAGATGTGGGAATGGTCTTCGCCCAGAGCAAATTATTGCCGACGCAGAAAAAAACAGTGCTGCTACTTTGAAACAGACAGCGCAATACTTCCAAAGAAAAAAAAAAAGGAGAAAGAGGTCGAACAAAGAAAGGAACTGTGACGTACGGCTAACGAGAGCCAGGTTTTTGGTTGCCAACTTTCCCATCTGTTATCGCTGATGTCGGCTACAATGACAATTGCTTTCTCATGTTAAGATGGTGCGCAGCCAAATTATAGGGGTCAGAACTGAACTGTCGAGCATATAAGAGCTCTACTTTGACACTTGGAGCTGTGAATTCGAGTCCTTAATGTCGACACTGAGGCAAGCTGAGCGCCTAGCGACGCTCGTTTGTGCACTTTAAATTATTACAAACGTGCTTATCATTGCTCCATGTTCTGTAAGTTAATGTGAATGCAGAAATTCTGTTCTATTAATCGCGCAGAGAGGCCAATAACTGCCGAACTCAGAGGCGTCCCGTTTACGTCGTTATTATTTTTCTTTTTGGAACTGGCAATAACATCTTATGTGGGCAGCAGCACCTCGATAACACAGTTTTGAAGTAAACCTCCGAAAGCGCGCATGATACTAATATAGCGGCTCTGTACGGTTGGTGGCGTACTTGTGACCCTGCCGAGTGCGTCCTGGGGAGAGCACCACAGCGCTGCTCTTGCAACGAAATTTATTCAACCACCACGTTCTTAACTGACTGTTTGAATAAAACGTCTTGTCAGTCCTACTATTGTAGTGGCAGCCTTTATTGCCATTTCACATGCATTCAAAAGTGGTCTGAATACCGACTGATTGATCGATTATATGGGGTTTAATGTCTCGAAGGAATACTGGGCCTATGAGAGACACCGCATTGGAAGGCTCCATATTAGTTTTGACTACCTGGCGTTCTTTAACGTGTGGCTAAGTTTACGTACGCGAGCGTTTATGCATTATACCTCCATGGAAATGCTGCCGCCGTGGCCGAGAATCGAGCCCACGACCTCGGGCTCAGCATCTAAATGATATAGTCACAGCGTCAGCGCGGCGGCTCTCAAAAAAGAAGCAGTGCATGATGCACAACCTCTCGTATAATTCGCGTCGGAAGATAAATTTTTTCCGTGAGCAGAAACCAAATTACCCAAAGGCTGTCGCCAGTACAATTTGTTCACGCGAAGTGGGAAAACATTGCAGTTATTATTTCCTTCCAACTCCTAATGATCTTCAGTTCACAAAGAACAACGCTTTGCGCCACTTTTGTCAGGCTTGACAACTGCCCCTTGCTTTGGATAGTGAAATCCTCAAATCCTGGTCCCAGGCGACGTGAGCTTGAGTTACCTTAAAAACACTGGTGCGTTTTTTTTTAATATCTGGACTGCGTCAAATGCTGTGACCGCTGTCAGTATGAGTGTTGTCAGGATGACCATTGTCAGAATGACCATTAATCGTTTCTGTGTGAACCTAACATCTTCGTACCTTCGTTTCTTTTATCTTTATCTTTTTTTTAAACCTCTTATCTTACCCCCAGTGCAGAGTATCTAACCAGATAGTTCTTCTGGATTACCCCTCTATATTTCATCTCTTACTTTCTATCTGTGCACCATCCGAAGAGCTAATACATTTTTTTATTCAAATGAAAATAAAAGAAAGAGATATAGTCACCTTATAATGGTGACGGCTACTCCTTTTCTCATAGCGGAAACAACAATATAAATAAATATGTTGGAAAATGAAAAAAAAAATCTCTTCATAGGGTGAGAAAGCCACAGCATAGTCCTATACGCCCATGAATATCACAGTGTAAAAGTCAAATGTAAGTTTCACCACAATGAGCTCGTAAACAGTCACAAACACACACAAACGGCCATGATGTAGACTTCGATGAGCATATAAACACATGAGGAATTACAGTGTTAAAATAATTCATGCACAACAACAAAAACACCCTTCTGCATTTCATCTCTTACTTTCTGTCTGCGCACCATCCGAAGAGCTAATACATCTCTCACGCGAACTTCACTTTTCGGCTCTCTCAAGATACGGAGAGGTTCTTGCACCGCTTAGGTCCACTTAGCTAAAATCCATGGGGGAGAGGTTCATCTGTCAGTTGGATACCCGCCGAGGTGGCGCAGGGGCTGCGGCGTTCCGCTAACAAGCCGGAGGGCGCGGGATCGAATCCCGGTCGCGACGGCCGTATTTCAGTGGGGGTGAAATGAAAAAAAAAACAAAAAACGCCCGCGCTGTACCGTGCATTGGGTGCACATTGTGAGCCCCGTCATAATTAATTCGGAGTCCTTCACTACGGCATGCCTCATAATCAAATCATGGTTTTTGGCACGTAAAACTTTAGAATATAATACATTTTCATTATTTTGTTAATGAGGTTGAGAGGCGACAATAACAGCACGTTTGCTCTTTCCGCGATGCGCCAACAGTTCCCGGAGGTTATTGCGTGCAAACATCAAGAAAGCGCGCTGCCCTGAGCGGTGAGCCTAAAACGAACAGCTTGCTTTCCCACCGTGAGACTGCTTGATATCGCTGCTATCCCGTGCACGAAGGCGCGTTGTCACATGGTACTTTTCACATTTCGCGGGCTATCCTGCTATCTCTCTTCGCAAGAAAAATACACGCCCGATGTGTACTGGAAGATGTATATTTGCCGCTGAATGCACACACGCAAAAGGAAGGCACATTGACGGCAGCATTTTGCTGTTGTGCACATTACCGGAAAAATCTCATTTTGACGGATTTGCTACAGCTATTTAATTAACGTCATGACAATTAGAACAGCAATTAAAAGCTAGCCAGTTACCTTTATTTAGCGAACTGGATATCAGGGACTAAAAAATACTGGTGGTTTCTGAACAAGAATTCCTTGGTCTTGTTCACGTAAAATAATAAGTCGTCTTTCTTTTTTTTTCTTTATATATATGGACTCCCCTGTATATTGCCAAGAAAGCAGTGTAACCTGTCATGTCATATACATAAATAAGCCGTGTGGCGGCGCTGTCTTTACCAGCACTGGGTTCATCGAATAGCGTAATATGTTTGCAATGCCACCCGAAAAATTTATCAGCCCCAATGACCACGTAGCTCCGCCAAACTTATTTATGTTCAATCCGGGCGTGAGTGCTATAAGCCTGGAAAACCTTGCGCGTCTTCGCCGGCAACACACGCGTTCCAATGACTGGTGTCGCACAGGTCAACAGCAAATCGGAGTGCCTGCGCGCCTGCACGGTGGACAACGACTTCGTATGCCGCTCGGTGCTGTACAAGCCGAGCCAGGACGGCGCCATGCAGGGCTCGTGCTCCGTGTTCCACGTCGACCATCTCATGCTGCCCGACGGGTCGGCCACGTTCGCGGGCTCCAGCCCGCCGCTGCCGCTGCTGGACACTGGCGAGACCAAGGGCATCTACTTGGAGTCACGCTGCACCAGTGAGTGTCCCGATATGGCGCACGCTGCTGCGCCACGAGTCGACTCCCCCTAATTCGACTTTTCGCTTAATTCGAACACTGAAAGGTCCCAGCGAGAAACCGTACATTGTTGTCGAACGAAGACTCGCTTAATGCTAACTTGAAAGCATGCCGCTTCGGTTAACTCGATCCCTACCGACCCGCAACGGTGGTGCCTCCTCAAGCGCGCACCGGTTACTGTAAGCTTGAAAACACGATAAATTCAGCACACGATGCTACTACTTCCCTAGGCGTGAAGGTCGTTTATATAAATTAATTTTTATCTTTTAGTGGCCGAAGCTCCTTCCGCCAGTGATGCAATCCGTTCACGCTTGTATTGTGTCGAGTCACGCTGAGCCAGTGTTTAGACATGTCGGCGCTCTTCGCTTCATGCTGGTTGCGCCACGCTTCCATAGCAAGAAACCAAATGATATGACAGAGTACTTCAAGCGAAAAAAAAAAAGAATTCGTTCATTTTGCTGTCATTTGTTAAGTTGTCCTTTCGGATAATTGGACCGAATCTTGCGGTTCCGCAATGGTCAAATAAACAGGACTGTACAAATGCCACAGCGTCAGCACGGCGCAGATGCGTGCATCTTACACGCACGCGATGTCCACGCCATTTTTTGCAATCGTAACGTGCCATGGTACCGGTAACCGGTAACCGCATGCAATCAGTAACCGCATACAACAAGCTCATATTCGGCCGAGAAATCATGCAGCATGGATATCGCACAGCGTGACATGGACTCGCGGACATCGTCGAACTCGAGGCTAAAAAAGCGTCGCAAATAAGCTCCACGTTGCTGTTGTTTGAGCGTGGCCCCCTCAACGACAAATACGTCCGCCTCGTGTTCGGCGCTGCTCGGTTGGAAGTTTATCTTCGGCTGATTGTTTCAGGTCACGTAACACAGCAGCTAATTTAAACTGTGTTCCAATACAAACAAACAAACAAACAAACAAACAAACAAACAAACAAACAAACAAACAAACAAACAAACAAACAAACAAACAAACAAACAAACAAACAAACAAACAAACAAACAAACAAACAAACAAACAAACAAACAAACAAACAAACAAACAAACAAATCGGACTTGAGTAACGACAATGCAAATGGAATATCGTGACTCAGCAAAATACTGCTTGAATGCTGTGTTACGCAATCTTTGGAGTGCTCCAAGCGTGCTCTGAAATGACTACTCGAAGATGCTATTAGTCGTTAGGGCTTTAGAGGACGCGGTCGCTATTGGCTCAAGGATCGCGTGTACCGCATATCATCCGTGACCTTAAACTTTAGCCTGAAGAGGAAGCTTTAGCTCAGGCCCAACTCCGACGCGGCCTATTCAAATACATGTAAAACGCAAAAACGCTTTTCTGAGATAACCCCTGGACCGATTTTAATCAAATTTGTTACATTCGAGAGGGAAATTTAATTTCTAGTGACTGCTGGAAGCGGAATTTCGATTAAGGCCTGAATATTGTGAAAATAACTTTCAAGAATTCGGAAGTTCTAAAGAAATAGAAGCACAATGTTTACGAATTAATAGCTCTGCACCAAAAACAAGTATCACGGTTCCGTAAACGGCACCCATTAAACCATTCAAATTGAACAAATTTGATATGCCAATTTATATTCTACGTGATTTTTTTACGTTCTTTACAAGGGTTCTGCAAAAGCTGTATTTACATATATTTTTTTTTTTAGATTCATGTGTAACATATAAGTTTTGTGCGCTTTAGATTTACTATCAGTTGCAATTTACTTAATTATGATATCGTTTTTCCTTGCTGAGTTAGAGAGTTGCAAACTTGATAGTTTCGTGTTCTGAGAATTTTCGAGTTCTGGCAATTTTCAATAAAAAATTGAAAACTTAAATCGAAAATTTGAAACAAACAGTCACTAGATCTTAAGTTTCGCTTTTAAATGCAACAAACCTCGTCAAATTTAGTGCAGTGGTTGCCTAGAAAAACAAGTTCTCCTTTCACATGTATTTAGATAGGAGCGGCCTAGCTGAAGCTTCGCTTAAATAGCTTAGTATGGAACTTTATGGAAGCTAGAACTAGAGAAAACAGAAATACATCAGAAAAATGAAAGAATAATTCCTAAGCTTTTGTGCAGCTTGCTTCAGGAACCTGACTTTGTTCTAGAAGTATAGAGCCGTTGTTGATTTGTTTATAAATTCCGCATAGAGGATGTCATGCAAGAACAAGCCGGTGGTATAGACGTTAGCCTTGAGAGGACGCCAGCAATAATGTGTATTTAAGGATGGTCTTGGGCAGGATATCCTTCTAAAAGCTTTGTTTGCAACATTAAGAGCTCACAATCTCTGCTCACAACACGTGACCTTTCCGAACGAATAGAGAGCAAATAAATAAATAAATAAAACGAAAAGAACGTCCATAGTGCACAGTCTCGTTTTCTCCTTCGTTTCTTGGCACCTTTTCTTTGCTGCGGTTGACGTGACGCTCGAGCTTGTGGCTGGAGCACCTCAAAACGCGGCTCACTGCAATCAAATGCATTAGGAAGAGAATGGCTGCGCTGCCCTCTCGTTGAGTGAAGCCACGGGTCTGTACGTTTAGTACTTGCTTCTCACACCTAGTCCTACGGAGCACGAGCAGTTTATCGTTGGGCGCTGATGCGATTAAGAAGGACGACAGAACATCACATAAGTAATCCGACTTGCCCACTTGTCACTCTGGATCATCGCAATGGTGCAATACTATGATTAAGAAAACGATATTGCACGAACGTAGCTTTTGTAACTTTAGTGCAGGTGCTGTAGAGAAACTTGACCCCAAGCAATGTTTAAAGCATGCCTTACGTGACCGAGGGTGCTCGCTGTGGCTGTCGTCGTTGCCCGGAAATTGCTGAGACGATGTGTTGGCTCTCTTCGACAACTGCAGCAGCAGGTGAAGTCAACGTAACACCCGTGACAGAAATAAAGTGTTGGTTCTTCCCTATACAGCTTTTTTTAGTGAAGTGCTCTTTGCGCGATGTGTTGATTCAAAGTACGGCTGTTGTGGTTTGCGCACTCTTTGCGAATTAAATGTTGCGCTCCAGGGTTGCCTTTATAAAGAGAGACGTTACCGGAAACACACAGAGACAATAAAGTGCCATACAACGCAAGTACTATATGGAACGTTGTTTCGTGATACATACAATAATTTCATCAAATTCGACTCATATAATGAGCATATTGAACATTGCGACGCTGGAAAGGCAAGGGCCTGAGTTAGTCAGGTTGTTGCAATATTGTATTTGGTTTTGTAAGGTTTCCTTTCTATACGGCAGTCGCAATTTGATGGCGGTAAAAAAAAAACCCAAATAAATAAAAGAATATCGTGAGTGCAAGAAGCTCTCGTTAACGTTAAAAAAAAATGGCCCCATAAGGTGGTTAGAACAAATTATGAGCTCACCATTATGACATGCCTAATAGCCAGTGGTGTTCGCTGGCCCAGCGGAAGACTGGCCGTGACAAGTTATGTCACGATTATTCTCTTGCATAGTAATTAATGCCAACATAACTGTATCATTACTGTCGCGCGGAGGCTACCAGTCAGACTAACCCCTGTGGTTTGCCGAAGCCTCGTCGCATGTGGGTGAAGTGCACACAAATAACGCGAAGAGAAGCAAAAGAATGAACGCCCGTCAAAGGGCCTTTATGGCGCATTCAAGTGTGCCGCGCGTCCCCGGGCGGGGACAATCGCTGCGTGTAAGGTCGCTGCTGACCCGGCCGGCGTACTAGAACAAGCGGCAGCGGCGGCAGGGCACTGCTACCCCGTTCACGTGCTGGTCAAGTGGCCGCCACCGCGGCTGCTGCTTTATGTGTGCGTGCAGCCTGGCGCCGCCGCATGTGCGTTGGCTGACGCGATGCATGTCTCCCCTTCGCGTGTCGCTCGCAGACAGCACGAGGCAGTACACGGCCAAGCCGGGCACGCTCAAGAGTCCGCCAAGCGAAACGAGGACGTCAACCAAGTCGCCCGTCTTCGCCGACTCGCCTGACCCTTCGTGCGACGCGTACGGGGTGTGCTACGACGGTGAGCCTGCGTCTTCGTCCCGCAATTAGGCGGCTCCCTTTGGACGACCTTGTCCGGAGTCGTGCTTAAGAGGTTGGTGTAAAGAACGCCGGGCCTGCACAAACACGAGGCGCTCTCTTCGACCGCGTAGCAGCGGTCAGTTGGCTGGCTGACTGGAGAAGAATAAATGTAAATTCTCCCTAAGAGCATGGGTAGGATACAGTACCGTCTTACTACGCGTGATAATCATGTGTGTTATCAGTTTGTGCTCACTACGAGTGCAGTTCCGTGTGGTCATGTCCAGGAATATTGGACATTGCCCCTGGGGCCACCTCTTGAACTTCACCGCAGTGCACCAGCGTAACTCAATGGACAGAATTTTCAAAAGCTCCTATTTAAAAATATCGGTTGACGTTCAGCAATTTTCAATTAAGAACGAGAGGTTACTGCCTTCTAATAACATACGCATTTAGGACGCTTATATTGTTGTTTGTTTAGAGTCGGATGAAAAAGTAGATTGCGTGGTTGATTTGAAGTGAGAGAGAAAGATCATAAAGCAAGGAAAGCTAAGGCAGGGAGGTCAACCAGACGAGCCTTCGGTTTGCTACCCTACACTTGGGATAAGAGAAAGGAGAAATGGAAAGAGAAAACGAGTGAGAGGAGAGAGTGTGCACTACATGCACGCGGCAGGATGCGTAGAGGGGAATCTATACGGTCACTCAGGCCGGTGCACTTCAAGAACTGCACTACTAGCTGCATGAATAGCGTCTTGCCCCAGCGAAGAATGTGAACACGATCCCAGTGTTTCTTTGCTCAGAAAAGGGTGCGGAGCCCAGGCGATTTAAAGTTGTTTGGAGGGAGAGGCGTCGGACGTTGCAGCGAAGAACACGTGGATTCCGATTTGCTCTGTTAGTGTTCTGACATTTTGTAATAGACTCTTGACAGTGCTTTGTGTTTTGAGTGATATTGTTGTTGTCGTTGTTGATGCAGCTGTTTTTCATGCCTAATGATTTTGGGATAGCCGGCCCTACTTGTGCCCAAATTTGCCCCCTTTTTTCTCACATTTCATCAAGAAGAAGGTACAAAACATGTGTTGAATGAAAAGAGAGAGAGAGGGAGATAACATTGCCCCTGCCGCCATCTCTTGAACTTCACCGCAGTGCACCAGCGTAACTCAGTGGACAGAATTTTCAAAAACTCCTATTTAAAAATATCGGCTGACGTTCAGACTTTCAATTAACAACGAGAGGTACTCCCTTCTAATAACATACGCATTTAGGACGCTTATATTGTTGTTTGTTTCGAGTCGCATGAAAAAGTAGATTGTGTGGTTGATTTGAAGTGAGGGAGAAAGATCAAAAGCAAGGAAAGCTAAGGCAGGGAGCTCAACCAGACGAGCGTCCGGTTTGCTACCCTACTCTGGGGATACGAGAGAGGGGAAATGGAAATTGAGAGAGAGGAGATAGAGAGAGCACAGTTTCGCGCACATATGAAGGTCCGCACCGAGTCTACACGCGGCTGCCGCTGTCCTCTGAGTAGCTTTCCCAACTTCTTGTGGCCATTCTGAATTTAGATCAGCCGATAAAGAAGTCGGCATCTGACAAAAGTGGAAATAAGGGGAAAATTGTTATGAAGTCGAAAACAAAACAAAACCGCGTACAGCGTTTATTCAGCTATGTGTAAAAATATGGCATATGGTGCATTTGATGTTAGATAGACTGACAGTTATTTCTGAATACTTATTAGAAGTCATCTTCTACAAGAATACAAGCATTGCCGATGTTGTGAAAAGTAAATATATGTAAAAATACCATATCACTCATTAATTTCATCACTCACTAATTTTATGCCAGTCTGGTGGTATTAAAGCACATGACGTAGTATACATGATTGGAGGGCACAGTGAACTTCATTTAAGGAAGTTTTTAACGAAATGAACGACGGGCTACGGCATCGTCCTCTTCAAGTTGTCGCACAATGCAAGTTACGCACTTTGCCGGTTAAAATTTTGCAATCCTTCATTTTTTCGTGATAACTACGAAGCCTGAATTTCTTTTATAAAGCATATTTAGCGCCAGCAAAAAAGGACGGAAGAGAGACGAGAAGGGAGCACATTGTGGTGTCGTCTCCCTTCCGTCCTTGTTTGTTGGCGCTAAATATGCTTTCCAAGTCAGTTTACACGCCCAACAAATGGCAATGTTGAATTTTTTTTCTAGATCACAAATGTCAAGAAAATTCGTGACCAAGGGTATTTGACTTCTTTTTATCCATAAAATAACCTTTCGCTTTCATGGCAACTATACGAATATTTGCAAGGTATATGCAAACACAAGAAGTAAATCATTGCGAGTCAAGGGTGATCATGACGTATTCATCGCATTACAACAGTAATCTCACTCAGTTCATTCTATCACAGAAAGCACTTCATTGCATCTAGTCCACTTATGTGATTCACGTATGCGGTACAGCTGTTACAAAAGTCTACAGTTGTGTGCATATTCAAACGTAGATAAACTTGAAACGGGTCCTCCTGACGTAATGTTGAAATCGCAGCATTGAATTTGAATTGAACTGTTTTACGTGCCAAAACCACGATTTGACTATGAGGCACGTTGTAGTGGGGGACTGCGGATTAATTTTTCTCACGAGGGGATATTTAACGCAACACCGTAGCCGTTAAGCCACCGCGGCTGTTGAAATTACTCCACTCTCAGGACAGCAACACACGACGGAAGACGCTGCAGTCAGGCCAGGTACAACCGCTTCGCGTCGTACATAGAGACTCAACAAAACCGCTGCTGTTCTCGGCACCACGAACGCACGTGTAGAGGCAGTCGAGCCACCGCATAGGGAGTGCTCCATCTTGATTATGCGTAATCACGTCGGTCGGCTCGCGTCCGGCACGCCGCAGGATCTGGCAGGAAACGCGCCCGCGTACCCGTCGGACCTTCTCTGGGAGACTTCGCGTGCCGCCGCATCGCGAGCAGGGGCCACCGGGGACGCCGTGCCCCGATCAGCAAAGCGCGCCGACCGGAACAGTAGCCAGCGGCGGCCCCGAGCGCACGGTCGGCGAAAGAAAGAGTACCGTTCGATTGCTTTGTCGCTGTCCAGCGCCCGGCGCCGCGGACAATGCGCCGCCCGACTGTGTGGGCGCCCCAGCGTAGCGGGGCGGCCGGTGGCGTAGCAAACCGCTGCAAACGCCGGCCGACCATCCATCACGGCGCTCGGAACGAGAGCGGCTGCATACGGAAGCAGTCGACAAAGGCCAGACGTTTACGCGCTTGACCGACATCGCATTGGAGGGCAGTGGCGCGGCGCGGCCGCTTCCAGAGAAGGTCCAGGAAACCGCCGCGCATCCGAGACGCTGCTCGCCATTCTCGAGGCGCGAGTTGTATGGTCGCCCCCCCGCCGGAGAAAGGTGAAACCCGCCGACCCTAACGTCCATTGTTCGGCGCCGCTGGGTGCTACTCTTCCGCCTGGATCCTCCTACACTTCAAACGCTCGAGTGTGCCTAGTTCCTTCCCACATCTCGCTCCTCCGCTCTTTACTTTTTAGATTTCTTTAAATTTTTTTATTTAGATTGCCTCCAGACTTCTTAAAGTACAGGGAGGTGAAGTTATGAACCCGAGCAACTGATGCCTCAAAGGTATTGCTAGAGCCGATACACCGCGTGGCTCGAATCGTAATATACGACCGTGATCAATCGGGCAGGGGCGGCCAAATTATTTCCCCCCGGAACCGAAGGTCAGAGAAATCTTCCAGCGCGTTTAAAGTAGTTTTTTAAGTGGCTTGGAAGAAGGAAGGTTCCCTATTTTTTTTAGGAAGATAGCGGAAGTGATCGTAGAAGGAATATCATGGTGCTCACCCTTATCAAAAGCAAGAAGAGGAAAGAAGACCGTGTCCCGGGCTTTAAACGTTTATGGTATACAAGAGAGAGAGAGAGAGAGAGAGAGAGAGAGAGAGAGAGAGGTCATAAGGGAAAGGCAGGGCGGTTAACGAGGCTGAGCCCGGTAGGTTACCCTGCACTGGGGAAGCGGGAAAGGGGATTGAAAGAGGAGACGCAAGAAAGAAGGTCGCAATCTCCACTGTTACGCACACGAGCGTACACCACTGAATCAATTCACAGGCGGTCATACAGGCTGGCGTATTTCAAGAAACGCACCATCGCCTTTGTGGCCCATTAAACCAGTTGTCTGTTCGCCTTAAATGAGCTGCGGCCTCATTTCGACCCCAGCAGAGTGCTAAATTGCTCTTGACTTTGGGTGCATGTTAAAACAGCCCTAGGTGGTCGAAATTAAATCGTAGACGAAATTGAACTGCCTGTAGCCGTTAACTGTCTGTGTCACGAAGACAAATGGAATCTATGATGCTTGTCGATGGAAGAATGGCAGTGAAAAGTGTATGGCATACAGGAGTACTACACATATATGATTATAATTAAGGCTTCTATATAGTCACCCCTGACGAAGACAAGCCCCCTTGTCGAAACGTTGGCTTCGGCGACATTGCTTATTCGACCACTGTTAATCACTTCTACAACTCTTGTGTCACAGTGGCACTTACAATTTCTGGGATAACATAGACTGACTGCCCTGTGAGGACAAGAAGCATGACAGCAACTTCATAACATTTCTAGTAGGTGATGGCAAGTCAGCGTGGTTCTTCAGGAATGAAAACGCAGCCGCTTAGTTCCGCTGCTAAAACCAGGAATGTCACCGTTGCAACGCTGCAACTGGCAATCATATCGACTTATAGCACTCGACAGTTGTATAAATCATGGAACCAGTGATCCCCATGCGTCTAGATTGGTACCTTGAACAATACAAAGTTTATCCTGGAAGTCACCCAGTTCATCGAATGACAACGTATCGATCTAGTGTCCTCTATAGACCAGCAAAAAATCTGGGTAGCGACTGTCAGTGGTGCTTTTCTTCGACGTGAAGGCTGCTAGGACAACATTTCCCATGAAGCCATTCTAGGCGTGCTTATTACAGTTGAACTGGGAAGACGAGCATTTCGATGAATCCGAAGCTACCTTACACGAATACATTTGTTTGTGCTTACGTAAGGGGCGCCACTACACATATCGTGGCGCCCCTTACGTCACTGTTTTAAGCCATATTCTTTTCAGCCTCGCGTTTCTCGGGCTGGACGAATCGCTGCCGGAAACAGTCAGTGTCTCGATATACGCCGATGACATCTGCGTCGGGGCTTCGGCAGTGACGCACCTGCAGATTCGTGCAACGCTATAGGAGACAGAAACGCAGAAATCTGGCTATCTTCGAAAGCAAGACTATAATGCTCTCGATGAAAACACGCGGGTTAGTCACTTTCATGCGAAAAACGACGACTTGTTATTCTGTATGTATGAATGGCCAGCCTATCTCCTACAGGAGTACTTATCAGCTTTTAGGTATTATTGTTGACCGAGACTTCTCCTGGAGTCCTCATGCAGCACACTTGAGAATGAACTCATATCTATTGTCTCCTGCAGCCTTCAAGTTCATCGCTGGTGAAAAATGGACACCATCAGCGGGCTCCATGCTACTGCTGTGCTGAGCGCTTTTAATTGATTTTTTTGCGCTATAGTTCTTCCGTGCTCTTCAAAATCTGCAAGTCAGACCTCTGAGCGCTTTAGAGCATGCAAGCACAGGCACTCCGCGTTTTCCTCAGCCTTCCGCGGAGCACTTCTACAGCCGGAACTGTTATAATGGATCGAGGCCATTTGATCATGACTTACATTACCACCGATACGCCGAGGGCGCATATTCGACATATTTTACGGATGTAATCGAAGCATCTTGCTTGTCTGGCCAGAACGGCAACTGCAGGCGTCATTATTCACCATCGCCAGCCCTCATCGTGACTCCCTTCCTACGGGCTTCACGCGCTAAGCACGTCCATCGTCAGCGTTGTGGTGTCAACAACAACCTGAAGTGTACCTTTCCATCCCAGGGATACAAAAGAAGGCAAACGTGCATATCTTTGCCTAGAGGCAAGCAACTCAGGATTATTTGCATGCTTTATGCTTTGACAGACTCCACATATACACGGATGGTTCTTCGACTGAGACCAATTCCACCGGCACAGTGGTTATCCCGTTAAGATCCATCAGCATTAACTGCAGGATTTCTTACGTCACAACATCGACAGGTTTGGAGCTTGTTGCCCTCCAAGGCACTATCTGCTATAGCAACCACAAATCGACTAATTCGTGGGCAATATTCTGCGATTCAAAGGCGTCCCTACAGTTTCATTTCAGAGTTATTCGTCACGGGTCCTGCGAACAACTCGTGCCGGAGATACAAGAAATGTACGACCACATGATCGTGAAAGGACAAAACCTCGTATTTCT
Organism: Dermacentor albipictus; assembly: GCF_038994185.2. Classification (NCBI taxonomy): domain Eukaryota; kingdom Metazoa; phylum Arthropoda; class Arachnida; order Ixodida; family Ixodidae; genus Dermacentor; species Dermacentor albipictus. Next base: position 53,443,054 of record NC_091821.1, read on the forward strand.
GTGGTAGCCAGGTCATTTCACTATCTCCGCCAACCAACTCAGCAACGAAGCTGCTAGAAAAGCACATGAAGGAACAAGCCTGGTCTCCATACATTTATCGAAGAGTGAAGCAGCCCACCACCTAAGCAAGCAAGCGCATAATTTAACATTGCATAAGTGACACACACCTGAGTTTAGTCCCCATAGATTGAATTCACTCGACCTTTCTTCGCCGAAGTGAAGGAAGTATGGGGTCCGTTACGCCTGAGCGTTGTATTCACAAATGCATAGTCAATATTGACTGGAATGACCGATAACGCCGAATGTGAAGACTGTAGCTGCGAAGAAACTGCAGAATACCATTTGTGCAAGTTCCTGTTTTCTGAAAATGAAAAGCTTGCCTTTTGCACCGCTTTAAACGAGCTAGACGGAAGCCCTTTCTCCTTGGACCGGATCTTGGGACCATGATCTCGCATATCACTGCTACAAAAAGACACAAAAGTGCCGATACGATTTCTTAAGGCAACCGGACTGGGCGGCCGTCTGCGATACAGCGTTGATTAATTTTCACTGTATCGGCAACATCAACACTGGAATTTTTCTCCTTCTCTTAATCCTTCCCACCCCTTTGCCCTACCCCCAGCCAACCGGGCTCAGTCCCTGGTTAACCATCCTGCCTTTCATTTATCCTTCTACCTCTCTATAGGAGATCTAGGAGATATCTCTATAGGAGGAGGTCTCGGAGCATGCGTGTTGTGCGTGGGACCCTCGCCAAAAAACCTTGATTGACCAAATCAGTCCAGTAGTCTAAAAAGTCTTTTTAGTAGAACTAAAAAGTAGTCGGCTTCCAGATTTTAAGATTCTGAAAGTTTTTAGATACGTCGATGAATTTTTAGTTCCACTTGACTGCAGCTCTAACTGTTTTGATTTTTTAACCACTAATGCACTTTCTTTTATACGCCAGGGTTTATCTCCTCTAAAAGTAACGCATGGACTGCCGATTGACAGAAGTATCCGATTTCTTGACATTAAGGTTTTATTTTCCAGCGACCATGTGCGCTGGAAGTAGGAGCCTCGCGCGAACAAGCCACTGCTCCCATATCAGTCGGCGCACTTTAAGTTGGTTAAGAGGGGAATCACAAAGACATGCTTGTCAAACGCAGTATGTAAGTCATGCCCGCAGCTGATGACCGAAAGCATCAAGGATCAGATCCTCCGTCTTCGATTGGCAGGCTACCCTACACATGTACTTATTAGCGTTGCTGAGGGTCTGCTCAAGTCGAAGCTATCAAAGAATTCCGCCAGCCTGCCTTGTGTAGATAAGAGGAGCGTTGCTGTCATCCCATATATTCACGGCCTATCGCGCCGTTTAAAGAAATTAGGTGAACGTGCGAATGTTAAGGTTGTGTTTTCAGCGTCTACAAAATTGCAATGTCTGTGCAGACTAACCAGACCAGGCCTCTCTGACAAGCGCACGTGCAAAAAGAAGCACCAGGACCCGTTTGTTGAATGTGTGGAAGCAGTTGTTTACGACCTTCCTTTAAAGTATGGGTAGAACTACGTGGGGCAAAGCGGAAGGTGCCTCAACGAGCGTTTAAAGGAACACCGGTATAATGTAGCAGAAAAGCGGGGTGGGTTCCTCGACGCTCACTGTAGGCATTGCAAGTGCGCTGTTGCCAGGGTTGATGACGGTGACCACTCGACGTGTGCTCCAGCATACAGAGACTGCTCCATTGAGAGCAGAGCCCGAGGTAGGATAACTCACGAAATTATAGAAGCAGAGAGAGAGAGAGAGAGAGAGAGAGAGAGCAAATGATAAATGAAAGGTAGGGAGGTTAACCAGGACTGAGCCCGCTTGGCTACCCTACACTGGGGAAAGGGAAATGGGGACGGAAAGATTAAAGAAAGAAGAGAAAGTCCACCGGGGATATCGTTCAGTCACTCAGTCCGGATTACAGACGCTCACTCAATCCTGTATCTTTCAAATATCGCAGCAGCGCTTTTGTGGCCTTTTGTAGCTGCGATATACGAGGCCATGGTCCCAAGATCTTATTCAAGGTGAACGGTTTTCTATCTAACTTGTTGAGAGCTGTGCAGAGATCTTGTCTTTCATTTTCAAATGATGGGCAGTAGCACAGTAGATGGTCTATAGTTTCTTCGACACCGCAGGCATTGCACTCGGCGCTATCAGCCATGCCAATCAAAAACGTATATGCATTCGTGAATGCGACGCCCAAGCGTAAGCGGCACAGCATTGTTTCCTAATTACGCGGAAGCCCTGGTAACAGCCGCAGTTGCATAGATGGATCGAGGGAATGCAATCGATGTTGAGTGAAATCAGGTGTGTGCCACTTCTCCAATGTCATACGGTGCGCTAGCTTGCCTAAGTGTTGGGCTGCGTCAGTACGCGATAAAGGTATAGAAACAAGGGTTGCTCCTTCGTGTGCTTTCTTAGCAGCGTCGTCAGCGAGGTCGTTGCCGGAGATACCGCAATGGCCAGGCAGCCACTGAAACACGACGTCGTGCCCTTTAGCAATCATGTGATGGTGAAGTTCTCGTATCTCCGATACGAGTTGTTCACAGGACTCGCGACGAAGAGATGACAGAAGACATTGTAAGGCCGCCTTTGAATCACAGAATATTGCCCACCGATTAGCCGGTTGGTTGTTAATATAATCAACGGCACCTCGGAGGGCAACAAGCTCCGAACGGGTCGATATAGAAAAAATATATATAGAAAATATATATAGAAGCAGAAATGATTGATAGGCTTGGGGATAACTGTATGTCAAAACCATTGATTGCTCTTTCCCGCAAAGAGTTATCGTACCTGCGCAATGGTGTGTAAGGAATTTTCGTAAACAGAGCATGTATGATGTACGCGAAAAAGTTGTATATATGTTTGGGTCCCTTGGTAGAAATAAAGATTGTTGCAAGTTAGCGCCTGTGCGTGTCACGTCTCCCTTTCGTCCTTGTCTTTTTCACGCGCTATAAGCCTCACGCTGTTAACGACGAAAATACCAAAACGAAAGAAAAAAAAAAAGCAGAAAGGATATGGGTGGGGGGAGGCAGACAAGGCAAGGCGTAACCAAAGCCCTAGTTGGAGGCTCAAAGGAGGCATTAAGTAACCATTGTCGGAATGAAGCGCGAAACAGCACAGTTTGTATCTTTGTCCTATCTTTCAGCACTGTGTACTGAAACGTACGGCGTCCTTACCCGCCGATGTCTCCCGCTCGCAGTGTCCATTCAGTGCACGGACGCCAAGATAGTGGTGTACGTGAAGACGAGCCGGCCCTTCCACGGTCGCATCTACGCCATGGGACGCAGCGAGACGTGCAACACGAGCGTCCGGAACAGCCAAGCTTTTCGGCTCGACCTCTCTCTCACGGGGCAAGACTGCAACACACAGTCAATGGTGCGTTTGCTATCGCCAATGGGAAGCGTATACGGGGCTCCATCTGCACGTGCCAGCAAGCACTTGTAAACCGTATCTCATGTGTAACGTGGGCGCAGGTCAGTGTGGCATGTAAATAAGCAAATTATTCTCAGATGCATCGCCTTGGACGGCGTCGTTGTGTTTTGGCCCAGTCGAGCTGGAATCCCGCGCTGAGGTGGCATGCAAAAGCAAAATGAATATGTAGAGCACCAATAACACTTTAAAAGTTTATGGCCGACCGCTACTGACCGATGAAGAGGTTCGCGTTCATGATATATAGCAGCGCACAGCAAAACGAAGTTACAGAAAGAGGAAAATATCGGATAAGCGCTGTCCCGGCTTCTCCTCTTTCTGCCCCTTTGTTTTCGCGTGCGCTGCTGTCATGGACAAGTTCCAACTCGCCCGATTCGCCATTCTTTTGCGGTTTACGTTCTCTGGAGGAGACCAGAGGTGGCTTGCACGAGCATTTAATGACGAAAATAATAACGAATTTAAGAACGCGTTCCTAAGTGTTCCCTATACAACTCCTAGTCCGCACTAGAACGCGTTCTGAAATTTGTTATTTTTTTCTGCTATTAAATGTTCGTGCAAGGCGCTCCTGGTTGCTTAATGCCTGTTATAGAGCATTATGAAACATGTTACCGGCTCAAACTCTAACAGGGAGTACACACAGAAAGCACAGAGGCTGGTGGAGTCCGTTATATGTGGTATTATGTTATTTCTATTATAATGTCTGTGTTATAGAGAGAAACGTTGTTATTGTAGGTCTGTTTTGTAGATGTTTTCGGGCATGCGACTATTAAATCGCAGCTGAGATGAATTTATTCAGAAAGTCACACGGTAGAAGAAAAATGACGTAATGATGCAGTATGTGAACAGACAAGCAGAGAAAAAGAAAACAGATGAAGTTTGTCTTCGTAGGTGTATGAATGCGAAAACGTGCGGACAGAGGAGGGTAATATACACACACAGTCATATACTTTCATGAGCAATTCAGCGTCAAAAAGTTTACAGTGCGATTGAATCTTTGTACACGAATGCACTCCGGATTTATGCGGGAAGTAAACTTTCGAGAAACGTAACACAAAGAGGCATTAGTTTAAACAATAGTTTAGAAACTGTGCGCGAGTTTATAAAGTGCAACCTCTGTCTCAGCTCGTCATTACGAGCGTGGCTCTTCAATCTCGAACGCATTGGTTCTGTGTACGGTGTGCGCTGCCTGGCAAGTGTATGAAAATGAAAAGCGCGCTGCTGACACTCAGCTGCAATAGCGCTGTAGTCTCGTATGCAGCGTACTCTTAAGAAACCGCCTTCTGCCGCGAACCTTACCTCAAAGAGGTAACATGTAATTACATAAAAGAGCTCATAACAACAGGTGGCTCCCCTTGCCTCTTAGTTGTTGGGTACTTTGGCAAGTTCGCTTGGATTATAGCAGACTCTGGGCAGCACACAACTTGTCAAAAGCGACGCACTATCGTTGACTAATGAAAGGCGAACAGCAGAATTCAAACGCGAACAGACGCACTCACATACGCCGAAATGTCGGAACATTATTTGATTGTTAAGGTGGGCTAGTTACTCGACTATTATTGTTATCGAAGCAGCGGACTTCTAGCCACAATATCGAACACAGAAATCGAAAAAAAATTGTACCTCCTATGTCCGACCTCTATTCACAAAGACTGATATTCCCCTAGCTGAAGCAAAATCTTCGAATTCTCTTGGTCTGATTTAAGTTTTCCTATTCGGGTTGCGTTTGCCCATGGTAGTAAAAAAAAAGAAAATAAGAAAAAGTCATATTAGCACTGTGTTGCACGAGACCCGCTGAGCTGTAAACACGGCAGTTGAAGTTTATCGTTGCATAAAAGCAAGACCGCAAAATGGGACGAAAAGACAAAAACACACTTGTGGTGTGTATATAGTAGCTGGTTCGTTTTTCTAACTGAAATAAGTAGGATAGACATGCCCCAGGTGCGGGTATCGAATATTTCGCGCGAAAATAATAGACGTGACATTAATAATAATTATAAAAGATGCAGCTACGAAAAAAAAAAATCCTGCCATCATGCTGTTTTAAGAAAATGAATCATATTACTGTTGTATGCTTTTTCTCTCTCAAAAGGTCGCTGTGTAGTGTTTCAGGTATTAAGTCTCTCGGCTACCGCATCCCTTTGTTCTCTACAGGCTACAGGTGAATAATACAATAATAATAAAAAAGAACAATGTAAGTCCAGGGATGCGTCAACACAGACTTCAATAAGTCACTCGCAGCAGTCAGTTCTATAGCTACCACACATATATGACACTCATTACAGTTGTTTGCATTTTTCTCTAGAAGTCTTGCGGAGACCATATTACTGTTGCCGCATTCACCACCCATCGCTAACCACCGGTCGACGTCATCACGAAGATTCGCTTTTTTTGTGTGTTTTTGCTCTACTCTTCTAGGGGGGCGTATACACGAACACGGTCGTACTGCAGCACCACAACGTGGTCCTCACCAAAGCAGACAAAGTGTACAACGTGCGTTGCACCTACGAGACCTCGTCCAAGAACATCTCGTTCGGCATGATGCCCGTGAGGTAAGCGACCGAACGCACTTTCGTACTCCCTTCTGTCCATATTCTCACGCTTACCTCAGCAGACCTCTGGCGGTAACTGGAGCAGTGATCTCGATTTCAGAGACCCCGACACCACCCAGATAACGGCCTCGCCGGAGGCACCGCTCCCCAAGATCGTCATCTTCGGCGTCGACGGAAGGGAGGCGTCCACGGTCAGGATCGGTGATCGGCTGACCTTCAGGATCGAAATACCCGAGAGCAGTGAGTGTACGCAGCTGCAGTTTTCTAGCGCTATACTCTAGAAATCACTAGGAAAAAAAAAACATCAGTTGCCAGGGTAGGCCTTGCATTATGTTAGTGCAACATCAATATGCAAACGCTGTCGACTGTAAGGCAGAACCACCAGACTGACATCCGCCTTGGCTGGAAACGTTCATTACGGTGATTGTCGCAATCTGGAACCCGTTGACACACACAAAAAAATTTGCGTGAGATTAAATATCGCACTTGCGAATGCGTCGTTATCAGGGGCCCTTTAACGTAAAACTATTCTAGCATGTTTTTATTCCAATCTCCGGACGTCACGTTTGCGTAGCCGTCGACGCAAGCATCGGGAGGTGACCCGCCAGGGTGGTCTCACGAGACCAATCAAACGCTTTCCTCGTTTATAGGTCAATTTTGCTTGCTTTAAAAACAAATGACATTGCCTACGGTGAGCTGCTTGTCTTATCTAATTGGCTGACAAGAGGCGAGGATCACGCTCAAGTGGAGAAGGATTTGATGGGGCTGCGCCAGCGCGCTGAAAATAGATAACCGGATGAAGAGGGTGGTGCCGACGTCTGCGATTGGTCCGCTTCCCGTTAATTGGCTCGAGGTGGCTGGTTGAAAATCGCGGCGGCGTGCAACGGAAGGTTAAAAATGCCGCTAAAACGGAGCTTCAGCAAAGAAGAGTTGGTAGAGCGAGGTCGTAAACGTTCCGAACGTGCCTGAAAACATTATACGGCCACGCAAAAAGGTTTATTGCACGCAAACAAACACATGCACTCCGGCAAGTGCGAATGCCTGAGCGATCGGCGGCAACTATTTTTTATTCCTTTGGCAACGGGGCAGCCTGCTGCTGTTCAGAAAGAAATTCGGTTTTGTTCGACATATTAATGGGTCTTTAACGCGTACACATCATTTTGACGCAGTGAGTTTTCGCGGGTTTATGACGTCGCGTGACAGGCAGGTGAAGTGCGTGCAGCCAGAAAACTTTTGACCAATAGCCGAGGGTTAATGGCTAAAAGGCCTCAAATCAGAAATAAGTATTTTCTTTTGTTCGGTCCACTGATGCACAATCAGTGTGTACGCGTCATATCAGATGTGAAGGTATCGCGGTTTTCGTGACGTCGTGTGGCAGACAGGCGAAGTGGGGGTGGTTGAAAAAAGTTTTTGACCAATCGTGGAGGGCTGATTGCGGAATTGGAATAGAAAAGTTTGGAATAGCTTTATGTTATAGTGCCCCAGGTGGATTGCTAGCATCAGTGGCAGGCGCCCAGACCCCAGCCAATGACAAAATGCTCTTACGTAAGGAAATCTTGTGAAGGCGGATCTAAATCATTAACTCAACTTTTGATACCCACTATAAAGGTTACTTGGAGTGAGTGGACAGACTTCATGTGGCAAAGAGAAAAAGAACTGAACAGAGTTTCTTTAAATGCAATAAATTAGTCACGACAAGATAGCACTTCCTGCAGCAGAAAAGACGCGAGAACATATAAGGGAACGAACAGATTGGAAAGAACGTCGGTAGGGATTATACCGGCCAAACATGCCGTTATCAAGGCAATAAAGCACGAGCTTTCAATCAAGAATAAGATTTCTGTGCATTTGCCTATGCACTGTGGCTCCTTCACGTGTGTCTTTTTAATAACTGCGTATTCGCTAAAGTAAAGAGGCCTTCAAACACGAGTTAATGGAGCCATATTACATCAGAAATAAATGATATATTATTATTATTATTATTATTATTATTATTATTATAAGTGAGATAGTGATCATGTATACCCCTCAGGCGCAATTCTGCCGTCTTCGTCGCCGTCATGTTTCGCATAAAGCCTGGTTTCGATAACATCGTGGTTGCGCTCCGTATGCTGTGGGTGCGAGCGAAAGTGTGCGAAGGTAAGCTGAGGATGGTGGCTCGATCTCACATGGGCAAGGGAGGAAGGCAGGGAGGAAGCGCGCCGTCTTCGTGTGCAAAGTACCGAGGACGTTCTACTCCGGCGGCGGCTGCGTATGGCGCAGCTGTGTGCGGCCGCGCGGGCCCTATCTTGAAAGCAATCTGCAATGAGTACATCGTCTAAGTGCGCCGAGAGCGGAAAGCTTTCTGTGCGCTGTATTCTTGCGGCTTAGTTCGCGTTGAAGTGAGAGGCAGCATGAAGGTCAATTCGTTCGCTCCTGCTGCCACTCTTCCCTACTCCAGGCTTTTGACAGCGAGTGTACGCGGTCATCGAGTTTGCCTCTGTGCTTTACACCATGCTTGTTTATTTAGCTAGTGTAAGCGAATGTTTACGGGTTTATATGACTGATAAAACTACTCTCCTTACTCCGCATACTCTGTAACTGCTATTGCAATCGATGCTTCGCATTTCGAGGCCTACTGCAACTTTCTTTTTGTGTCAGCGATACGGCTGTTACTATCCGCAGCAATGAACATCCGTTCTTCGCGCTATGGTTGGAATAAGCACGCATTTGAACAATTTAAGGGCTATTGTTACGGGTCTGTTTTTGGTGCGCAAACGTATTTGTGCACGCTAGCGCCGTCTTTAAAGAGTGTAGCTGTCTTCTCCGAATAAAGCGAGTTGCTAGTGATGTTCTTCCCAGTCCAGTCGTTTCCTTACATGTTTTAGCGTTTATCCATGGCGAGAAATATGAAATAACTAGCCCAGGAACAAGCAGTGATAAGCTAGAAATTCCTATAGGATATCAAGAAAATAACACATGCCAGAGCGGTGTTGTGTTGCTCCTTCTCTTTCAGTCGCCTCTTTTTTGTATCGCTGTTCTTCAAAATGGACAGCTGCATAGCACTAGCAAGGATACATGCATAATACAACAAATTAAAACCAGGAAACAAAACAAGGAAGCAAGTGATACATAGCAATATATTAACTAACGTGACGTCAATTTTACAAGCCGCGCATACGTTTTACTTCAATTCAGTTGCAACGTGTGTAAGGTCGGAGTAATGTAACGGTTTATTCTGTTCCAGTTCTGTTCTTTTCACTCTTCGCTAATGGCGCGTGTGGCGTACTGCGACGTTAACACAAGAATCAGCCGCCCATGAGCGGTGGGTGACATGAAGGGAATAAAAATGGCAATCTTTACAATCTGAAAAACAGGCTACGGAGGGACGGCTTTTACTGCGTTAATCAGTCAAAGGTACTGGTCGTTATCTCCATTCGCATTGTAGACGTGGTGTGAAGCTAAAAAATCTCTTACACAGCCAACATAGTCACTCTTGCATGCTTTTACGACAAGAAGAGAAATGTCAAAAAAAGAAAGAAAAGTAACACGAGTACAATAAGTGGTAGTCGGCGGAATGTCCATGAAATACCGAGTCGAAGAAGTGGCAGGACGACGGTATGTCAAAGGCCCATATCGAGAAGTGTAGAAACGCTTGAACCATCAACAAACGCTTGTGGCAGAACATTTCGGAATATGCTCACTGCCTCTTCGGCCAAGCTACAGTAACGACGTCACCTTCGCGCACGCATATGGCGTGCGCGGAGGTTACATCTTAGGCGTTTATCGTGCCAGGGCTGCGCGAGGCAAACCGTCTCACAATTGAAATTATGAGTTATGGCAGCTGTGCACATTCATCTTTATTTTAATTTTAGAGTGAAGCTGTTAAGGTAACTTCTGCAGTAGCTTTTACGTGGGCGGTGAGCTCGGTATCAAATGTCAATTAAAGAACAGTCAGCAGCTTGCGTAGGGGCCCCGGGTTTGCTTTGAAGGGAAATAAAGAAGATTTATAAAAGTCACCTTGCGTATATACGCCTCACTCGAATATATAACCACTCTTCTTGCGCGGTTTATCTGAGCCAGTAATCCACAAGCGTTGTTTCTGATGCCGCGTTTCACTGGCTACATGTTGGAGGTCAGCTAGGAGGGGCGCAAATCGATAAACACTTTGTGGGTATCGCGTATGGGCCTTTTGGCTGTGATCAATTTTAGTAGATATTCATATGAGTACATTCGTGCCAAGCCATTTCTTTAATGATTTTAAAGGAAAAACGCAGGTCTCTGTACAAAGCTCGGGTACAGGGAAGCTTACGAAAATTCTCGCGTACAGTGAAGGAATCGCACTAGATGTAGTGGAGTTTGCAATGACTTGGGTTGATTTCGTGAAGTGTCAAAACAGACCTCTTGGATTTCCGTAAGGTGTGAGAACTCCCTTATATAGCTTCGCTGTCTTTGATGGGTCAGTTGCTCGTATTGGCTCACATATGTGAAAGTGTCTATTTTTTTTATTATCTGTAGAACAGGGGGACATGCACTCAACGTTAGACGGAGTAGCCGAGGTATGTTCTACCCCAATCTTTCCACAGCAACTCATTTGTTAAAGAAAAGCATACGCTATGTACTGCCCCGCTGTAAAACAATTGTCAGATAGTTGTCAAATACTTGTTCATACTTATGCCAGTGATATTAATTTAACTCAACAGTGCGAAGATCCGTGTAACTTGGTTAATGTTTTACCGGAAAGGCTATTCCACAGTAAGGTTTCAAACTTTGTGGAATAAATTGATAGTCGCAATTTCTGAGACATTGCGCTCATGACACGCTATAACAAACAAACAAACAAACAAACAAACAAACAAACAAACAAACAAACAAACAAACAAACAAACAAACAAACAAACAAACAAACAAACAAACAAACAAACAAACAAACAAACAAATACATAAATGAACGACCGAACGAACGAACGAGCGAACGAACAAGCAAGCAAACTAAGTGCAGCTTTGTTTCAATGTACTGTCGTGGGTAAATTGAATACAAACTAGAAATTATGAAATAAAACACTTTTCAAAAATAATAATACGAGAGTGCGACTTTGTGCCGCTACAACCCTGTCCAGCACAATGATACAGGCCTCAGTTGATGCGTAGGAGCGAAAGTATGTCGACATTACACAAGTCTTCAAAGCGGAAGCGAAATAACACGCTCTTCCTATATTTAACTCGTTCGCATTTGATTTGTTCGAAATTGTACGCTTTATGAGCTTCTGAACAAGTGGAGTGCACTTCCGACGTTACTGTGGCTCTCTTAGAAGCTCTATGTTTTTAACGAAATACCACTTATAACAAACTCCATTTTCTGTCACGGTGATCTTGCTATACCAAAGATTTACTGTATTTTTGGTATGACAATAGGAAATGGGAAATAAGGTCGGTAAAAAAGAACTCTCCGCCGTTCGTTGACGAGAAAGCTCACGGCGTACTTAAGTGGCGAACCATGCCCGCTATCGCATATCCTGCCACGCGAAAGCCATAAGCATGCAAAAGAAAGAAAAACCGCTAGCAGAAGATGAATTAAATCATGGTTCATTTCTTTTCATTTTACAGCTCCCTATGGCATCTTCGCACGGAGTTGCATCGCCATGGCTAAGGATGCTAGGAGCACGTTTGAAATCATTGACGAAAGAGGGTATGCCGCTTTCTTATTCACTCATTCGCTATTCCTTTCAGCATGTGCCCCGCCAATGCATCGCAACGCTCTTTGTGTCCTTTCCCACAGCTGTCCTGTGGATCCTACCATATTCCCCGGCTTCATGCAAATTGACAGTAGCCTTCAGAGTTCCTACGAGGCATTTAGGTTCACAGAATCCTACGGTGTCATCTTCCAGTGCAACGTGAAATACTGCGTCGGCAGGTGTGAACCGGTGAGTGGTCCTCCTTTTCTGCCTCCTTGCACGCCACAGGAATGACGACAACAAAAGTGGGCAAAGAAGTAAATGGAGAGAAGGACAGAATGAGAGGCAAGAGAGGCGCGTTGTATAACTGCGGCACGTCGCTGAGTGTACCTTTTGTCTCGTGACTAGCAATTGCCGTCCGCATTAGACGAAATAGATTATTCAGGGGATAGCCGTGTGGTCGGATGGCATCGGAGAAATGAAGGTGAAAAGAAAGGAGAGGATGTTGAGCCCCGCCAACTAACTTTTCATGCACTAAGATTTACGGAATCTTGTCATCACCTTTTTCGTTTGGCAACACAAAACGCTAAACATCCACTATGGCAAGACCTTCAGGATAGAGCCGCTGCACGCATACATGAAGATATACGGCGGCGCAAAAACTTACTGTCTGCTTACGAATACTGGCCTACTTGCGCTACTCATTCCCCGTGGTGACTAGCAATCCCAGAAATAGTCACTTCAATTCCTGGAGTAGGTCGCAGATGTGATATGCCCATAGCTGTGATAAAGCAATTCATTTTACCACACCTTTACACTAAGTATGTAGATCGCATTCACGTGTATACCGATGGATCATGCTGGAAACAAAGCTCTACATCTGCGTTTCATATACCTCCATACCGAGAGAGAAGAGCTTGTAAGCTTTGTCAATTTACAACGTCCACAACGGCAGAACTTTACGCAATACTTTCTGCGTTACGTTACATATGTCAGCAGTCAGAACCACTTCACTGCGGGTAATTCTGAGTGACTTACAAGCCTCATTGCTGTGTTTAATGAAATCAACTTAAGAAAAGCAAACAGCACACTGACATATGAAATACAGAAAACATATGCCATAGCGAAAGATCTACAACACAACATAACTATGCAGTGGATTACAAGTCGCTGCAAAATCATAGGAAATGTGACAGCTGATCGCACGGGACATGTAGCATATCAAGAGAATGACCACTACTTCCTCTAGCCGCGAGTGATGCGCGATGTCTATTGAACAAACTATGCAGTAGATTGTCCAACGAAACTTGGTTAATAAATTATGCGCAGAACTGTTAACTGTATAATATAGATCTTGGAATAAAATTAATTATTCCATTTAAAATTACTCGGTCTGTTGAAACAACCGTTCATAGGCTTCGGCTAGGCAATGCCTATACGAAAAGCTTCCTGTATACGATAAGAAAACTTACATTGCTACATGCTGATGTGAAGAGGCCGAAGAAGACATGGAACACCTTCTTTCTTCTACACTGTAAAAATCTTGATGTACCCCGTAAGATCCTTTTGGAAAAACTACATGACTTGGATAGACGGCAACTATCCTTAGGAAAAGTTTTAGGTCCATGCCAACAGAAAAACTTCAAAACATCGCTGCGCGCGCCTTAGTACAATTTTTGGAGGAATGAAAAATATCACAAAAATACTAAGTCCTACAGCAGTTATTGCTCGCGTTGTCATTAACAGGCACCCTTAATTACATGTTCATTGTGTCTTCGTGTTCATGTTGCTTTTGTATTGTTGCATTTAGAGTGCGACATTCAAGTGCCCAACATCTGTGTGAACGCATTGGTTTTGTGAACGTTTATGCTGCGTGAACACATGTGTTTGCGTGTGAACACTTCCGTTTTGTGAGTATGTATGCTACGTGAACTCTTCTGTTGCGCAAACATTTATTTATATTGTAGTACTGAGACTTAGTACGTGAAAGTTTGTTCAGGTGTTTATTGGTTCAGTTTGACGATTGTTGACGACTTTTCGACAACAACTATCATGTAAGAGAAGAGGAGTAGCCGGCACCACACATAGGCGCCAACCTCTCCTTAAATACATTTAATAATAAAAAAAGTAGAGGGTGATGGTGGCAGTGAAACAGAAGACAAAGATGCAAATTACTTTCATAGAGCATCTTTATTCTTTATTCTTTATTCATCAATTACCCCGCAGCGCCCGAAGGCGTTACAGCAGGGGGGTTACAACATGGAATAAAATTCACCTTCGTTCACACAATGCACTTGCTTTTCAGTCAGCCTATTCCACTGTTTAATTGTTCGAACAAAAAATGAGTTGGCATACATGTTCGTCTTGGCAGGATACTCGAGGATTTTGCAACTATGATCAGTTCGTTTTGAGATGTAATGAGGTTTCTGTAGGTAAATTTCCCTATTAATTCCTGTTTTATTGTAGTAAATCGAATATAGAAATTTTAATCTCAGTTTATTGCGGCGGGCAGAAAGTGATTCCCATCCTAGCTCAGCCTTCATTGCAGTCTCCTTTCTTCCGTACCGCCCCAAGACGAACCTGGCAGCACGGTTTTGTATTTTTTCCAGAGCGGCAATGAAGGTTACCTCGTGGGGGTCCCACACAACACAGCCATATTCTAAGAGTGGTCGAACACAAGTTGTATATGCCATACGTTTTAAATTCGCATGTGAACATCGCAGGTTTCTCTGAATGAAATTCAAAGCTTTACCAGCTTTGGCTATGATACTGTCTACCTGTGGTTTCCACGAATATTCAGACGACAGTAGCACACCTAAATACTTATACGTACTGTCTTGCTTCAGTAGTACGTTGTTCAGATGATACCGTGACTGAATTGGTTTCTTCTTTTTAGAAAATGAGAGATGTACACACTTTGTTATGTTCAAAGTCATTTTCCATTTAGTACACCAATCATGAATGATTGATAAGTCGTTCTGAAGTTCAATTGTATCATTGTTATGAGAAATTTTTTTGTACACAACACAGTCATCCGCAAACAACCGTATAGAAGATGAAATTCCGGCAGAGATATCATTAATATACACCAAAAATAATAACGGACCCAGAACGGAGCCCTGTGGGACTCCTGACGTAACATTTGAATATTCGGAGCATTTTCCATTCAGTATTACACATTGCCTTCTTTGGGAAAGGTAACATTCAATCCATTTAAAAACAGTTGCATCAATGTGTAGGGTATTAAGTTTAAACAATAAGAGTGAATGTGATACTGTGTCGAAGGCTTTCCGAAAATCCAGGAACACACCGTCTACCTGTCCTCCTGCATCTACGCTGGATATTATGTCATGATAAAACTCAACTAATTGTGTTGTGCAAGATAGTCCCCTACGAAATCCATGCTGCTCGTTAATTAGTACCTTATGCTTATTTAGATGATTTAGTATTTGTTTGTATAATATATGTTCAAGTATTTTACACGGGATAGACGTAAGTGATATTGGCCTGTAGTTACCAACGTCTTTCTTGGACCCACCTTTATGTATCGGAACAACGTGTGCAATTTTCCAGTCATGGGGTAAAATACCTGTCGATAAAGATTTTTCAAAAATTAAATAAAGGTACATAGAAATTGGCCCCGCGCAACGTTTGAGTACACGTGGAGAAATACCATCCGGACCACTAGATTTACTCTCATCAATATCTTTCAATAGTTTTTCAATTCCATTAATACTAAGCTCAACAGGAAGCATAGTCGAAATATTAGTTGTAGGTTGATGAATATGACAGGTATGGTTGGTAAGAATACCGAATGAAAGAAGTTGTTTAGGCAGGCAGCTTTATCTTCGTCTTCCATAATTATCTTACCGTTATAATTTAACTCCTGTATTCCGAAGGAATCTGATCCACACTGTTTTAAGTACTTCCAAAACATTTTAGGGTTTGATTTCATTTTGTTGCTCAGCTCGCTGAAGTAGTCATCTTTAGCTTTTCTTATTTTTAGCTTATATTCGCGTGTAATCGTATGTAGCTTTGTAAAATGAGCAGCTGATTTGCTTTTCTTGAATGCGTTAAATGCCCTCATCCTTTTCTTGATAAGCTTTAGTATGTGTGTTGTTACCCATGGCTGTTTGTGCTTTTTAAGCCGTGAAGAATCAACATTTGGGATATGTACACTTACCAGCTCGAGTAACATATTCTTAAAATTGTCCCACATATCGTGCACATTACGCTCCTCAGATAAGCACTCGAAAACTGAAAAGAAATTACGAAGTTTCTCAGAAATTGCATCGTAGTCACCCTTCTCATAAAAGTAGACCCTCCTAGTCGTGGATAACTTCGCACGGTTCTTTTCTTTATGGATACCGGCAACAACAACCAGATGGTCGCTAATTCCCGGAATGACATTCACATTTCTTATGAAATCCGGCGAGTTACAAAACAGCAAGTCTAACACAGCGCCATTGCGAGTAGGATCGGTAACGTACTGCGTCAGACCAAACGTGTCTACAATATTTTTCATCGCAAGGTTCATGCGCCCGCCAGAACTTAAACACGTATCATTGCACCAAGATAACCCAGGCAGATTAAAATCCCCCCCAAGAAGTATCGTCTGAGCTGACTCCTCTGTGAGAATTTCATATAATGTTTCCACTGTGCTGATATCCGAGCTGGGCGAGCGATAAACCACACCAACAATGAACGTGAAATTATCTGATAGGACTATCTTGCACCATACAGACTCCAGTGCATTGCACTTGTAATCAATTGCTGAAGACTGTAGTGATGAATGAACAAGCAAAAAGACGCCCCCACCTGCAGTGGGCCTATCTTTGCGATAGACGACGTAGTTTTCTGGAAACACCTCTCTATCAGCAATTGAAGGCTTTATCCAAGATTCGGTGCCAAGGACTATGTCAGCGTCAACACTTTCTATCAACCCAGAAAGTTCGGCTGTTTTATTAACGACGCTTCGGCAGTTCACGACGACAGCAACGAGTCGTCGACATCGGTACTTCTGCTTTTTTCTGGTCTGTCACTGCCTACGCAAAGGGACGACCTCTTCTTTGTCTTCATCCCACCTGAAAGCCCTGCCGTTGATAATCAGTTTGTCAAATTCAGTTTTACTTTATTGTTCTTATCCTCTCTTTTTGCCTTAGCGTATTCCCATAACTTCTTCCTAATACTTCTTGTTTCAGGTGAGTAATCTTCGCCGACACTGTACAATGAATCCTTAAATTTTTTAACATTAAGAAGCACTGCCTGGCGGTCTTTGTACAAGGAAAATTTGACAATAATCGGTCTTTTTCTATTTTCTTTATAGCGTCCTAAGCGGTGTGCCCTTTCCAGAGACCCGAGCTCAATTCCGAGGCTCGTTTTACAAATGTTCTTTACCATAGCTTCGGATTCATCCCATGATTCTGAGGGTTTATCTTCAACACCATAGAAAACAAGATTTTTCCGGCGACTTCTGTTCTCCAGGTCGTTTGTTTTCTTCTGCAAATCTTTTACCTGTTGCATGAGATGCCGTATTATAGCTGCCTGTTCTGTAGCAATCACACTGATGTCCTTTATCTGGTTCTGAGTTTGACTGAGATTATTTTTCATTTCCATCAGCATGTTCTCATTCCTTTCGAACCTGGCTTCGATGCCGTTTAACTTTGAAATTAAAGTTTCCTGCCCACTGCGCAAACATTGCAGCAGTTCCATCTGCGGTGCGTTAGTAGGCCCTGGATTTAGTTCAACGTCCCCCGCGAGTATTAACAACAAAATCAAGTAGAGCACTCTGTTGGAAAATAAACGGAATCCCTTCAGACGCAATCTGTGCATGCTGCATCCGCGTTTTTTGTTACAAACACTTGGCATCGTGGGAGGAGCCAGCAACGCACACACTAGCTTCTGAAATTCAGATTCATAGTAATGACTAACCTGCACCAGCAACAGCGGCATTAGCGTCATGTCGGCAAGTGTGCCGGCTCCAAATCCCACGAAGCCATCGCGCCGAGTGTCTATATAGCCTTGATCGGCATCACGTGGGTCCTGTTGGTCGAAGTCGATTGGTCGGTCCTCGCTGATCCATCCACGGTTCGCACCACGCATGCTGCCAACGATAGATGACGATTCATGCACACGGGTGGACGATAGCCGAGATATTGCAGACGTTATCCAGGGCTTCGACGAAAAAGGCCATGCCCCGTGTTCCTCTGCTTCGAGACGAACCGCCGAGACAAGGACCAAATGTACCTGCACCAGCAACAGCGGCATTAGCGTCATGTCGGCAAGTGTGCCGGCTCCAAATCCCACGAAGCCATCGCGCCGAGTGTCTATATAGCCTTGATCGGCATCACGTGGGTCCTGTTGGTCGAAGTAGATTGGTCGGTCCTCGCTGATCCATCCACGGTTCGCACCACGCATGCTGCCAACGATAGATGACGATTCATGCACACGGGTGGACGATAGCCGAGATATTGCAGACGTTATCCAGGGCTTCGACGAAAAAG
Organism: Dermacentor albipictus; assembly: GCF_038994185.2. Classification (NCBI taxonomy): domain Eukaryota; kingdom Metazoa; phylum Arthropoda; class Arachnida; order Ixodida; family Ixodidae; genus Dermacentor; species Dermacentor albipictus. Next base: position 53,461,208 of record NC_091821.1, read on the forward strand.
GCCATGCCCCGTGTTCCTCTGCTTCAAGACGAACCGCCGAGACAAGGACTAATGCTTTCCTTAAAGTCTACATACTTAAAGGCTTGATATCATCAAAGAGAAATAGACTAGAATGGCGGGTAAAGTGTCAATTTAGAAGGCAGACAACGAACACTGCGCACTTTTGTGCTTGTGGCGAATTGAACGGTTAAATGACTCGTTGCGTAGGTGTGCGTGCATAACTTTGAACTTCTCTCCATTTCATTTTTCAGTCCCCCTTTCCCCCTTCCCCAGTGCAGCAGTGTAGACAACCGGGCTCTGCCTAGTTAATCTCCCTTACCACTTTTATCTCTCCCTCTTTCGCTCTGCACGCGCACGCGAGGTTGCGCAGCTGCACGGATGCAAGCCGTCATCGATGCCTGAAGACTTGAAAAAACATTAGCAGCCCCCAAGTGCCTTTCCGAGTCACCTATACCTAGGTTTAACTGGGAGATGGTCAGAGTCTTTCTTTGATTGAGTCTTTTATTCCAGACATGCATGCATAGGTACATGTTTGCGAAGGAGGAAAAAAGAAAACAAAGCCGCTAAGTCGTGGTTTGATGGTGCTCCCTTCCTTTATGTATACATCGGTACAGCGGTACACACACAATAAAAGCAGACAGTACAGGTCAAAGCTATCTACAAGGAAAACTCAAAACAAATGTTATGTAGCGGCATAAAATGAACCATACATAAATACAATAACATCTCATTGCGGAAATTTAATACATACTAGAAAGAAATAGGGGCAGGACAATGCACATAAAAAACTTACGAAAATTTTTTTGAAGAGATCATAAGGAATTGCACTGATCGAGGTGTAACATGAGCCAAACACACACACACACACACACACACACACACACACACACACACACACACACACACACACACACACACACACACACACACACACACACACACACATATATATATATATATATATATATATATATATATATATATATATATATATATATATATATATATAAAGAAGTATATTTTGGAGTCTGAAAGCCGTGGTTGGTACGCGGGAGAGACACACAAGTATTCGTGGTGTCATGTAGGGTGGTAGTGAATGCTGGTGTGGAGGTGTGCAACTTTGGATACGAATAATATTCCGTCTTCAATCTGTGATGAGGGCAAACCGAGCAGACTTGCTCTACGTGTGCTCCCGATTCAGTTTGCAATTCCTGCGGATCGCCCCCTCGCAACGCTTGACTGTCCGCAGCATTCGACTCAGCTCAAGAAGCGCCATTCAGAGAGACCACGCACACCGCCGTGAGTTTCTTCTTCACGCAAGTACTAATCCTGAAACTTGCAAGGTGACGGCCGTGCCCAGCTAAGCCTACTCGCGATCGCCGAGCCCTGCTGCCTGAGGCTCCGCTCCTCGCGCCTCGTGCCTCGAGATCCACGTGCACGCCGGGCCGCCCGACAACGGCTTTTTTAAATGTTTTTTCCCTCTTCAAACGCAGCGGCAACCTAGCATTATGGAAGTTGACCGAACGAAGTCCATAACAGGAATAACAAATAATGAAGCAGAGATGAACGACACGGAGCCGACGTTCGACAGCAACAGCGGAAAAACACTACGCCAGACCGGACCGTGGGTGATGCTACTAGCGCGACAACAGAAGAAGAAAGAATCCATCGCAACTTCGAAGACGCAGAAGGAGTTCTCATGCGAACACAGCACGAGACAGAACACGAATGATGGAAAACGGCAAGCCCCTCAAAAGCCATGGGGCCACAACAACGCAAGCAAGCCACGGCCTCGCTTGCCAACGACCCCACCGCTACCAGAAAACCATTACAAGATTGTTTACAGACCTAAAGCCGGTGTGAAAGTGTCAAACTGGAAAGACGGAGTGATAGCAAGAGGATTAGCCCAAGCATGCGGAGTCACACCCCAGGAGCTCTACGCCAAGGTGATCATACAGACACAGTGGCAACAAAACTTAATTCTGGCAAGTACCGAAGAAGAGGATTGCGCACTTAAACTAGCAGAAATAACAAGCATCGAAATAGGACACGCAACATACGAAGTCACACCTTACCTCAAGCCAATTCCGGGCACTGTACGTGGCGTTGTTCACGGAATAGAGGAAGGCACCACCGACGAGCAGCTAGTAGATCTACTAGCAACAACCAACAAGTGCAAAATCCTATACGCTAGAATGCTGGGAAGATCGACGTCGGCAGTGATCACCTTCGAGGGCCCGCACGTTCCGTTCTACGTTAAAGTTGGATGTACGCTTACCCGCTGCAGACCCTACCGAAAGTCAGTGCAGTACTGCAGATCTTGCGGGGAGATAGGACACAGACAAGACGTCTGCCCTAATCCAAACGATGAACTATGTGACAACTGCGGAGAAAACAACGCTGATCCAAATAACCACCAATGCGAACCGAAATGTAAGCTCTGCGGAATGCCCCATGAAACGGCGGGTAGAGACTGTCGAAGGAAGCTAAAACCAGCCCCGCCACCGTTGAGAGTCAGGGAGCGGTCAAGATCGAGACAGAGACGCTTCTGGTACCAGGCCAGCATGGTACCTAACAACGACAACGAGCACATGATGACCATGTCACCATCGCCACAGTCACCGAATGAGGCCGAGCAGACAAAAAGATCCAGATCCAAGTCGGGATCGCGATCAAGGGAAAGACAACAGAGCGTTCCCCGGACAACGGCAACGGGCGTGGAACACGACAACACACAGCGCAAGGTAAGCTGGGCCAACGTCGTCAGAGGGAACATTCATACGTCATACGTCAAACCACAAGACACTCGAGGTACGAAGACACGATAATGATTCTCCGAAAACAGAACGATGAATTGAAGCGAGAGCTAGAACAGCAAAAGAAGAAGACACAAGAGAAGGAAGCCAGCCCACAAAAACAGCTCGAGTACCTGATGCAAGAAATAGAACAACTACGGAGAGAACAGACCCAGCAATCGCAAACACCCCTACCGCGGCCTTCATCCCCACCCCCACCACCATCACCAACAGAGTCATCAACAACAAGTCAACAAGTCAACAGACCAGAGCCATCCACACTGTCGAACCAAGCGGTGATAACCCAGAACGATCTCAAGACACTTGAAGACCGCATCAACGCCAACGTGACCATCATGATGGAAACCACACTGTCCACAGTAACGCAGGTTATGCAAAACACGGTAACACAGATGATACAGACTGGCTTCCAATCTCTCAAGAACGAAATAGAGAACCAGATTCAGGCTCTACAGACCAAAATGACACAATCCTGAGAAAGTTTCAGTCAACGCATTCACATGCTAGAAGAAAGAGATAATGCTCGCAAGAAACCTAAGTACCCTGCGCGAGAAGCCAAGATGATGCAGACCCTAAGCGAACAAGATGGCGAGGCAATCTAAAGAGGAAGATGACTACAAGCAACACCCACGGCTCAAAATTTGGCAATGGAACTGTCATTCTATTCGAAGTAAGAGAAGCAACCTTGTACAATTCTGCAAGCAGTTTGACCCAGACAGTATAGCCTTACAAGAAACCGAAGCAGAAGACTTCAATGTCAGTGGTTACCTCACTCACGTCACTGACGGTAAAACGAGGACAGCAATCCTGACCAAGAAAGCCATCAACGCTCAACGACACGATATCCAACACCGCATCGAACACACCCTCGTCGAAATCGTACCCGAGAAAAAACAGCAGCAAAGCCTCTTTGTGTTAAACGTGTACAGCCCACCAAAGGACCACCTAAAGGATCTAGACAAGCTTATGAGAGAGGTGAAGAAGCTGAGCAAGGGTAACGGGCTGATAGTCGTTGGAGATTTTAATGCTCCCCATGTGGCCTGGGGTTATGCGGCCTCAAAGAAAAAAGGAGAAGACGTGCACGACGTCGCCCAACAACACCTCCTCACGCTACTCAACGACCCACAGACACCCACGCGCATCGGCAACAGTGTATCTAGAAACACCAGCCCCGACCTCACATTCGTACACGGACTCAAACAGTATGAGTGGAGCTGCATGGACGAGAATCTTGGTAGCGACCATTTTATAGTGCAAACGATCATTCCGCACCACAAAGCAACGATGAAGATAGGAAAAGCCAAGATCACGGACTGGCAGGCCTTTCGCAAAGATGAGAGTGCCATTAATGCGACGATAGACGACATAACAATATGGATCAGAGGAGTCGTGGAAAGAGCCGAGAAGCATACGAGGACAATCCAGCTGTCGCAAATCACCCCCGTGGTCGACCCGCACTTACTCCACCTGTGGGAGGCGCGGAGGGGTCTCGCCAAACGCTGGCAGCGTAACAAGTGCAACCGGAAACTCAAAATTCGAATCTCTAAGCTGATCAAGGAAACGCAAGAGTACTCTGAACAACTTGAAAGAAAGAACTGCAACAAGCTGCAACATGCAACAAGCTTCAAGGTACCTTAAGCAGCAAGCGTACTTGGGCGGTGCTCAAGACTCTCCTATCAAAGAAGGAGAACAAGAACGCCACAAAACAGAAAATGCAGCGACTCATACACAACCACCCGGGGAAAGAGGAAGACATTATCAGAGAAGTGAAGGAGAAGTTCCTCGGTACTGAGCGAAACATAACTGTAGATTCGCACTTCGACGAGTATCGAGGCAAGCCAAATATGGAACTGGATCGGCCCTTCACAGAAGCAGAAATTGAGAGGGCCTTGAGCAAGCTCACCCGCAACACGGCGCCGGGGTACGACAGAATAAACAACAAGACACTCCGGAACCTTGACGGACCCTCTGTAGACGCGCTCTTAAAATACATCAACGAGTGCTGGCAACAAGGTAAAGTACCACCGGAATGGAAACATGCCGAGGTAACCATGATACCTAAACCCAACAAGCCCATCAGCGTGCAGAACCTTCGACCTATATCCCTAACCTCGTGTGCTGGAAAACTCTACGAGCACATGGTGCACAACCGCATGATCGACTATCTCGAAGACAACGAACACGTCCCAAGCACTATGTTCGGATTTCGAGCTCACCTGCCCGCGCAAGACGTGTTGCTGCAAATCAAGGAAAAAGTCATCGACAAGCTGGACACGCACAGCAAAAGAGCCATCCTCGCACTTGACGTGAAAGGGGCTTTCGACAACGTGTCACACGAAGCCATACTGCAGCACCTCAACGTATATAACTGCGGTGAAAAAGTATATAATTACATCAAAGCTTTTCTGAAAGAACGTACAGCCACAGTGGGGATAGGCAACTTACGCTCTGAGAAATTCGACATACCGCGAAAGGGAACGCCACAAGGCTCCGTCATTTCACCGATGCTATTCAATCTGGCGATGAGCACACTACCCAAGCAACTGAAGCAAATAGAAGGGATTGGTCACGCAATATATGCTGACGACCTCACCATCTGGACTACGGGAGGGTCGACAGGTCAACAGCAAGACGCTCTGCAAGAAGCGGTTGACACTACGGAAAAGTACCTGGAAGCATGTGGACTGACGTGCGCACCTGAAAAATCGGAGCTCTTGGTGCTAAGGAAGCGCACAAGAGGCCGACAACCGCAGCAGATACCAGGCCCGGTAGTAAAGGTGGGAGGCATCATCATTCCGCAGGTTACGACGCTCCGCATCCTCGGACTCCTGATTCAAAAGGACGGGGCCGGGGGAGCAGAGTTGGAAAAAATTCAAAGAACAGTGCAACAAATAACCCACCTTATCAAAAGAGTGACGAGCAAAAGCCACGGACTCAAGGAAGAAGACTGCACGAAAATGATACAAGCGCTGCTCACGAGCATCGTCACGTACGGGACCCCATACGTTGACATGAAGAACAGTCAACGAGACAAAGTAAACGCCCTCATCAGAAAATCATACAAAATTGCCTTGGGTCTGTCCCCCTCCACGTCCACAGCGAAATTACTCAAAATGGGAGTCCACAACACGTGGGAAGAGCTCGTGGAGGCGCACAACGTCAACCAACTGGAGAGACTAAAGCTGACAAGGACGGGAAGAGCCCTGCTGCAAGATCTGGGCTACCAAGTCGAGGATGAAAGGCACCTACCTCAGCGTATCCCACACGAGATCGGAGACAAGCTACACATAAGTACCATTCCCAGAAACATGCATCCCGAGTACGACAAGGAAAGGAGACAGGCGAGAACACAGGCGCTCAAGCGCATACTCGAACGCACCAACAGCAAAGAAGAAAACGTTAGATATACAGATGCAGCTGCGTACAGTACCAACGACCGATTCGCAATCAGCGTGGTCGACGAGAAGGGCGAACAACTTACAGCCACATCCATACGTGCCAAGGACGCGAGCACAGCGGAAGAGGTGGGCATAGCCCTGGCCATCGCAACGTGCAAGAAGGCCATGGTTACCGTGGTGACGGACTCACAAGAAGCATGCCGAAGGTATATGAACGGAAGGATTGGAAAGACAGCGCTTCAGGTCTTGAACACCACCAAGATAGAAGCAGCACAAATCCTCTGGACACCGGGGCACGGGTCTCTCACGGGGAACCAGGCGGCGCACGCCGCGGCTCGAGATCATGCACGCCGAGCCATCTCCGACGCGCAGAGAACGCGTACCGACGACTGTGAAGAGGATGAAGAACGCATATCCAAGAAGTACTCGGATATCTTGGCGCACTACAGGAAGCAGAGGCGTCGCTACCCGCCCGCGCATAAGACGATGAGTAGGGACAAAGCGGTAACCTGGAGAAGACTACAGGCTGGAACGTACCCACACGGAACACTGCTGCACGCCATGTACCCGGGCATCTATGGGCGAGACTGCAAGTTCTGCCCGCCGGACACGCCGAACACCTTGCGCCATATGGTGCTGGAGTGCAGAAATAACCGCGAAGTACCACCGTCATCATCGCCACCAAGCGATAACAACCAGGAAGAAGCGGATATGGAGGAAGAATCGAAAGACCAGTGGGAGGCTCTGCTGGTGACGCTAGACCTTGACAGCCAGCTGCGGTTGGTGAACAGGGCTCGGGCGGCGGCAGCGAGCCATGGCTACCTGGACTGAGGAGGCCAACCACCTTTGGGCTCAAGAAGCCTGGTCTCAAAATAAAGTTTATTTCTCTCTCTCTCAATCTGTGATTTTACAGCTGTAAAAGACGGTAACGGTAAATGTTGGATAAGCGCATGATGTTACAGGCGGTGAACAGTGGTTCAGAACGTGTTCTGTAAGGCACGCTATCAATTGATCTAAGCGCATTTTTGTGCATAAATGAGAGCTTCAAAATGCTTGTTGGTGTTGTACTGCCCCATACCAAATGCACTATTTGAATCCCGATTAAACTAGTGCATGGTGTAACGTAAGCTTTGCTTTCACAACTAATAAATGCTGGAATATTTTCATGATTCTAACTATACGGGCAAGCTCACCTGCAGATGCTCGTAGTGAGCATCTCATAACATGATTTCATTGAAATGTACTCCCAGAATTTTGACTGTGTAATTTCAATGGCATTGCCTCCTAAGGCAAGAGTAGCGCTGACAGAAAGAACTAGATTTTTAGCTCTGAAAAATGTTTCTTTACTTTTGTTACATCAAGGGCTCAACTTGTCTAAGGAGCTATTCGCTTGTTCGACAATATCATTCTCATTAGTACCTGATAAAAATAAGCTTGTGTCGTCTGCATATATAATATATTGAATAATTGTATCTATCTATATTAAGGCGTTAATATAAATAATGAATAGGAAAAAACCAAGCAGGTTATCTTGAGGAGCACCGTGTTTTATAGTATAACAGGACGAGTGATCGTCACCAATAACCCCGTAATAAACATGATGGCGCAAATACCTGGGCATTAAATCGAAGAGAATACCTCGCACACCACAAGACATACTACAAACGCTTTAGAAAAATCTGCAAATATCTCTAAATTTATTATTTCGTTTTCTATATTATTAAGAATAAGTTCTTTTTGTTTGAGCAATGCAACTTCACTAGAATATTATTCTATAAAGCCATACTGTTTGCTCGTTATTACACTATATTTTTGAAAGAAATGAGAAAGATGCACATTGATAAATCGCTCTAATCGTTTGAAAAAAATATGGGTAAAATAGGTATGGGCTTATAATTATTGAGAACTGCCTTAGCACCTCCTATATGTAGAATATCTACTTTCGCCTCTTTGAAGTGAAGTGAAGTGAAGTGAAGTGTGAAGAGACCATCAGTCACCTTCTGTGCCACTGTTCTCGCTTCGATAATCAACGTGAGACTCTCCAGTGTGCCTTAAATAGACTGGATGACAGGCCATTTACGGAAGCGAAGATCTTGGGAGCCTGGCCTCACAGTTCCTTGGCGCAGAAAGCCGTTCGAGCGCTTTTTCGCTACCTAAGGGCAACAGACTTGGGTGCCCGGCTATAGACATCCTACACTTAAGTTCTCTCTCTTCCTCTTTCACTCCCCATTCCCCTCCCCACGTGTAGGGTAGCAAACTGGACTCAGTCTGGTTAACCTCCCTGCCTTTCCGTCTTCCCTTCTCTCTCTCTCTCTCTCTCTTCGCCTCTTTCATCTCTGATTGAACAATACCGCTACTGAGAGACGCATTTTAAATATACGTTAGGATTAGGCAAATAACATCTATGACACGTAATACAGGTGGCATTCTCAATCGAAAAGCGTCTGCGCATTTTCTGACTTTCATACGCCTAAACGTGGCTACTACCTCATCGCAATCACACTCAATAAGACCTATGGTATCATGTGCCTGATCTTTCCCGTAATCAACAACACTAGTGTCATGCTCACTTTAACAAGAGAGGTGAAATGGTCGTTAAACATGTCAGTTAAGTTTCTACCAGCACATCTAACACCGTCAAGCCTAACAGAAACGGGTGAGCAAGGTCATTCAGAACCTAAAAGCATGTTTAATCTACTCAAGAGGACCTTTAAATTACTCATACCTTCAAATAGGCGTAAGTGACATTCATTTTTAAATTTCCTTAATGTGACACTTAGTTTATTGCGGAATTTTTTGAAAACTATGAAATTAAGGAGGTCCCGAATCAGCCAAAAATTCTGGTATAGCTTGTTGTCCTTAGAAATCACTCTATGGTTACGGGACGTTATCCATGGCTCATGAGCTTTCTTTTTTTTAAAATCCTGCATGGGAATGCTTTATTGTTAAATAATGTTAATTGCTTTAAGAAAAAAAAATTAAAGGCACCGCCTGCAGTAACGTGGCTATACAGTAGTATCCAATCAAAATTTAATAGCATGGACCGAAATTGTTCTAATGAGTTGATGTCAGTAGTCTGTGTTTTAAAGTATTGGTAATGTGTAATTGTGTTAAAGAACAAAGGGACGTTACATCAGAAATACAGGGAGGTCATTACTCAGTCATCTAGTAATAACTCCTACAGAGATACATTCTAAGAATGCTACCCGTGAAAACGCTACAAAATATAACCGATTTTACGCGCTGTCTTGTTTCTTTTTCATTTGTTAGGTTCTCCACGCGCCGATCTTTTACAGCGAAGCGTCTATAGCTAGGATCCTGGTATTTATTCGTGGCGTAACGTCGACAGAAAACTACCATCATCAATGACTCATACCTCCAAATGCCATGGCTCATACACCCGTAAAGCAGAGGCTACAAGCACTCAGCAAATTGAAGCGACCAGTGCAGACATTCTTTGGAGTCACGCATACAACATACAGAACAGGAAACGTTTCATTAAGCATACGCTTCAATCAAGAGCAAGCTCAACAAATCAGCATCCGAACCAAATAATTGATGACAAGGCGCTCCTGCGCCTACATGGAATGCGAAGCACGGAGCGCTCCCCGAATACGTTTCCCCGTAAACATTAGAGTTGCGCAAGCTGCCGCGGTGACGGCTGCTTGCGAAGTGGGGAGTGACGTCCCTAGCCTTTCGTATACAAAATAAACAGCCTATCAGCTGATTTCAATGTTGTTGCAGCACCGCTATGGGTGGCGGCGTGCTGTCAAGTTTGCCATTACTCCCATTAGTACCATTATTCTAAAATAGCACTACTGCCATTACTCTAAAACCATAACGAATTGCATACCCCCCACAGCCGTTGTAGTGGTGACTTTCAACTGCTTCGCTGCACACCCCCTTTCGCAGGGCCAGGATGGCGAGTCGATTTTTCTTTAGATCAACTTCAGTTTTGAACCAACGTCGAACACCGAGAAAAAGAATGATTGCCAGCGTGCTAGAACTCATGTCGTTTGTTTCATCACCATTATCAGATATAATCTGAAATACTGAAGAAACACTGAATCGAGAAGAAAAGCGGTGTTGTTTTGGTGTTAATGTCAAGTCCGCATGTTCATCAGTGCCAATTTGCAGCTGCGCTCCGGTTTAACTGCTCCAGTTATAGAACAACCACAACCTCTTCCCCGCTCTCGGTCTTTTTATCTGAACGGCGTGACCCCCCCCCCCCGTCCCCCCGCTCCCGTGACACTCATATTTAAATCTCATTAATGAATAAACATACCGATAGAATCAGTTTAGGTATATACTTCCCGGAGAAAATGACGGGCGTCCGCATTGTGTTGTACACGCGCTTTATCCCCCTCTGCTTGCTTCCCGACATCTAAGGTTTTAGGGGCTGGTGCGCGTACACGTGGGATCAGAATGTAACATGAAAACAAAAGGTAGAAGGGCACCAACTATGTAAATGTTAAAACAACAGTGAACTGTTGAAGGTGCTATAGGGTTATAAGCTTATGAAACCCATGTCATTAAATTTTTTTTTGCATCATCCTTTGTGCCGAAAGTATGTTCCCAGCAATTCAAGTTGCAGCGTCTTAGCCACTGACGAAGGGCAAGTAGCGTGGAAAGTGAAATAAATATAAAGTATTACCCCTGGATTTTGCGAGTGTGCCTCCGTATTCGTTAAACGAAATTTCTTAATCACATTGAACGTTACTCAGCTACGCCACAGAAGCGGACACCTCCACAGCTAAGTTGGCACAGCTCGTTGTCCCTTCTCTTTGCGAGAGGGAGAGAGAGAGAGCAAATCCTTCGCCAGAGGAACGGGTTTCCACCGGACCGTTTTCTGAAGGCATCACGCACGTCGCGCATACACGATGCATACGTCAGCGTTTTGCGCACCCATTCGGTGCAAGCGGGGTGAGAAATACTCGGCCAGAGACGGCTGAAATGACATTTGGTCGCCGCATTTTCAGGTTGTCTGCACGCACGGCCGGGAGAACATTGAGTCGTGGGGACGTCGCAGGCGGTCCGTCCGTATTTCCAAGAGGACCACGGAGGAAATGACGCTCAGCCAGGAGATACTGGTGCTGGACATCGGGGATGAACCAGCCGCCAGGTCTATGACAGAGAGGCCGCCCACAATCAACGGTGAGCGTCGAGCTGATCCCACATTGTGAACCTGCCCGAACGTCTGATTGAACGGATCACGGAAAGAGAAGAATCGCGGTTACATTTCTCATACGAGGCAGAAACGAAGAAAAAAGAAACGTTATCCGACAGCTTTTCCTTCTCGTGATCTGCTGAAGCTAACGATCTCGTTCCGCCGTTAGTTTTTTATTTGAGGTACAGGCAAGAGGGATACCCTCAGTACGACATATATGTAAGTCTTCGCAAGAAGCGCGCTTGCTTCTCTGAATGGATGCTATTGGCGTATTTTGTCCTTTGTTACACGCGCACTCTTAGTCCATTGTGATCCGAATATGTCTTTTTCGTAATTGTTTGTAGTTCGTGTTAACCATTGCAGTAGGTTCAAAGAGAAATAATGGAATCCATGTCGAAGGAATGAAATGTTTCGGTTGTCGCAGGACAAGTGGCAATAATAATGATAGCGTTTAGGTAAGTATATATATGAGCTGTTAAGGAAAAGCTGTGATCTACAATGGATGGAATGCCTCTTTCCCTATTATTTATGCGTTGAATGAAGCCGTAAACGACGATATGTCGACGGATGACGAAAACAGGACTCAAATCGGGGTGCGTCTTTGAGTGAACTGTCTTCGCCAAAGCCTCACCAAGCTAGCGCTTTTGCTGAACCGCAGCGTGTTTGTTTCCGTGTTTGCAGAGTCGCTCAGCTACCAGGAGACAGTGGCGCTGATGGACAAGTGCGCCTCCAAGAATTCTGTGATGGCACTCAGCATAACTGCGTCGACGCTGCTGGTGATTTACATCTGCACCGTTGCGTACTTTGTTGCCCAGAGAAAAGTGAAGTCCATAACGTGAACATAAGAACCGTGGACTTAGGAGGATCACATTCGTTCAACACAATGGCGCGGACTTGTAACTCTTTCACTCTGCCCATTTTTATTCCCACCGAGCGCTCTGATACACATTTTGGTACATTTTCAACTGCTGAGCATTACGTTTCAGATGAAAAATACCGAAGCGGTTTATAGCTCGCAGTTAGTGTTTCTGCATATACGCTCATATACAGGAACACTGCTCGCAAAAAGTAGAGAAGTTAGCGAAGCCTAGGAACCAGGCTGGAAGAGTCCGCTTCCCGCGAAAAATTCTCGCTTGCTGACATGCAGTCACTTGAAAACACAAATGCGGAGCGCACGAGGTGATTATTAACTTTATCTTAATCTGTGCCCGTGTCGAATGTAAGCGCGGCAACTCATAGCCACGTATGGGTAGAACTGAACTCGTCCATTTACTTTCGCAAAATTCGATGCCACGGCTTAATCAAGGAGCAGCGATGCTGTTTTTCGATAGGATCATGACTATTATCTGCAGCGATAACATTGGGTTCAAAATAGACGAACACACCTGGTGCGCATGCTCCAGGTGTGTTCGACGCCACGGCTTAATCAGCTTAAAAATTCGACGCCACGGCTTAATCAAGGAGCAGCGATGCTGTTTTTCGATAGGATCATGACTATTATCTGCAGCGATTACATTGGATTCAAAATAGACGAACACACCTGGTGCGCATGCTGCCGTGGGGGTATACGAACCGCCATCGCATCGATAAGCTTCGCCAAAGTCTCCACCGACACACTTTAAACATGTTGTGCATGTTGCCAGTGAGAAAATTAACTTTCGGAGGGTGGGGGGTGGGGGGGGGGGGCGCATCCAGATTCGTGAGTGCAATACATGAATAATTGGAGTGAGGCAGTCAGAGTGCGAGTCATATCGTGTAGATACTTCATCACGAGCGAGCAGCATTCGGTAACATGCGCGCACAAGCCGTGAGGGCCATACTATTAGAATGGTGGTGTGCGTGTCTGTTGCTCTCCGTATTTTACCGCACGATAGTAGCACTTGTGTTCTCCTGTACATCATTAGCGGCTCCGTTGCAACAACTTTCTCGTGTGATTACATTGTGTTGGGGGCATTTCAAGCAGGCTTAACCTCATTATCGTGTTCAGGCAGACTAAACTCAGATTTAGGCTTAAATTTCCGTACTTGTGGTCGTCAAATTACAAGAAGGCAAACGTGCGCCGGACTGGACAGAACACGTGATATGAGGCAAAAGAAACGAAAAAAAAAATTGACTGGGGCAAACAAACAGGGAAGGCTTCTGAACATTACTCAATTAACAGGTTACCTATGCAGCCATATAACTTCAGTGTAGTGATACACAGATGTTCAATGCAGATGTTTGAAGTATCTGGTGAAGTGTCAACAGTCGGCGGGAGCGGACTACGGCCCCTAGAAGTGCCGCCGCACAAAGTTACGACACGTCTGTAACGACGCAGTTGACATCTGCGCCTGTCTCGTTCGCCACGAGGCTGTTTTCTTTTTCCTTTTTCGTGGTGTCCTCGAGGACAGACATCAGGAATAAAAATCCACAATTAAAGGCGTGAAAAGGAGATTTCTAGAGTGAAATTTGTGGACAACCACTTTTTTTATGTCTCTACTTTAAATTTTAAGCAACCAGGCCTCCGATAATCACGCCGCACTTGCCGCGCATACCACATTCAGCCCCACGAATGCAACTGAAACACATAAAACTACTTCAAACGTCCGAAGCTGTGGAGCATGCGAGAGACTTAGTTGTGTGAACTCATATCAGGAGTGTTTAAATAGATATAGCACTTGGGGAGAAAGAGATGTAGTGCGTGTTTTCTTTGCCCCTTCAGCTCTAAAAGTGAGCTCCACTCGTGCCAGTGCGCTGAACATTTGTGCTACGAAAGGGTTACAACGTGCGCGGTTATTTTGTCGCGTTCTTATACGGTTCTTTCGCCACCAAATATTTATGCCCCCTTGCCTGTGGTGAAGGGCAACAGTGCGGGCATACTTCAACCAAAAAAAGAATGATGAGGGTTGTGAATACGGATCATGCTACTACTGCCTTACTGTGTAAATAGCTGTCTTTTCTTTTCTTTTCTTGCGTATGAATTTACCGTGTGTGCATGTGAACATCACTAGATTTTTTGTCATAAGAGGGTATTGTTATGGAAAGCTGTGCGAAATTCAAGTCAATGTTTCGTGCAGCCCAGTGTTTCTTCTCCGGGTCCTACAAACTTTTGTTGTCAACGGCATTTTTCCCCTTCATATTAATGTTCACTTGCGCTGTATTTATTTATTTATTTATCTATTCATAGCAACCACCGAGCTCCACGAGTGGGGCAATACTGCTAGAAACGACATGTGCCGGGTGCACCCTTCGCTTTATGTTGCGCGCCATGTTTCATTTTGCTGTCAAACGTGAGATGGGAGTGCGCATTTCACCCTGTGGTGGTGGTTTCGGTGCGTGATGGGGAACAGCCTACAACGCTTCTCCGCGGCTCTCTTTCTATGCGGTGTCAACGACGTTAAGGCTTTTATGTACGGCGGGTAGCTGCGCCCAGTGGGCAGCATAACAGCAGCACATGCACTGGTTTTGTATGATGTTTTCGAATAAACTCAATGTTGAGAAATCAATCAAACTGAGAGCAATCCATTGTGTTTGAAGCAAGGCGCCTAGACACTCTCGCCTTCTGAGATTTTGTCGTATGTTTCTCGGGAGGACCACGGGGTGGGGCAGTGAGTCCAGATCAACTATTTGATATTTTTAGCCGACACGTATGCATTTGAGCTCTGTTGTTTTATCGGAAAACTGGGAAAGCGAACAGCAGAGCTAGCGGTGACATTTAGTGATGCTGTGCTCATACCCTAATATAATCTGCTATTTGGTTCTTCTTGGCTTCCGATGCATTTAGTTTCTGTGACACTTTCGTTTTCAGTTCACCTACATGCTGGCGTGGCGGTTTTAGCAGTGACGCTGATTTATAACGCCCGATACCTCAGGAAGTTTGCCTAATTGAGAAAACACAAACGCCAGTAGACAAGAGCACACAACGACAGAATGTAATGAGAGACCTGTGCGTGTGGTTTGGTTGCGCTGAGGAAGGTAAGGATGTAAAAAAAAAACGTTGCATAATTCGTCTTTTTAAAGTTGGCTTCGTTGTAATACAATAATTTTATGCGGGGAAGCATACGAAATGTATTGCTGTGAAACATATTTAAAGCGGAATTGTTACGGGACATATCTGTTCCTTTATCATACACGCGTGCATCCGCCGTCTCCTGTCACAGTATGAGAACCGAGACGCCTGATAAGTGTAGCGACAGGCCTTCAGAGTTATTTTGGACGCTGCTGTGGTGATTTTATCCCTTGTTCCTTTCATTTTGCGCACGTCATGTATGAGACCATAACGGGGTCCTGCGCACGTGCCGTTTCCAGTCGCAGTACGAGCACAGATACGTCTAATAACTGCACTAGCGGCCAATGGAAGCTGTTTCTGACGTGCCTGTGGCCATTTAAGCCTCTTGTGTTGAATTGACAAGTGCGACCTTAGTTGAATAAAAAAGTAATATTTTGTTTGTCAAGCCATTTCACGGAGGCCATTTGTTTCTTTCAGCAGCGGCCCCTTTCGGGACCACCCAGGTGATGCATCGGCAGGGCTCGTGCCCTGCTCTCCCACCGTGATTCCACGCTGTTCGCGCCCTATAAAGGAGCACGGCCATAGCCCCAGTGCAGTTGCTAGACGTCTCGGGGCTGGTACTGTGCCCAGAGACTGCGCGTAATCTGTACTAGGCTGTGACATAGTTACTAGAGCGAGCAAGTCTAAGGGAAAAGAAAAGGGTCGGACAGGACAGAGCGCCAGCTGAAGTTGAACAGACGTTAGGAAAGGGTCCAATCTACTAGAAACCAGAGTAATTAACGCAGAAACTTGGGCAAGTTGGTGTTGATGCAGTTGCTATAACATAGTTACTAGCGCGAACAAGACTAACGGAAGAAAGGGTGGAAGAGGACAGAGCGCTTGGTCTTGTACCACGCTTTTTTTCCGTCAGTCTTATTCGCGCTAGAAACTATGTCACAGCAGGTGCAAGCCCAACTTTCTGCTTTATTTACTCGTATACCATTCCCTGTTAAGGTCTCATAGCATGGGACAAGCAAGGTGGGCAACACAAGGGCTGAAATCGTGACAGCCACGTCCAGAATAGCTCTGAAGGCCGGCCAGTACACTTATCAGGCCTCCCGGCGCTCCTATTGCGACAGAAGACGGCGGGTGCGTGCGTGTCTAATCAAGAAACAGTAGCCCCTTTCCACTTTTTGATGTTCTTCACTGCAATACATTGCGTAAGCTTCACCGCACACATTAGTGCAAGGCGGCAAAGATAACACTAGGGACCAAATCGTGCAACGCTTCCACGACCCTCGCCGTGAGCGTCACAAGATGTTGCCGCTAGCGCTGCTATTTGCGGCTGTGCGTCCCGGTGGTCCCGGTATTTCGCTAAAACGGTAACGCTGGAGCGCGAACGAACTGACTAAACCTTCGGTATTGTTTTCGGAATGCGTGAACCATGCAACACCAAACCATGCATATGCTGCAACTGCCTCGGTCACCAGCCAATTAGAGTGACATTAAAGGGAGTATATTTTGATCATATTACACTGTCACAAACATTCCAAGTGGATGCTATTCTCTTGCGTACGATGGGTTAAGGAGTTGACATGTCTAAAATATCGTGCACCCGCTGCGCTAGCCCAGTGGATATGTCATTGCGTTGCTGAGCACGAGGTCGTGGGTTCGATCTTGGCTGCACCAGCCACTAAATTAGAGATTAGTGGCGCCGGCAGAATTTCAATGAGGCTGAAAATAGAGCTCTTGTAACGTACATTTGGTGCGCGGTCAAGAACCTCAGTCGGTCAAAATTAAACCGGAGTATCCCATTACAGCGTGCCTCGCAATTAGATTGTGCTTTCGACACGTAAAAACCGAGAATTAATGAAAATTACGTGTGCTTAAGCGAGACCAAAACAGTGGCGTATCCAGCGCTTTAGCTCAACCTTAACGCTCAATAGCGGGTGCTATTGCAACAACCAGTTATCAGTGTGCACCGAGGTTTACTCTGCCGCGCATGCGCAAGTGTTGCCTAGCAGGGTCAGCAACGGTATCGGTCATAGGCAACGCTGCACTAAAGCGTTTTGTTATGCCTGTCAGGTTAAAATTATGTTTCTTTTAAATGTGAACCATTTCTTTGCCTGGTCAGGGCCAAGATCAGAGCAAGCACCCACTCGAGATTTGGCCTCGGAAAAATTTGGGCCTATCCTGGAGACAGTGCAGCTCGAAAAGCCGCCACTCCACACCCCCATGCAGACGCTCGCCTTGCTCCGCTCAGTGCTAGGGGAGCGCGTGCCAAAAACAGACGGCGCGGCTTGAGGTTCGGAGAGCTCGCACACGCGCTAGGTGTCGAGAGAACCGGACGTCCTGTTCTCAGGCGTTCTAGGCAGCCACACGCGACGGAAATGCACTCCCCGAGAAAGAGAAGACCCCCCTCCCCCGCCCCCTCTATGATTTTCATGGGGGATTTCAACGAGTACCAACCGTTGGTTCCCTGTTACACGGAGGGAAGTGTTCAGGGACAACTTAAGCACGACGAACCGACTATCCACTGCGGGACGTGGTAGTGTCATTGACCACGTGTTGATCAGACGCGTCAATCTAGCCACTTGCAAGTACGGCTCGTACTCCAGTACGCATAGCCCGCTACCATCTACAATAGGTAACATCCATGAGGCTGAAGAAGCATCAAACTAAATAATATAGTACTTCGGAATAGCACTTGAAGAATAAAACGTTCGCCCACACACTTGCGTCATCTATAACTATAAGTAATTCTTCGCATGACAATGATAATAATCAAGAGTGGTTTCTGCCTAATTAGTTTGCGTAGAAGTTCTAACATTAAAGCATTAAAAAATGCAGCGCTAAGTACATTGTTACAGAAAAATATGGCACCGGTCCTTCGCACTTGGTGAGGAGCACATGTGTCGAAGCATAATATTTTTCGATTCCCTATTAGTTCCGCTTGAAATGAAAGAGAAATAAACTGTTCAATAGTCCCGCTTTTGATTTCTTCAGCTTAGGTCGAGTCATTCCACATACCATAGAGTTGGCTATATTAGCAGTTTTAGTAATATTTACTACATACAGTGTTGTTCACTTCGTACTCTGATACCGTGGCGTTATTATCGTTGAGTTTCGGTTTTAATTCATAAACATGAAAGCTTAATATATTCATGAACTCACAGTTAGAGAGCCCACAATTTTGTTAAAAAATGAAAACACCTGTTCCTTCTTCTACAAGACGAAATTGCAGAAACTTTTCGAACATAATCTTGCGCACTCTTACACACGACGACATTTGTCCGGAGTTTTTTAGACGTTGTCATACGGCATTAGTGCCTCCGGCAGATGTACATTCTAGCAGAAATAAAAGAGTCAAGATCTCATTGGAGGTAGTGCCATCTTCTGGCAAAAAAAAGGAAAAGAAAAAAGATGACACCACTGCGCCCGTCAATGCCATGACCTCCGAGATTGAACACCACTTCGAACTCGATGACAAGTCGATACACTACTGGCTTGTTGACATGATGACAGCAGCATGGCGAGAATTTTCCCGCGTGGACGCGGTGGCAGAGCTTCGTTCGAGCGGAGTTCGAGTGATTAAAAGCCGATAAAAGCCGCGAAGGCAAGGCAGCGGAAGCCGATGATCGTAGATGGCGCCTTTACAAATGTTTTACCGGGTAACATTCTTAAGGAGATTTTCATACCAGACACATTCAGCATGTTTTGTAAGAGGTGCGGCAAGGCCCCTCCACAATAGCAGCACATGTATGAGCATGTATTGCATAGTGTACCTGCACACACAGAACCTCCTTCCATTAAATATATGTGCTATTGCTCACTGAACTACCCTGTGCGCGCACGCTCCACGCTGAATGCAACAGTTCGGGCAGCAGTACAGACAGGTTCAGGTAAGTGCTATGTTAAAAGGTGGATGTAAGAAAGAAAAAGTGGAGACGTCATCACTTTATTATGGAGGGATAGATTCGGGCGAAGCACAAATCACTAAAACGCATGCTAGCTCATGACTCCCGCTCTATACACTTCCCTGCTCGGTAAAAAAAAAAAATAATAGCGGTAATCAGGAGCGCTTCCACGTTACGTGAGGTTACATTTCGGATGAAACCAGGCTCCGCATTGAAGAGGTTATATCTTGAAAGCTTATTGCACTCCTGTCTCTTCCTTGCATTTACCAAGACTCTAGTGTCTATGTTTGAGTGAAAAGTGAAAGTGAAATGATAGCTGATTTCAACATTACTTGAAAGGCGCACGTACACATCCGATGATAACCCCGAAGTTGTGCTTCTCATTTTTCTAAATAGGCTTGGCCCATTGAAATATCCAGTCACGCTATACATATATACTCACAACCATACCAGTGACCGATATGAGCCCACAGAAAGCATAGATGAAGTTAATTGGGACCTTTAACTGAAATATGGAAATAGTGATGTAAAGGGAAACGAAAGTGAACGAAAACATAACTTGCCGCTACGTGGGCACCGAACCAACATTTCTGCATTACCCGTGTGATGCTTTATCAATTACGCTACCACGGCACCATCTCTCCGGCAACTTTCCTGGGTATTTGTGTACGAGATCAGCCCTAAGCACGGTGTAAAAATAGAGCTTATTCTTACACCGTGGTTCTGAGAGTGTTAGCCAGCGCCGCTCGCGGCCAATGTGGTGCACGTGGAACGTCCACTTATCTTCGTCCCTGCACGTGTGTGTATATATATATATATATATATATATATATATATATATATATATATATATATACATATATATACATATATATATATATACATATATATATATATATATATATATATATATATATATATATATATATTTATATATATATATATGTGGCGTATAGCACGTCGGCAATGACAACACGAGCAGTGCAAGCCGCCAAGGGGTGAACATGCTGAGCACTGGCTGTGCGGAGGGCCAGTCCAGAAACGGGCTTCGCGTGACTTTCCGAAATACACGGCAAAGTTCAGCGTTCATAACGCACACGATGGCTCCAGTGTCCAGGAGTGCAGGTGCGCGAACCTTAGGTTACGAAAACACTTTCGAAAACACTTCGATTACGTTCGAGGGACTGCGGTGAGGACTTTCACATTTCGACGTTTGCGGAGCTCTCGCCTCTGTAGGGGTTGGAGGACGGACTTCGGGATGAAAAACCAAAACTTGGGAGGATTTATTCTACATTATGTACAGAGAGGTGAGCGTCCATTAACATTTGTACAGTCATTACGGGCCGGCAGCAACTCGGACGCTGCGGCCCGCGGCAAGAAGTTCGAGAGAGGTGAATCAGGGAAACAGGGAATGTCCCAGAATGCTCAGGTCTCTCTGGAAGGCTTCTTATAAACCCTCCGAGCACTGGAAGTCACGTCATGTTTGACCAATGGGAGAGTCCGCTCCGATGACGCCACTTTCAGCCAATGGTAGGCGCCCGTGTCGCGGTGTCACACCTGGCGGCTCTCTGCGGTCTTGCCTCGCAGACTGGCAATGCACTTCTAACGAGGAGAAGGGGAGGGCTGCTCATGCTCCATTGTCCGAGGCCCACCTGCTAATCCCGGCGGCGCACGAACTTGTTGGCACGTGAACTTGTTGCCTTAAACTTGTTTGCTCGGCCGCTCCTCTGGAATGTGCTTTCCTGCTTCGGCATTCCTCAATTAGCTGTGCTGCGACTCGAAGTGGTTTGGGGAACTCGAAGTAATCGCAGGAAACAGCTCCATACCTAACAGCTCGTCCTCGCCCCGGTTGTTCTGAATGGCCGGTGAACTCAATTCGCTGGCCATGAGGAACGCTGAAAGAAGCTGCAGGGTACTGGGGTCGAGCCTCCTTTGACAACCCTCGGGATCCTGGTCCCTGGAGAACATACGTCAAACAAACCAAACAACACAGCGCTGCATCACGCGTAAGCGCAGGCTCTTCACCCCTGACTCGCCAGGCTATTACTGAGTCAAAATCAACCCTGATCTTTTAGTTCCCCAATTTTGACAACCGTTCCAACCACCCTTCCAAACAGCTATCCATTTCTCCTCGATTGCCGACAAGACCAGACCACTATTGTTGTTGCAAAACAAAAAGGTCGCCGACGATGCGAACAACAAATGAAAACAGCCGAACATAACTTAAGTGGCCTAACTACACGAACAGCATGTTTCCAACCTATCGCAGTGGCGTACTTATCGCACGTAATGGTGCCACTGAACAATCTGGTCAACCTCACAAGTACGTAATCACAAGCGCACTAGCCTTGTGGTCACTAAACAAAACGCGTACTTGCGTTGTAGGCAAACTTTTCATTTACGCTTACTCACGTTTCTTCCCTGAAAGTCCTACAGGACACGTGACATAAACGAACAATTAAACTTGCGGGACTTACACACTCCGCAGAACCCTTAAAATAATGCGTCTTTTAATAACTCGTTCCACGCGTACTTATCAGAGAAGTCAGAATACGGCTGCCCTCCACACACACTAGCAACCCAGTCATAAAGTCTGCTTCCTTCCGTCCACACAGGACACGCGCTAATGGAACTAAGAACGCCTCTCAGTGCAACTCATGCACTCACTGAAAATCTACGCGCTTAACCTTAGAAAATTCAAAACTTAAAAGAAAGAAGGTTAAATAACACACGCGCTTTACCATAGGCCTTTCGACGATAACCTTGACCTTCGGGTTACTCACACACACACACAAAAAGCCTATCTACTTATTAATGAGCATCTCGCGAGACTACTTGTTTACACAAACCTCATCTTTCAAATCTCGGAGCTTCTCAAACCAAAGCATAAACAAAGCTCATACCTTTACATATTGAAAGAAAACCTAGTCTCAAATCGCGAAATTTTCCGATGCTCAAAAATAAAACAAAATAACACGTTTTACTTCTACGGAAGCTCTCTTGGCTTCCCGTTCCCGATTGCTTACGACTGACTCATACTTTCAGCCTGACCCGGGGTGGTCGCAGTTTCAAAGCTACTCTGGCTACGGAGGAACAACAAAAGGGCTGACTCACTATCAGCTCCTTCAAGACGTTACAGTCTCCTGCCAATTTGCGTCCTCCCGCCCCGCTTTTAACAGGACCTCGACTGACCGCGTCGCTACTCCCCACCTGGTCTCGTCCTGCCACCTTGCGTTTCTTCGAACTGCACGCTGAGCTTTGAAAAGAACTACGGAACGACGAGGAGATTAACTGCCCCGTGCCCTTTGTCCGCGTCCGCGCAGAACATGCTTCGCGGTCCCCCTTTGACCTGTGGCTCGCTCGTTTTGGATGCGTCAACATCGTCCGTGACGACCGCACCTTTTTCCTCGCGCCCTGCCCATTTGGGTTTCTCGCCATCTTTGGCGGCGCTACATAAGTTACCGTCTTTCGGTCTTTACCGCGCTTCTTTTTACGGCGCTTTCTCTTCGCACTCACTTTCATGTCGCCTTCTCGTGCCTCGTGCTGGCCGGTACACGTTTCGTCGGCCCGGATCGGTCTCTTACCCGCACAGTCTAATTGATTTTCATTTAAATCAACATTCTCTCTGCCTCGACTGGCGGACAGCCCAACCGACTCTGGCACAATGCAGCAGGCTTTACTCGAGTTATGCAACTCGCACTCTTGCGAACTGCCCTCTACTACATTGCCCAGCTCACGCTGTGAATCGGCACACAGCCCGTCGGTATCGATCGCTGTCTCACGCGCACAGTCCGAATGATTAATAATGGAATCATCCCTATCTAGGCTATCTAGACTGGCGGAGAGCCGCACCGATCCCTGAACAATGCAGTTGTTCTCTCGTGGACTACGGAGCTCGCCATCCCGAGAACTACTCTCAACTGCATCGCTCAGTTCGCACTTCACTTCTGCACGCAGATCTGACCTGACATGGGTGCTTGCTTCTGTCGGGTCAGAAGTACCCTTTTCTTCGCTAGCAACCTCGCTAACATTACCAGCGACGCACACGCTCGGTAACTGTGCCAATTTGTTCGCAGCTGGCCTAGCTGTCTCCACAGTCATCTGTTGGCACAGCACCTCGTCGCTCTCACTACGGCCTTTAACGGCGTCTGTTGCCACTAAGGCATCGTTAGCAGCTAGCCTTTTCCCTTCACTTATGACTCTGCAGCTAATCTCACAGGCACTACTCTTCTCGTCGGCTCTTAGCGAAAATCCGCTCGATGCTGCCTCATTCTTTCTCTCTGTACTACCTACAGAATTCTCAGACAGCCGTTGTCTCTGTGCCAATAACTGCTCACAATACTGTATCTCTTTGATCAGTGCTGCCTTCTCTCACTCATACTTTTGTTCACGCTCAAGCTTACGTTCCTGATACTCACGTTTGCGTTCATTCTCACGTTCGTGACGCTGACACCTAAGAGTAAGTTCTTGAAGCTCCTGCTTCCGTTCATTCTCGCGTTCTTCACGATTAAGCTCACTCCTAAGTTCACGACGCTCCCGCAAACGTACACGACGCTCTCGCTCCCGTAGTTCCTGTGTCACCTCCCAAGCAAGCTCAATGCTTTTGTCATCATTGCCACTATCGTTAATCGCCTTTATGATAGCTGGCGTTTCCATCCGTTCGTCCGCCTCAACTTCCAAATCGTCGCACACCAACAACAAGTCTAACCTCGTCAACCTTCTAAGATCCATGGCAGCTGCCCCGACAGGTGGTTAAAACTGTTTTCCTTAATTAATTTGTGCAAACACACAATGCAACAAACTCCCGATTCCCAGAACTATCAAAATGAACACACAGCATTTGAGTCTGGCGAATCATAAGGAAAAAAACCACGCGCTCACTTACGGTTGCAGCACCCTGCCATCCGGTTCATTCGTCCGCTGTTCCCGGTTCCTCAGGACTCCCTGGGTCGAAGGCTCGCTCCTTCTTCGCTACTCCCAGTTTCTTCGGACCTCTTTCGACGAAGGCTCTCTCTTCTTCGCTCTTCCCGGTTCCTTAGGATCTCTCTCGACGAAGGTTGTTCCGTAGCGCTGCCACCAGCTGATGCATTCGGAGGCGATCCTACCGCTGCCAACCAGATGTAGGGCTTGTAGGACGGACTCCGGGATGAAAACAAAACTGGGAGGGTTTATTCTACATTATGTACAGAGAGGTGAGCGTCAATTAACATTTGTACAGTCATTACGGGCCGGCAGCAACTCGGACGCTGCGGCCCGCGGCAAGAAGTTCGAGAGAGGTGAATCAGGGAAACAGGGAATGTCCCAGAATGCTCAGGTCTCTCTGGAAGGCTTCTTATAAACCCTCCGAGCACTGGAAGTCACGTCATGTTTGACCAATGGGAGAGTCCGCTCCGATGACGCCACTTTCAGCCAATGGTAGGCGCCCGTGTCGCGGTGTCACACCTGGCGGCTCTCTGCGGTCTTGCCTCGCAGACTGGCAATGCACTTCTAACGAGGAGAAGGGGAGGGCTGCTCATGCTCCATTGTCCGAGGCCCACCTGCTAATCCCGGCGGCGCACGAACTTGTTGGCACGTGAACTTGTTGCCTTAAACTTGTTTGCTCGGCCGCTCCTCTGGAATGTGCTTTCCTGCTTCGGCATTCCTCAATTAGCTGTGCTGCGACTCGAAGTGGTTTGGGGAACTCGAAGTAATCGCAGGAAACAGCTCCATATCTAACACCTCTTAGACTGCGACGATTAGTTTTCCTCGTCTCTAGTTACGGGGTGAGGTCGCATCGGCGACAGTGAGCGACGGCGTGCTGAAAGTGAACGGCGCGTACTTGTCGTCGGGCGCAATGTCGGCGGCATAGCCGGCGCGGGGGCCGTGGGGCCGTAACATGGACGGTTGGACTGGCTTGTCATGGGTGGTGCGGCGCTAAGCGGCTGCACACGATTACAGAAACGTGCGACGTGACCGGCGTAGCCGCACGCAAAGCGTATTCACCGGTTGTCGGGAGTACGCCACCGGCTCGCCGGGGCAGCTCCCATCCATGTCACAGGACGCGTTGTACGGGGCGGCTGCTGACATGACTGCAAGGCGTGCCGCAGTCGGGGTCTAGGCACGAGGTCGGCAGAACGGAGGGGAATACTCGAAGAGAGTGGCTGGGTCCTCGCGACGACTTCAGAGCAGCTAAGTGGTGCAGCGGGCGCGACCTGTTGGGGCGCTGCAACGACGTCAGCGTAGCTTAGTGGTGCAGCCACAAGATGATGTTGGCTCTGGTCTGGCAAGACCTGGGCGATTTGCAGCTCGATCGCGCGACGGAGTGGAGGCATAAAATTCGATGCAGGCTGTTGGAGATGCGGCGGCTGAGTGAAGGGTATCACGGAGAGCTGGCGTGCAACTTGCTCCCGAACGAACGCTTTCATTTCAGCAAGCAACGCTGACTGGCTGGAGATGGTAGCCAAACCAGCGATGAGGTAGTCGCGCGACGAAGGGCGACGTGTCAACGAGCGCTGCCTGCGTAGCTCCTCGTAAGATTGGCATAGAATGATGATGTGGGTCAAGGGCTGAGGAATCTTGGCAAGGGGCATGTTGAAAGCATCGTCCTCTATTCCTTTTAAGACATTTCTGATGTTGTTGGACTCCGACATTGTCGCATTGCCTTTGTTACACAAGTCCAGTACATCTTCAATGCAGCTGGTAAATGATTCACCCTGCTGCTGTGCACGTTCTCGCAAACGTGAGTCCCGCTAGCAGCTTGCGTACAGCATGCAGGTGACCAAACAGAGCCGCAAAGGAGGTCTTGAACGCGGACCACGTCGGAAAGTAGGTCTCATGGTTGTTCTACCAGAGACTGGCGACACCCGCGAGATAGAAGAGCACGTTGCTCATTTTGGCGGGATTGTGCCATTTGTTGTGGGAGCTTACCCTTTCATATGTAGTTCAGCCAGTCCTCGACGTCGGTGTCGTCCGCGCCGCTGGAAATTGCAGGGACCCTGTGGATGGTGCACCAGAGCACAGGACCGACTGAGGAGGCCCTTTCTCGGATGGAACAGGAGGAGTTCGCTGGGATGCGTCCTCCGGCATAGTTGAGCGTAGGGAACGGGATCGAAGTTTCAGGGTTGACGTTGTAGGCCGAAACAACCTGCACCACTTGTAAAGACGTTTATTAGACACCGGCGTTTGGGAAAGACCGTTAAAGCCGTGCACGGACTCAGCACGAGCGGCGTCTCCAAAGAAGAGAGCGGGAGAGCTGGACCCACTATAGTGTTCCTATTCTTCGGTACAATTCCTTTCCCTATTTCTATTCCTCGGTATATATATATATATATATATATATATATATATATATATATATATATATATATATATATATATATATATATATATATATATATATATATATATATATATATATATGTCGGCATGTACAGCGACCCCTCGCTTGAGGTAGAATACCAGCAGGTCATGAGTGTGACATCAAATAATGTCAGAGCTTAGCAAAACACGCAGATTTTGTGCCTGTAAGCACTAAAAAATGCGTCAGTTATAGTTATTTCGATAATTAACAAATATGATTATCAATATCACCATTAGGGACCAGCAGATTATAAATGCATAATGAATCATCCGCATCCGTCTCCCTGTCTTGAAAGGGCAACTCCGGCAATTTTATGAACAGCTGGTGTCACAAATCAACGAAACCTGCCATTGCGCATCTGAACGAGGACATGATATCATATTTCAGTGGCTGCCGGGACACTGTGGCATCGTTGGTAATCACCTCGCCGATGACGCTGCCCGACGTGCCCAGGCTGGCTCACCGACACTCCTTATACCTTTATCCAGAGTGGACGCTGCAAGAGAGCTTCGCAGTCTTGCTTGTGCAATCACGTTAGGTTGCTGGCATACACCACAGAACTCTAAGTGTCGTTTACACAGCCTCGACCCATCACTTAAACTTACATTACCAGCGAACCTTTCACGACGTGACGCAACACTGCTGTGTCGGCGGTGGGTAGGAGTGGCATTCACCAACTCCTACAGTTACCGCATTGGAATGGCGGATTCACCAATGTGCGCTAAGTGCAAGTGTGAAGAGACCATCAGCCACCTTCTGTGCCACTGTTCTCGCTTCGATAATCAACGTGAGACTCTCCAGTGTGCCTTAAATAGACTGGATGACAGGCCATTTACGGAAGCGAAGATCTTGGGAGCCTGGCCTCACAGTTCATTGGCCCAGAAAGCAGTTAGAGCGCTTTTTCGCTACCTGAAGGCAACGGACTTGAGTGCCCGACTATAGACATCCTACACTTAAGTTCTCTCTCTTCCTCTTTCACTCCCCATTCCCCTCCCCACGTGTAGGGTAGCAAACTGGACTCAGTCTGGTTAACCTCCCTGCCTTTCCGTCTTCCATTCTCTCTCTCTCTCTCTCTCTCTCCGGCAATTTTTCGACCATGTCAAGGTAATGGGATATTTACGCACTCGAGACCCCCTTTCCCCCCCGTAACGCGTCTGATACTATTATTGTTGCCCAAATTCGAAAATAATCTTAAATAAGCGTAAAAGTGCAAAATCTAAACCGAAACCTGACTGAGCTGCCGAACTGACCTCTTCGTGTGATGTCACGCGAGGTACACAGGCGTTCTGTAGTTATTGGCCTCGAGCTCCACCACTGGAAAAGCTGGCGCCACCGTCGGCGTGACGTGCTAGGAGGGATCACGTGGACATAGCGGCCGCGTCGGCTGCTTCGGGAGCGCCGAAGCGAGCTGAAAACGAGTTTGAATTCCCTCGTACGCTGCGGTCCTCATTTAGTGGCGAAATTTTCCCGCTTCGAGTGTCTCCTTTACAACGCTTGAAAGCACTACAATAGGTAGCGGCTGCCTTTGAAGGCGCGCGACATGGTAGGCTACTGCTCGGTGCCGCAGGGCCGGACGCACGTCACGGAGGCCGGTGTCAGCCTTATTCACACGTAGCCGCAGGACAAGAAGCTGCGTGAAGCTTGGCTCGCGAAACATAAAACCGGCAAACAGTCATCGGCTACAACTCGGGTATGCAGCAAGCACAGACGCGAGGAAGATTTCTGCTACGGCGCCCGGTCTGCGATGTTCTGAAAACGCGCACTGAGACGCTCGCCCGAGTCTGCTGCACGACTAACGTCATGATGGTTTGGTCTATTAACTTGTCAATGATATAGATACAGGCAAGTTCAGTGGAGTGGAAAGGCAGCGGTAAGAAGCACATTTAAAAAAAGCATGGCATATGGTCATGTTTGTGCTATGAATTAATGCACTGGATTACAAAAAAGGAGCAGCGGTAAGTTGCACGCTGAGAACACCAATAAACATACAGTGCGACGCAACTCGAGAAATAATATTGAAAGGTCAAAGAATTTAGAAGAAAAAAGAAGATTGAATCGTCGCGACGGCACATCACAGTCACCCGTAGGCGTCGAAGTCTCTACAATGAAATTATTTTTGAACAGCTCTGATAGCTCCCACGCAACAATGGTTGCTTGTATACTGTCAAATGCTCATATTCCGCGGCCTAAAGCTCATGGCACGGTGCGAAAACGCGCACGCGACGATAGCGAAACAGTGCGGGGACAAGCATGCAGACGCGCAGTTGGTTGCTGCGAATCTGTCTGATCGCCGCATTGAGGCTTCATTCTATTACGCTCCATTTAGTTATACAAACACTATAAGAACATATTTCACTTAGTTTGCGCTCAACGTTTACCTACCTTTCACGCAAGAAGCCGGTTCGGGCGACTCCATCGAGGCGACCGCGCGCAGTGGCGTTCACTGTACGTATTCGGTAAAGAGAAAGCGTCTGTAAACGATTCTGTGCTTTCAGTTTGCCCAAGATTATTATTTAGACAGTAAACAACTTCTCTCGTTTCTAAAGTACATACAGAAATGTCCGGGAGAGCTCGCGCGTGGTGTTTTCAGTGAGCGCTGACAGCAAAACCTATGAGGAGCGCGCCGCGTGATCCCTCATACTACGCCAGCGAGGCGCTTCCGATAGATGGCGACTCCGTAACTCCTCGCCGCCAATACCAGCGGGGAAGGCGCACAAGGTATGCCGGTCTCGCCCTTGGGGCGAACGAAACCAGCGAAGAGCAGGCGCTCAGCTCATGGGTAACCTCGCCTGACCTTCGGGTGACAATGTCAGCTGCGCCAGCTCTTAAAATTTGTCAAACAGTGACAGCTACGACTCCGATGAATTCACTAGCCACAAATCGATGATCGACCCGCTACCCGAGAGCCAGCGCCCATGCGCAATATATCGCGCTGCAACATTAAGATGAAGGGTAGCCCTAACCACTGATTTTATATGTGCTGCTTGCGATTGTATGTGTTTTACCCCTTCTTGGGGAAGGGCTTCGCATACACGACTTTACTTATTTGTAACTCCTAAGGACACCGCTGACAGTCCAAAGCACCGACCGGCGCATTTGTTTACATCGGCAGGTGCCGCGACCGCTCTTCGTTCGCTTGAGATAGAATGCTAGCCAGCCACCAGTGACATCAATTAATGCCAGAACATAGCAAAACACGCAGATTTTGTGCACGTAAGCACCTCTGCATCACTCTCGGTTGCGCTGATATGAGCGATCACGCCTTTCTAAAACAGCGAGCGGGAGACCGTAGTACGGAAGCGTTGTTATGCTGCCTACTTACCATTCTTCGTATTATATTCATGCACGCAAATAATGCATTCCGTAAAGTAGATATAGAAAGAAAGATAGATAAAAATTAATTTACAGAAATGCAGGGAGGTTGGCCTGAGCTATAGCTTGCTCTGGCCTGCTGTTCTACATTGGAGGAAAGGGCCGGAAAGAAAAAGGGTCGATGATGATGATGCTGATGCTGCTGCTGATGATGATAGGAGAAAGTGCGTATATACAAGTTCACAACGTTGCGGCATCTCTGAAGCCGTGCGTTTGTACACCTTTCTTGGAAAAAGCTAGCACCCTGTCGAGATCAACAGATAGGCTAACAGGGAGATTGTTGAAGCGCTAGAGACAAAGAAGCTAGGTGGTTCTTGTGTTAGCAAGCCGTCCGTCATGCTCTCAGATAGCGACGTCAGATTCCTTACAGGAACCGTTCTTCACGTATAGTAGGCTTGACCATGCGATGCTCTTTCACGCTTCTTATGTTTTTATATCTTCTGTTTATTCATATTCAGTACTTATTCTGCGCATCCAGTGAATAAACTTTCAGTTGTTAGTGCGCTCTGTGCACGTGTCGCTCTTCTTCGTCTGGTCCCTTGGGTTCTCTGGCGCTGTTTTACTACGGATATGAAACAAATAGCCAAAAAGTACGTCTTCACCAGTTACATCTCTAGTTCTGTGGGCCCCCATTCTACCTCTTTCAACACTGCCTATGTTGCCTCACTCATCGCGGTTGCCTACTGCCGTGGAAGACAACTGGGATTTTGCATAAAAAACAAGGTTCTTCCTCCTGAAGTCGTGGATCTCTTGGGCTACGTTTCGCTTTCGACAGGACATAGGGGCAGAGTCTGTAAGATCTTGCGTTCGGAGTGGCTACGGCAAGCTCGCCTCTACAAGGACCACCTTCAAAGATCCCTTAAGTTCAGTTAAACGAAGGATCGTGCTGGGAACGAGTGGAGGGAATGGATGCGTGTGGTAAATACTGCCACTGACGTCCTGTGGCAGCAAATACTCCCTAGGCTTCGAGGTATGCTGCAAAGAAGACTCCTGTAAGTGGAAATTCTGTTCACTTGTTGGGCAATGCTTCCATCTCGGGGTCCGTGCAACAAGTATTAATATCTGGGCCAAAGTTCACCGTCCAACTCCAGAAGAGTACTCTGGAGCTCCTTGCGATGGCCAAAAAACTGTCTAGCCGTGCGCCCGAAGTTCAGCAGGAGATATATGCAGCCGAAGGGGGAGATGTGCTGATCCGCTGTGGTTTATAAAAAAGAAGCGTTAAGACTCGTTCTTACCTGAAAGAACATTCGCTATCTCTGCTATGTGCGAATAAGGAAGGCAGTTTTGCAGGATGTCCAAGTCGTGGTACTTGTCAAAGGCATCCGGAACTTTAGCTTCAACGTTTAAGCAATGCGTGGACACTTCTTTTCCAAAGATTAGAGCCAAAACCGTAAGTTAAAAAAAGGCTCAATCTCACCAAGCTATCCAGTGCTATCAATTCTAATAAGTCACTAAGCTTCACGTGTTTTTTGTAGCTAAGACCCATAAAACTGAAGGTCCTCTACGTGTAATTGCATCGGAAAACAGAACTTGGCAGAAATCATTATCTTTGTACTTGAAGTAGCAGCTAGATCAATTGTTGGTAGATGGCCCATTTAATATAAAAAATTCTGAGGAAGTTGTATCCTTTCTTGCAAAAATTAAACCAAACAGATGAATGCTTTTTCAATAGATATGAAAGATCTGTACTATTCGATACCGCAGGATGCCCTTCTAACT
Source organism: Dermacentor albipictus (assembly GCF_038994185.2). Classification (NCBI taxonomy): domain Eukaryota; kingdom Metazoa; phylum Arthropoda; class Arachnida; order Ixodida; family Ixodidae; genus Dermacentor; species Dermacentor albipictus. Next base: position 53,492,903 of record NC_091821.1, read on the forward strand.
AGCGTAGCGTGCTGCGTAGACAGCTACGGGGCAGTGGCTTTCCAAAATGCTTCCGGTTAGTCGCAGGTTCTTCTTAGAGCTGCTAAGCACCTACCTTGGCTCCACTTACGTGAAGTGGAATGGGGTCACCTTTTTACAAAAATACGGTATCTGCATTGGATCCTGCATTGCTCGCGTTTTAAGTGACGTTTTCTTAGCGAAATTAGACAGACTGTTGCAGCTGCTACTAACACCCATGCAAGTACTACGTCTGTTTAGATTTGTTGATGACTTTTTATTGGTCTTACAATGTGACGAGAAAGACTTGTAAAAGCAGCCTTCTGAACTAATTTCATTTTTGCATCAGTGCTAAGCATCTTTAATAGTGACCCGCAAGTTTCCTGTTGACTGATATTTACGTTTCCTTGATTTAGGGTTACATTTCTCATCCAAACAGGTCTGCTGGGAATTCTAGTCTAGAGGAAATAAACAAGTTTTGATGCCTCATTCTTCGTATTCTAAGCTCGTAACGCGCAGTGTCGTTCATTCATCCTTTGACAATGCCTCGAAGAAATCATGCGTTCATCAGTTGCGAAAGAGTTTCGACGAGCAGGTTTATCGACTTACTGAATCGGGATACCCGCGAGCAATGCTCTCTGCATCTGCAGAAAAGATGCTTAAACTGAAGGAGCAAGGCACTAAGGCCAACCGTGCGGGAGCACATTAATGTTCAAAGAATGTGTGCTGTATTTTTTACATGCATTTCATTTGCCATAACCTGAAGAAAGTGGCGGAAAGGCGAAAATTGTCGATTGTTGAGGTCGAAGTTGTCGCAGGAGGAAACCAGAACGAGCATAGAGCTGCTGCTTGTTCAGACGTTAGGTCCGCAGCAATCATGGGACTAAATGTGATATGGAGGCAAATTGCATCCTGTGGACATACGGAAAAATCGGAGCTGACGTCTTCTGAAAGAGTGGTGAGGTGGTCATCTGCTATAGCATGGTCACCGATATACCTTCGGGTAGAACCTGCTTTGTCAGGCGAAAATTGATAACGGGGAGACATGTCCGGTTATCCGCAACGGGTACGACGGAGTGGGAGGCAATGATATGGCGCACCAAAAGGACATCAGGAGCAGGGGTCACGACGCAGTCTCTATTGGGTACAGGGAGAGATGATATCAAATCGACAAAAGTCAAGGCTTTAAGCGGTATAGGCAGACGCAAATGGTCGTACTAAAATTGTTCTGGAGTTCGGTTCGAGTATGCGGGCGAAAATGAAGTTCGAGACAAAGGGTACCGGCAGAACACTTGACTAGAGCGTAATGCGCTGTAAGGAAGTTTAGTCTGAGTATAAGGTCATAGGGACAATTGGTCAGCATTGCAAAAAGAACTGTGACGTGGCGGCCGGCGATGATTATATGGACAGTACATATTCCAGTGACGGCAACAGTGTTGCCATCGGCGACGCGTACGGCTCGTGTGGTAGCAGGTGTTAGAACCTTCTTCAGTCGACGACGGACGTTAGCGCTCATTAGGGATGCTTGGGCTCCAGTGTCAATTAACGCTGTGAAAGGGATACCGTAGACGCGAACATTCCGCATGTTCTGGTTTCTTTGGGCGCCTCAGTGTTTTGTATAAAGTCCAAGTGCGATAAGGCCCTATGGCGTACCACATATCGTATGTTGTAGGCTCGAGGGGAAGTGTGCAAATCCTAGGATGATGGTGGCTTGATGCGCAACATCTCGCGCGCGCAAGGGAAAGGGGGGGGGTGTAGGAGGCGAGCGCGTGGTATCGTGATCAAGGGTTCGCGAAGAAAGGAAGGGTAGAGGCGGCGACAGGTGAACCGGTTGAGCCATTGGCAACCGCCTCTTATTTTGGAAGTAATCTACGGCAGCGGCAAAGAATGGGCGAACCGCGTTCGCTGGTGGTTGCATGTGCGCTGTCTTGCGTGCGCTTAGAGCTAGATGTCATGTAATATCACGTTCTGGAGGCGCGTTAAAGTGAGGCAGCAGAAGCGTTCGCTGCCCTCGGTTTGTGTTCTTCATCACGCCGGTGCTGCGACAGCACGTGTTCGCGGTCATGGAGTAAGAATTGAATCCTGGGGTTTTATGTGTCAAAATGACGATTTGTTTATGAAGCGTACTGAAGTCGGGGATTCCGGATAAATTTTGACCATCAGGGGATCTTTAACGCGCCCCCAGTGCACGGGACACGTGCGGTTTTTTCATTTCAACCCCATAGAAGTGCGGCCGCCGCAACCGACATTTCATCCCGCGACATCGCGCTTAGCAGCGCAACACATATCCGCTAAGCCATCGCGGCGGGTAGTCATTGAGTGAGATCGAGTCATGTTTGCATGTGCGCAGGTGACACGCTGCTGGCTAATTTAATTATTAAGCGAATGTCTACTGTAATTATACGGCAGATAAAACTACGAACCGTACTTCGCACAGTTGTGTAATATCCATTTTACACGTGCACCCACGAACTTGTGGTCGTGTCACACGGCCAATCGAGTTTTTAAAAGAAGCCGCCAAAGGCGCTTTCAGCGGCGTTTGGTGTTTGTAGAAATACAAGAACGAAACTTCTAATTACGGTCGTAGCTATTTTAATTAACGTCCCTTCCATAAACAGTACTATTCATTATATTTGATGCGAAAAACATACACCTTGGTAAAAATCCAAGTGCGCTCACTAAACATGGTAGTGCTGACAGCGCCGCTTGCCACCCTGTGCTCATCTGTGTTTTCCTTTGCGGCGTGGCGAGTATGCTTTGCAAGGCTAGTGTACTAGAACAACTGGTTCACTATAGCAAAGCTGTGCGTTCTACTGCCGGAACTGCTGCAAACTAGACTCAGAACGCAACATTTCGTGCGCGGTAACCTCGTGAGCTTTCCTTTTATTTCGTGTATTGTGCCGTGTCAGTGACGAGTGACGAAGCGGGAGATGTGAAGAAAAGGTGCGAGATAGCACTCGTCATGGCGATGATTGCTTCCATCGATATATAAATCGAAGCTGCCAAAGTAGAAGTGCGCACCATCAAGCGTCATCTTGTTCTTAACAGCCTCATGCTGAATACGGATGGTGTTGTCCGGGAGACGCGCGACAAGGCAAGTTCGGGCGAGCCCAAGGTGCGCGCGTTGGTTTGAAGACATGCTGCCGAACCTAGGTGGGCGGAGCTTCCGGCAATCATGTAGGGTCTCAAGAACGACATTCAAATACTGCGTAGACGTCTGCAGGCCCATGATGCATCGCCAAACAACAAACGTGACAGAAGCGGTGTCAGTGGGGAAGCGGGTCGCTCGTGCTTTGTACAAGCTGAGTTCCTTTGCCGAGGTCAGAACAGTAGCCAATTTGTTTGACTTGGGAAGTCGACAGTGAACTTAATTTACAGAGAATTTTGCCGGACCGTCGTTGATACCCTATAAGGCCAGTGGATCAAGATGATCGCAGGAAATGAAATGGCAGACCATATACGGGAGTTTTGTGCTGTCACTGGCTTCCTACACGCATTTGGAGCACTGGATGGCTGTCATTTTCCTTTATCTCCACCAAAGGAAAACGCCATCGATTACTACAACTACAAAGGCTGGTAAGTGAACTAACTACAATGCGCGGTATCTGAATGCGCAGAAGCAAGAAGCGTAATTAGTTAAACTGTAAATTAAACTGATAGTAGTTAAACTATATAAAAATTATCATAAAAATCTCGCCAGTCTTGTTCCATTGTTGCTATCGCTTCAATGCTTCGCCTTTCGGGTACTGCGACTGTCTTCACATTATTCTCTTCATCGGTGCCTGCGAATTTTACTCCAGTAACGCCAACATTTGCTTGGTCATTGGTGGCTGCCTATTAAAAAAAACCCGAAATCCATGTTAATTTCCCAGAAGGTTACCTGGACATTCTTTTCAGTATTACTGGTTGCATTCAAGATCAATTTAGTACCCACAGATTTGCTATAATTTTGCCAACCGCACATCTTTCTCACTTCTATAAATATATTTCTAAATTATAGTTTGTTTCATTATTATTTGTGTATTTAGCACTTTCGTTTCCTAAATTTGTTCTTTAAGTTTCACTTGGACCGCCCCCTCTAACGGTCCATATATTACGCCGAATGCTGGGTAGGACTAACCTTCCGTAGTTTTTTCGGCGTCCACACACAAAAAAATCATCATGTGGGCCGATTCTGGTGATAGTGCAGAAAGAGTCCACGCTCAATGGCACATACCGCTGTGGGTATGTGCCACAGGAGTACGTGCCACAGGGGTCGGGGTGTGAGCCATTCAGCAGCTGCGTTATCGATGGGCCGGACACGTATCGTTCATACACCCGAAGAACAACATGCGTACGAGGAGCGCTGGAGGGAACAGCAACGAGAATGTAAACGCGCCGGCGCGAAACGACCACTGACGAAGAACGTCCCCGTGATGCTGAACGAAAACAACAATCGCGAGCCCGGGCGCCTACGAACGAGCAACGACGCCAGACTCATAGAGAAAGAAATTCAACAAGAGGGGACACTCTTCAAAAACTGGCAACAGGAAACACGTCATGCCTAGTTTCAACTCCATCCGTTAGTTGACGCGAGCGTCAGAAAAAAAGAATGTGAAATAAACTTGCAGACAACGTTTTATTTCTTTTTATTATTTCCCACTAAAAGTGAAAACGTTTTGCGTGTAAATGCACTTCTACTTTGCGACTTATTTTCGTTGCCTAGCAACAAGCTAGCACGCCAGACTGCACACCAGACGCACGTGCATGCGTCATGAGCCAGACAAGCTGTAAGAGTGAGCGAGGCCGGCTGCGCATGTGAAGCTCGCGTGCTCGGCGACCCGTCTTTTTTGGATGTAGCCCGTTTTTTGGGCTCCCGGCGTTCTTTTGTGTTCCGTCTGCATTTCGGCACGGTACAGCTGCCCTATACTGGACTACAAAAAGGTGAGGAATTTTGTTTGACAGTCTGCGACGCACTTCAAGCACATTTAGGCTTACTGCACAAAACTGAACCTATATAGTGACGCAGTTATCGAAAAACAGCTCCGCCGTCCAAGCCAAGCTAATTTGAGTTAATTATTCGTACTGGGAGATGTTTGCAACGCTTTCTATGAGCCCAAGCATAATTAAAACTTATTTCGGTAGTTTTTGGGCACGCTCCCCGCACCTGGCTTTGTGACGAAAAGCACCTTGGCCGTGTGACGCAGTTTCGCGTGTACTCAATCTTACCGGGACAAGATTTGGCACTTTCTCTGACCCCATACATTATTGTAACTAATTTCGCTACTTTATGGGGTACTTTTCAAGCACAGTGGCCGCGCTCGGCGTAGTGGCGCAGTTAGCGAAAAACAGCTCAGCTGTGAACCGCAGTTAGTTTCGTGTGTACTGAATCTTAATGGTAGAAGTTCGTAACGCATTCTCTGACCCGAGGAGGAGGAATGAACGTTTATTGTGTGAAACAGCGAGAAAGTGTCTTTTCTTCGCCCTAGGTGGGCGGCTCTCTTAGTCCAGAAAGCCGTTGGCTAATGCTGCAGCTCGGGCCCGGTCCACCAGACTTCGCTGATCTTCCAGGCTCTGTGCCTTTAACATTGCCTCCCACGCTCTGACCCGAAAAAGTGTTGTAATCCATTTGGTAACTTTTTGGGATATTTTGAAGCATGCTCGCCGCGCCTGGGGTTGTGAAGCTGTTAGCAAAAAAGCAAGCCGGCCATAGTGAGTTAGTTTTGCGTGTACTGAATTTTAGTGGGACAAGTTTGTGACGCATTTTATAGCCCTGCAACAACATATACCTTAATTCAGTACTCACGCTTGTCGAAAACGCGACGAGTGATTGCCGAGAGTGATAACACGGGAGTGTTGCTTGCGCCGGCAGGACGCGTAAAAGATAACACGGAGGAGCTCAAGAACTTGACATTTATGTATTCTAAGAGACTGAAAACAGGCTTTGCACCCACGAATCTGTCTTGAGTGCGACTAGAAGGCATTCTGCGAGCGTGTAACCTGGTCTGGCTGAGCCTGTGTTGTAGCCATCTCTGTGTACTTGGCGTACCATCGCGTCGACTGAGGCCAAGTTATTTTGGAAACGCGCAGTCACCCGTGTATTTGTGCAGGAAGTGCAGGAAATAATGCCCGGGAAGGGAGGCATGCTTGAAAATCGGATGTTTTCTTCACATTTTATGGCATTGTTTGGGAGGAGTCTTTGCTGCGAAATGTACGTAAAAGTGAATTTATCTGTAATGCCGTTCATTCACCACTTACGCACGTTTCACCCCTACACGCATTACTCCTGTTAGGTCAATATACCAAAATGATACATGCTTGTAATTTACTTTCTTTCAGCTGATGGCATCCGGCGGAGCTTCGTACGGCAACGACTGCTGCTTACCTGGTGCCACAACTTTGGATGAATGCAGAAGCCCGGAACGAGCATTTGTATAGAGCAAAATAAACATTTCATCATTTCAGAAGACCTCTTTCGTTTTCTTTATGAAATTGCACCTTGCAGATTTGGCGCAGTCTTGTGAAGGTCGTTCACAATCATTTCTACTAAACAATGAAACGATTCCAAACCAAGGCCACGCGGGGTTCAGTAGAAGCGAAAAAAAATAAATGAATGCCGCGCCGAGCAGCGGAGCCGGCGCGGCGTGTACAAACTAGTGTTCAAAACGCGCGCGTCCTGAACCGAAACTGGTAGGAGTTCATACCATCCGCTTGGTGTGCTACAGTCGATTCGGCCGCTGGGCTCTATGGGAGTGTCCGCTCTTGTTGAAATTTTTTTCTCTATGCCAGACTCGCAACGCAATATGGTGGCAGAGGTACCGGATAGACCGAGTGAACGACTTCAAAGGTGCGTATCCCAAGTTCCGACAAAGCTTTCTGGATAAACATTTTGTGCTATAGATAATTTTTTCATGAGCGCCACCACATTGCTACGCAGTGGCGCCACCTATGGGCAGTCGGCATGCTGGCTTGGGCGAGCACTCTGTTTAGCATGGCAGGTATAGTCTCCGCATCTTTTACGTGGAAAACGGTTCTGTGAGACGTAATGAAGTGGTTTAAGTCGGTATGGCCGACCTTTATGCTGGCGTTGAGGCGGACGGAGCACGCAGCGCGATGTGAGCGCGCATATTTGAGCCTACAATCAGCCACGGAGATCAGTTGTGCATTTGTGAAAGTTCCATTCGGTAATGTGCCCTTATAGCAGTATTATCTCCTAGTTCTAAGCTGTGGTTTACGAGCGAAGAAACATACGCGACGATCGTAACAGCGTGGGTACCGTGCTGCTACGATAGTCATGAGCTGTGATGTTATACTTTGACAAGCATTAAAACTGTTAGCTGCAGATTACATTACGTGACTACTTGGTTCTGTGGATGAGGTTTCCACCCATGAATAAAATAGTTTTGGTTAGTAATAACAACATACTTTACAGTGTGAACTATACTTGTCCACCAAACGACCGTTTACGAACTGTGCGAACATAGGTGCTGGATTACAGATATATTTGTTCTATATAGCGCATGGTCCAAGCATGCGGCATCAACGTTTATAGATCTATAAACGTTGTTCGGTGTGACTATACGAGGTAGTACTATGGCGTTAACCCGTTTTATTTCTTTTTCGAGAAAGAGTATGATAACCGATTTTTTTTCTGTTGTGATCGTTCCGTTCTCTACGACGCACTCACACGCATTACGGAGTTTTTGTCCTCAAAAATAGCCATCACATTACTTTTATGCGGTCCATCTCAGATATTATGGCTTTACAGGACAAAAGGCAATGCTGAAGCACATAGCTTATATAGGTATCATGCTGGTTCACCAATCGCAGTGATCTCTGTGTTGAGCAGCGCCATTGCCCTTATGCAGGAGGCTAGCGAGGAAATATAGTGATTTCAAGCCTACTAGACTTGAAATGCGTCTGAAGGATGCCGGTGTATTACTAATTTGATAGCGCCTGCCGCTTAGATGTTTCGTGGTTGCCTTAGGTTAGCCGAGCATGCGCTCTTATGTTTTAGTCCCTACGCCAAGCGATCAGATAGTGAGCAGATTGTCCATTTCATGCTGGTAATACAGAGACGGCGGTTCTCTCCGTTGAATTAAAACCGATATAGGCAAAATAGTTCCCATCACATAAACACGCCGCGGCTGTTAATGCGCGTCGCGTGTTTGCGCCCGCAAGATATATATCCGCGTACTGTAGTTACCGATGCACCGAAAGGCTTCCCTGACGACCTTATATGAACAGACATTGCATAAATTTCACAAAGTACGCGCTAGAACATATCGAAATCGTTCCGCAGCACGCGACAGCAACACCTTAAAACAGCGCCGCGCCGGATAGCACAAGCCAGAGACGAGGAAAGGCTCGCCGCGCACCCTTTTCTCTTCGCCCGATGAAAAGGTCTATACAAACTGAAGAAGGAATCGTGATCTTGATGGTGTGTACCTCGCCCGTTACTTCGAAGTCCGAAATCAAGGGATTTATGACCACGTATTTCCAGGTGGGTTAGAAAGGATAATACCACACCTGTGATCATCAACGGAGACTTCAACGTGGACATTTCTAAGCCAGAGAAGGAACGACTCATGCAATACATGTTGGAAGAGTTTGGCCTGCAGTGTTACTCTAACGCCATGATACCTACCACGCATGACTGGACGTGCATTTTACCCGCCGTGGTTGCTCAGTGGCTATGGTGTTAGGCTGCTGAGCACGAGGTCGCGGGATCGAATCCCGGCCACGGCGGCCGCATTTCGATGGGGGCGAAATGCGAAAACACCCGTGTACTTAGATTTAGGTGCACGTTAAAGAACCCCAGGTGGTCAAAATTTCCGGAGTCCCCCACTACGGCGTGCCTCATAATCAGAAAGTGGTTTTGGCACGTAAAATCCCATATATTATTATTGGACGTGCATTGGTTTGATTTAGGCGAAGAACTTCTCTAGGGTGGCAGTCGAACCACTGAGTGTATATCACAGTGATCATAAAACAATCCTGACTTCCCTGACAAAATAAGGACTCTCAAACGAACATCAGCCACTGTCCTTACTGAACAATCCATTCAAACACATCAACTTCTATAATCAGACACTTCAAACAAATGACAACCATTCCACTCTGTGAAGATAAAATAGCAGCGAAAGCTGACGACAGTCAAAGCTATCAAACGAAAGCAAAGTGCTTTCGGTGCCATTTCATCTTCACAGAGTGGAATGGTCGTCATTTTTGGTTATACTCCTCGTAGTGGGAAAGGGGCATGTTTCGGAGAGAAAACAAGCACAAACTACCACTATCAGCATCACACCCTCAAGAGCACGCCACGTGTCGAAGAAGAACTGCACCAGAGCACGAGCTGCATGCGCAGAGGCGCTGGCGGACGCTGCTCGAATGGTTCGACTTCCACAGACGAGCGGCTGTCCATGTACTTCGGAGACCAGCACGACATCCCCGTGGTTGACGACAGCACAGCGTGGAGTCGTGTAGCCTGGGTAGAACAGTCGTGAAGTCGTCCGTCGGCAAACCGGGTAGTGAGGAAGGTCGATACAAGGCGCTACCCACAAAGCGAATCAAGATGCCGTCGGGACAACTCAAGACGCCGATGCAGGTGACCGTTTCATCACCCTCGCGTATGCTCACACGAAGTGAGGAAAAAAAACTCGCATCGAGGGAACCCAGTATAAAGGCGACGTCATCTACCGGGCAGGCGCCACCGAGCGAACCTACCATTCGCATGCCCCGAGCCAGGACAGGGAAGCGACCTGTAGAGGACGCATTTACCCCGTCCAAAAGTGAGGCCAACGCAAGGGAACATGCTCGCTCTTCGACAAGCAACGGGACAGAGCAAAGTGCCAGAAAGCGACGTCGACCGATTTACGAGTCCTCGGCCAACAATGACGGAGAAATGAAGAACGCTACGGGTGTAAATACAAGGTCTCCCTACGACAACGGCGGGCACAAAACTATGTCCACGACGCCCCAATCACCGGCTAACACGTCATTGCGCCACGAGACCAACATGTACTGGACCAAGAGAGGAAGCCTTCGACAGTACACTTCACGTGCCACTCAAACCGAGAAGGGGATGGAAGTCTATGGAACATACAAGAGCAAGCGGCTTTCCCTACATTTCGACCTGGTTGGGACTGGATCGCATGGAAGCCCAATATTTGGCAAGAAAATGTCAAGCGTTCCATGGTCTTTGCGCACAAGCACACCCGTCAGTCATGGTGAGAAAACGCCACAGACTCGCACACGCAACGGGACCACAGAAAACAGCAAAGGTGTGGAAGACAAGTTCCAAAGTACTTCATCTGGATCTTCTAGAACGCCAAGAAGCACAAAGAGCAGAGGAAGAAAGTACAAAGGATGCAGGAGGAGGATCCTAGCACAGCCGATCTCAGACAATGGAATTTCTACATCAACCCATTCCACAACTTCCAATGCCGAGATATGTTACCCTTCGATTGGATCTTGTCAGGAATCGGGCTTGGGCTGTGTGCTGATGTAGTACGGTTCCCGAGCAGCAGAGCAGTCTTGTCAAGTTGTGGCTCACTAACGTGTTTGCACTGTACGAATAAACTTGTGATCGCTTCTTCGAGACTAAACGCCTTCTGATCGAAGTAGTACAGGCTCAAGCAGCGCGAGCTCCGCTCTCATGCATTCCATGAATGCGGAGTGCATTGTATGGTTAAGCGTTATGGCCAGTGTCCTTTACTGAATGCGTTCCAGTTATGAATGCATACGTAGAGCAATCGCTAAGCAATGATATTGGAGTCGCGCCCACGTGCACATGAGTACGCTCTGGACAACCTGCGCAGACATATGAAAATCAGTCTACTAACTTTTATGGGCTATAGAGCGTATAATAATTACTCGCCGACTGTTCTAAGCACTTTTGATTCACGAACGGAGTCCAAGTGCGCATCAGGGTTCCTAGCTGAAGACCCACCGTGGTGGCTAAGAGGCTGTGACCTTGCACTGCTAAGTAAGAGGTCACAGGATCGAACCTCGGACGTGGTGGCCACACGTTAATGGGAGCGATATGCCAAAACGCAAGTGTATCGTGCATTGGGTGCACACTAAGATCTCCAAGTGGTCAAATTTATTCCAGTGTCCCCCACTACGGGGTGCTTCATAATCGGATTGTGGTTTTGGCGCGTAAAACACCGCAATATAATTTTTCATTCCCAGCAGATGATAAGAGTGGCCACCACTTAAGGCATGCCGAAGTTTAAGGACATTTTCATGTTTTCTTCGCTTAATCGCATTGTTTGCATAAGTAGACGACGTTTAGACCGCCACATACTAACATACCAGAACCGTCAGTACTTAAAATTCCAAAGATTATTTCGATTTGAGGTCTGTCTTGCATTTGACTAATATGTTACGGGGATGTTGGAAGTCTAGAAAGACTGTATTTACAATATATATACAAAATGAGTTACAGTAATGATGGCTGACCACCAAGAACACGGAGTAGCCAGCGTCTTGCGATTTCCTTCTTCCTTTGTTTTCTTTTATCCTTCCGTAACAGGACCCCCGGGTGCTGAAGCGCCATCTCGGCGCATGGTAGGCGAAGAATTACGAGCGAAGTATGGCTTCAGCCGCGAAATGTGCACGACGTCAACAGGCGGCGCACTTGAGGATGGATGAAACTGTAATGGCACGACCTTATAATTGACGTCGTTAACTTGACAAAGGACTTCATAAGGCCCTGTGTAGCGAGAGAGAAGCTTCTGGGAGAGGCCGACCTGACGACATGGTCACCAAAGCAGCACCCAAGCAGCTGGGGCGGACTGAACATCGCGCTGGCACTGGTCGTAACGCTCTTTCTGCAGATGTTGCGAGGCTAATAAACGGGATCGGGCGACTTGACGCGCCATGTGAGCGCGATCGATGACTTCACGAGCGTACTCAGTGGCAATATGTAGCACAAAAGGTAGGAGGTGTCACAGGGCAAAGTGGGGTCGCGACCATACATAAAATAAAAGGGCGAATATCCTGCGGTGTCATGTCGGGACGAGTTATACACGAATGTCACGTAGGCCAGTGTGACGTCCCAGTCGTGGTGATCGTTGGAAACGTACATCGACAGCATCTCTGTGACTGTTCGGTTGAGACGTTCCGTAAGACCGTTCGTTTTGGGAGGTGGGTGGTGGACAGCTTGTGCTCAGAGGCACAAGAGCAGAGGAGGTCGTCCACAACTCGAGACAAGAACGAGTGGCCGTGGTCTGTAAGTAACTGTCGAGGTGCACCGTGCTGGAGAATGACGTCGTGAAGGAGAAACCCGGCGACATCTGTGGCGCAACTAGTCGGCAACGCCTTTGTTATCGCGTAGCGTGTCGCGTTATCAGTAGCGACGGCGATCCACTTATTCCCTCTAGTTGTCGTGGGAAAAGGGCCAAGCAGGTCAAGCTCTACGCGTAAGAAAGGTTCAGGGGGAACTTCAATTGGATGGAGTCGTCTGACAGGTGGCAAGGGAGGTTTCTTCCGGCGCTGCCACAATTCGCAAGTTGCGACACAACGAAGCACAGAGCGGAAGAGACCCGGCCAGTAGAACCGGCGTCGTACGCGGTCGTATGTACGCAAAACTCCAATGGGTCCCGCCATCGGTGCATCGTGAAGTTGTTCGAGAACGACGGATCCCAGATGATGAGGAAAAACAAGGAGCAACTCAGGGCCGTCAGGGTTGATATTGCAGCGGTAGAGGATGCCGTCGTGCAGCACGAACATGCCGCACGTGCCGTCGGTGCTGCCAGATTGTACTCCGGCAATGATGGACTGTAAGGATGCGTCGCGTTGTTGTTCAGCGCGCATGTCGGTAATGTCAGCCAAAGCCATCACGCAGGTCATCGGATCATGCGCAACAGGATCGGGAGGATCCACGGGGTGCCGCGAGAGGCAGTCAGCGTCTTTGTGCTGACGTCCAGAATTATAGTTGACAACAAATGAAAATTCCTGGAGCCGCAAAGCCCAGGGACCAAGCCGTCCTGCGGGGTCCCACAGGGAAGACAGCCAGCAGAGGGCGTGGTGGTTTGTAACGACCGAAAACGTGCGGCCGTACAAATATGGCCGGAACTTGGCGACAGCTCAAACTAAAGCGAAGCACTCCCGCTCGGTGATGGAGTAATTTCTCTCAGCAGGTGACACCAGGCGGCTGGCGTAAGCTATCACGCACTCGGTACCATTCTGCTGTTGGGCGAGAACAACGCCGATGCCGTGGCCGCTTTCATCAGTGTGGACTTCGGTCGGTGCAGATGAATCAGAGTGGGCAAGTATGAGAGGGGTGGTCAGAAACCCGATGAGAGCGGCGAACGCGTGAGCTTGCTCAGGCCTGAATGAGAACGGCGTGTTCTTCTTTAGAAGATCTGTCAAAGGCCGAGCAACGTCGGCGAAGTTTTTGACGAAATGGCGAAAGTAAGAACATAGGCCGACGAAGCAGCGCACGTCAGAAGCAGCTTTTATTCACGTTTTTTTATTCAGAATTGCATTGCTGCGTTCTCCGCAAGAGAATGTGCCATACTAACTAATGCAGAATCACTGCTCTAAGCATATGTGCGCGAAATTTGTGTTTTATTGAGGTGCGGTACATAGACATGCATGACCACATAAAGCCAACAGACAATCAAACCAAGGAAAGCAGCGGGAAAATTAACTGTGGTTGAAATTGGAATGAAAGGCCGAGAGTAAGGGTGATATTTACCGCACCCGACAAGCTAGCAGAAATGTGCAGTACTGTTAATAAACGTGATAGAAAATCTGCATTTACTAATAATCATCGCTATAAGCCTGTACAGTGCGCTGAAAACGTGGTCTGTGTAGTTCCTTTGGATTGCGGCGCGTCATACATAGGCCAAACGGGAAGATGCCTAAATGACAGATTAACAGAACATAAGTACAACGCAACAAAAGTAATATCAGGGCATCTAGATATTCATTGTAGGGACTGCGGCTGCACACCGTTATTGAAAAAAATTAACATCATGTCCAAATCAACGGATAAGCTAACAAGGGAGATTTATTGAAACCCTAGAGATAAAAAAAGCTGGTCGATTCTTGTGTCAGCAAGTCGTCCGTCATGCGCTCAGAGAAATACGTCAGATTCCCTACAGGAACTCTTCTTCACACATAGTACGCTTGACCATGTGATGCTCTTTCATGTCTCTTATATTTTCCTGTCTTCCGTTTACTCATGTTCAGCCAGTACTTATTTTGCGTATCCGGTAAAGACGAAGTGTGTCTCTAGTTGACCGGTGCATTCCAGTCTCCTGCTGATTATTGTTTTTCCGGAGTTTACCTGCGGGACATCGGTCTCCCACCGGCAGTGGTGGAAGTGGACACTGTCCGGCTTGTTCCAGACCTGGCCTCGCGTTCTGCGGTGCCATCGCGGAATCGTAACAGTGAACTGAACGATACCGCCAGTGACAGCACGGAGCTCTATTTGGCCAGCGGAGAAGGCTCCGAAGACTGCTTCGACTCCTTGCGAAGCCGCAAGGCGAAGCGGAGGAGCCTCAGGACACCTTCGCCTTCAAGTACGTCCACAGTACAGAATACGAGCCGTCCTCATGCCCCCGCCATACTCTTCAAGCCGGTGGTTCCCTCTGAAAAATCTGCGCCATCTGAATAAGCAAGCTGTCTCAACTTTCCTTGAAAGATTAGTACCAAATGAGATTAACTGATATAAGAAATAACACTCCAAGAACATAGTTGCCAACCCGCCGAGGTTGCTCAGTGGCTATGGTGTTGGGCTGCTGAGCACGAGGCCGCAGGATCGAATCCCGGCCATGGCGGCCGCATTTCGATGGGGGCGAAATGCGAGAACACCCGTGTACTCAGATTTAGGTGCACGTTAAAGATACCCAGGCGGTCGAAAAAACGGCGTGCCTCATAATCAGAAAGGGGTTTTGGCACGTAAAACCCCATAATTTATTTTTTTCAACATAGTTGCCGTAGATGTGGTACATTCAACCGATTTTGATGACTTCCGTACAGTAACCCATTTGAAGGGAATCAGAGTGCGCTCCCACATTCCAGTCGACAAGGATACAGCAACAGGCGTCATCTACGACGTAAATCAGTGGACTCGGCAACGCAACCGCGATGGGCTTCCCTCTAACTCATCGCCTTTTTGCCATGCACGTAGTCAATCTTGCCGTGGCCTGTTTTTCGTCTACCTACGCCTTAACCGGACCCGAGGTACCAAGAATTCACCGTTCATTTCCCTTGGACTTACACCCTCTCCCGTCTGATGCGTCGCCAGCAGAACGTTTGCCCTTGCCCTTGCACAGCAGTCCGGTACTGTGTGCTCCAGAGCATCCAGTCTGCGCACTGGACGGGCCTCTTGGACCACAAGCCAACAGATCGCCAACAGCATCAAGCGAAGATGATAAAAGAGGCGGCGCGCTCGTACTGCTCTTAAGTGGGCTCGGCAACGCAGCAGCGATGGGCTTCGCTCTAACTCATCGCCTTTTTGCCGTGCAGGTAACGAATTGCTTTCTTTATACGCCCCCCCCCCCCCGCCCCCGTACTCGCTACCCTGTGCTGTTAGCGTTGCCGAGCCCACGCTGTTGTTTAACCGTTGCATATGAGTGTGCCGAGGTTGTTCTATCGCTGTTAGTTCTGTCGGCCGATGTGGAACTAAACCCAGGGCCTACTCTTCGTTCCGCATCCAGTCGAACAGCTGGTAATAAAACGGTGCAATAATGACCGCACTCGAAGTACTGAAGTCAAGACAGTCATCGCTACTTAATGAAATAAAACATATCCACGCCAAGTTGTCCCAAAATGAGAAAGCGTTCGAACAAATTCTGAACCGCCTACTAAAAATTGAGCAGGATTGTTCGTCCGTTCCCGCACTGAAAGAAAAGTTAGATGATGTTGAAGCTGTCGCAAACAAAAACGGAGGTAAGCTTTCCCAATTTTCGTCAAAAATGGATGCCTACGAAGATAATGCCCGCAGTCAAACCCTCTATTTTATGACATAACCAACAACTCGGAAGAAACTTGGAACAAAGCCGAGGGTTTGGTGATTGAACTGTGCAAAATGAAGCTTAACGTTGATTTGCAGCCAGTTGACATTGAACGCGCTCACAAGATTGGCTCTTTTGCTGTAAACAAAACAAGACCTATAATTGTCAAGTTCGCGCACTTAAATGTTAAAGAGCGCGTTGTGGCAAACTGGGGAAAATTTAAAGATACTGATTTCAATGTATCACCACACTATTCACCAAGTACTCGGCTCGCCCGCAAAAAAACTTGTTGCATTTGCAAAACCTCAAGGCAAACATTATAAGCTTCGTCACAACAAGTTAATAATGTATAGCACCACCTATGTATATGATCATTTTACGGACAAAGTAATCCAACGACCATCATAGCTAAAAGATGATCATGGTGAACAACAAAGAAAATGTTTTCTTTCGATGTTATATACCAACATTAGAAGCATTTTGCCAAAGTTCGACTCAGTTTCTAACCTTATTTCCATCACAGATAACAACGTGCTCCTTCTAACGGAAACTTCGTTAAACACAACCATTGACAACACCGAAATTCAGAATGCCTTAACCGACTTCGATATCTGCCGTTGCGATCATGATGTGAGGCGACGTAAAGGAATGTTAATAGCCACTAACCGCAGCCTTCATTGTTTCAAAATTGATATGTCTCCATTGGAAATACCGTTTGTGTGCACTAAACATTCTCACCCACCCTTAATATTCGGACCTTGTTACCGTCCTCCTGATGCCGATTCAAGCTTTGTTGCATGCTTCCATGAGGCACTTTATACTCTGGCACATTCTTTTCCTAATTCGCCAATCATTCTGTTCGGTGATTTCAACTTTCCAACAATAGTATGGTCTGACATAGCACTAACGTTATCGAAGCACAACGCAGAAAGTGAATTTCTAGACACGTGTCTTACGTGTGGTTTACCTCAGCTCATCTTCAACCCAACAAGGCATATAAATCAATCGTCCAGCTTGTTCGACCTCTTGTTTATCACGCATCCTGACAACTTTTCTGAGCTAACATTTTTGCCCGGGCTTAGTGTTCATGCTGCAATTCACGCTACTTATCAATTTCATATAGCGTATCCCCACAGAATAAGAAAGACCATGACGCTCTATGAAAGAGGTGATTATGTTGCGTTCAATGAAAAGTTAACTCAATTCAGTTACTCCTTTCTTGAAACGTTTACTTGTCGTTCCGTTGAAGATAACTGGTTAATCTTTAAATCCAAAATGCAGCAACTAACGAAAGCCCATACTCCTACCATCACTGTAACTGAACGGCCTCCATCCCGTTGGTTTATTAACGCATTAAAATGCCTGAACAAAAAATAAAAGGCTCTATCGTATCACCAAGCTATCTAACATGCCACGTATATGGGGAAACGTACCGCTGCATTGACAAAATGTTTGTAACAAGCTAACTAAACTAAGCGATCATTCTTTTTAACCTCACTTCCTGATATGCTACATAATAACCCTCGTCAATTCTGTGAGGTTGTCAATCCATACCTGAAGAAATCGATAAAAATATTTCACCAAAATGGCATCCCTATCCCTGATACTGAACTTCCAGCAACACTTAATTCAACATTCTGTTCAGTTTTTACAAAAGAATCTCAAGGCAATCTTCCTTATTTGCCTAACCCTCAATATCCTCTCATGCCAGCCATCACGTTTGAACCTGATGACATTTGCAGTATAACAGAATCTTTGAAGCTAACTTCATCGGCTGGTATTGACGAAATTACCGCGAAAGTGCTTAAAAATACGAAAGATGTCGCTTGTGTCATTTTATCACATACTCTTCAACAGTCACTCTCGTCTGGAGTGGTGCCGCAGGACTGGAAGACAGGTAAGATCATTCCAGTCCCCAAAAAAGCTTTTTCAACGTCATGTCTTGACTTCCGGCCAATTTCCATTACCAGTGTTTGTTCCAAAGTGGTGGAGAATGTAATATTTTCCCACATCATGAGATTTCTAATTTCTAAGAATTTTTTTCATCTTAGTCAGCACGGATTTCTTAAGAATTTATCTTGCGATACTCAACTTGCACTCGTTTAAATGACATTAATTCCCAAATAGACCTTAATGTACCCGTACACTCATCGTTTTTAGGCTTCGAGAAAGCTTTTGGTAAGGTACCCCACAATCGTCTTTTCTTGAAACTTTATGTCCTGAATCTCAATCCGCTAATTAATAATTGGTTACGCATTTTTCTGACCGGCCGGCAACAGTTCGTTTTTGCAAATAACTTCATCTCCTCTGTCTCCTGTGCTTTCTGGTGTTCGTCAAGGTTCTGACGACTATGTTATTTACCGACCCATTAACAATAGCTCAGATACCCCTGTCCTACAGCGTGACTTACAAACAGTTGAAAAATGGTGTAAGACATGGTTAATGTCATTAAATATAAATAAAGCCTCATTAATCTCTTTCCATCGTCGGCATTCTTACGTAGCACCCTAATATCTCTTAGGTAACTCAGTAATATCATATGTGACACAATATAAATACCTAAGGCTCATTTTAACGCACCATCATTCATGGTCCTGTCGCATCGCTAAAATAACTAACGAGGCTAACCGCACGTTAGGCTTTCTCCGGCGAACTCTGAAATTTGCCCCTCCTTCGGTAAAAACTTTTGCCTACAAATCTGTGTTAAGGCCCAAACTTGAATACGCATGCTCACTTTGGGAGCCTCATTATACTAATCTTTCTAACATGCTTGAATCTGTCTAAAACCGCGCAGCCCGATTTATCTTCCATGACTATTCTTCATATACTAGCGTCACAGCGCTAAAATCTAATGCGAATCTTTCCACTCTATAAACGAGACGTCAAGTGTCCAGGCTCATTCTATATCACAAATTTTATCATGCCCCGATCGGTAACAGCGTCATATCGCCCGCTCACCGCCATTCATCCCTGACTACTCATTCAGTCAGCATACCCCCTGCATGCGCGCACATAATCCCATCTGCATTCGTTTTTCCCACGTACAGCGAGAGACTGGAATGATCTGCCTGAAGAAGCGGCGGACCACTCCAGTGAGACTGATTTCAGGACTGCCATCGAACACCATGTTCTTTGAAGCTGCCTATCCCTCATGTAAAACCCCTCTCCATGGGCATTTGAGAAATAAAATAAATAAATAAATAAATAAATAAATAAATAAATAAATAAATAAATAAATAAATAAATAAATAAATAAATACAATGTTGGAATACCAAATGAAGACTTGCCTATACTAGTCGAGGCAGCCACTCCTGATTCTGCCATCATGCATGTATCCCGGATCTGCAAATCACGGTGCGTGAAGACACTCTTCAAGGGCAACACCATACCAACTAATGTCAAGGTGGGCCATATTGGACACACCATAAAACCGTTCATTCCGAAACCTTTGCAGTGACACCAGTACCTTCGGTTGAGTCACGTCAGAGACGTTTGCAGTAACATGGCAGTATGTGCGTGCTTCGCTGAGCCCCACACCACGGAATCTTGCCAAGAAACTGTACGTAAATGCAAAAACTACATATAGTCACACGAAGCGACCTCCAGAAATTGCCCCTTAGTCAAGGAGTAGAGTATACTTAGAGATGGTAAGAAAAGGCTCTACGCACCGGGAAGCAGCCGATTCTGTTAAACTACGTTCCCGCCGCCACCACCGCCGACATTCGCCAAAGAACGCGAAAGGTCCCCCACAGCGCCAACCTAGTCCAGCGGCGTCATCACCTCGAATTGTGGAACAGTAGTCATTGTGCGAGACCAGACGCAACATTATGAATGACAAAGAATCCCAGAAAAGCGTTTGACATTGTCTGGCCTGCACTGCCAATTATGCACGCCCACCTGCTGAGCTTGAGCGGCGTACATCGCCTTCATCGAACGCACCTCCTGCTTCCGACAAGTTGTCTGAACAGGATGTGCAGGAGCTTATATTGCTGAAGTCGCTAATGGCTGCGATTCGCACACTTTTAGTAAATGCACAAACATCGACTGCCCGATGCCCTTTACAAGTACTGATTTGGCTGTTTGTGCGCGGAACGTTTGGGAGCAGTGCAATCAGGACGCGCAAGCGGGGCATGTCACGTGGTTTTTTATTTCGCGGGCATCATCAGTAAGCTGAAATACCTTAATACTTAATAGTTAGAAAGACAGATACTGTTTATTCGGATGTTTCGTAAACCGCTCTGCAACTTTCTAATCAGAATTGTTTTCTAGCTTTGTTACTTCAGAAGTTCGTTAATTAATATTGAATAAAGTCTAATTAATCCCAATATAAATAATAGCGTGACAAACTACATAAAAAAGTGAGCAACATGCATTTGGTCGCGTCGTCTTAGAGGGCATCGGCATATTTTTAAACTCTGGCTAAAGTTAGCTGAAACACTCTGTATACAGTGACTTTTGCTTAGATACGTAGATTTATTGGTGAATTATGCGTATATTTAAATATATTGTTGCCAGGTTTTGTGGATACATGCAGTGAACTTTGTTTCCAGTGACGCTTTTTTGCCCTTTATTTGTTTTATTTATTTATTTATTTAGAAAGACCTCACAGGCCTACGAAGAGGCATAGTGTGAGGGGGGGCATATGGTACAGTTTATCACAAGGTACAATCGGTAAAAAGATATCGATGCATAAAGAGATTCAAATATTGGCACAAACGATTAAATTTACATATGTACAGAATGATGTCAACAAAAAGAAAGAAAAAGAAATGAACAGATAAGCATTGCATAAAAACAGCAAGAAATATTACATAAAAGCAGTAAGATACTTTGCGTTGAGACGTTATACACATGCAGCGTAATGTTATCAAAAAGAAAAAGAAACATGGCATAACGCGTGCCAATACACTGAAAGCGTAAACGTAATGGGATTGATAGGTACCCGTGTGCGAACTCAACCCTACGCGCAGTGTGGAGAAAAATGTTTGATCAAATTACTGCAAAAGGCATCATGATTTCTGAGCGAAGTAATGCTATCCGGAAGGCTGTTCCAGAGACGGATAGCGCGACGCAGTAGTGAAAAGTTAAATGCTTGTGTCGCTCCATATACGCGGACATAGCTGAAATTACTGTGCAATCTGCGCGATGTGAAGACGTGGTGTTTCAAGCATGGTAGGGATAATCCGTCAGAGTGAATGAGTTTATGGAATAATAAGCTTTATCTTCGCATTTGTGTATTCCATTGTATCTCCGTATTCCTAATGTATATTTTGCAAAACTCCTGCTTTCTATATGTGATCTCTGTTGCGACTATAACTTCGGTGCAATTATAATACACGACCGGTGACAGTTGCTCCTGCGAACGAAGGGCAGCGTCATTGAGATTTTTCCCTGGCGGTTGCATATGTACAAAAACGCAAACAAGGTTCTTGAATGAGAAAGTGTCATTAAAATATTTGACCTCAACTGGTTCATTTCACGGCCTTTACATTTATCATATCAGCGGCATGCACTGCTTTGCTCGTTTCGAACTGATACAGTTCTAAAGTTCTTGTGATATTTTCTTTGTTTATTAAACAGACAAAAAACGCGGAAGCATTCATATCAGTTATTGCTGGCAAAATTTTTGGGACATACGAATTTATTCTTTTATGAAAAAATGCATACTTGTCTTGAAATGTGTAGCGTCGACGAATTCGTTTGCAGCATCTTTGACAATGGCGATGCAGTTATTATTTATGTATTTGATCTCTCGACAAATTCTGTAAGGAGGGGGCGAGCTCCGCTGTGCTGAGAAGTGCTGAGACTACTGAAGCGCTCAGTGTCGGCGCTCGTTAGTGTCATGATGCAGTACTTCACTTCACCGCTCATAGATGGCAGCGCCATCCTCGGCCCGTTACCTTTGATCTATGAAAGTAAGAGGGAGAAATTTAATTTCACTCGTGTGGACCGTTGGCCATTACGTCGGTAATATACATGTTAGCAATGCAGACAATCAAAGGTGCAAGCATGCGCAGGGATTTGGAAGGCATATTGGAATTGGATTTGGCAGGCATATCGGAAGAATTTCAGAAAGGCTTCAGAATAGATAGGCGTTTGGATGATAACTTATTTGTTCTTACTCAGTGTATTGAGAGAGAGAGATGCAAATGAGAGAAAGGCAGGGAGGTTAACCAGACTTAAAACCTCCGGTTTGCTACCCTGCACTAGGGGAAGGGAAAGGGGAAGTAAAGACGGAAAGAAGAGCGTGACAAAAATAAAAGCGTGAGAAAAAAATATGAAAAGGGATGAAATGGGGTCATTATAGTCTTTCTAATAGGCCACTGTCACGTAGAAAAGTCAACGAAGCCTTGACCGATTTTTGCTGCGACGACAGTTCACGTCGGCATTCCAAAACTGACTGTTCTGAAAGTGGCCTGTCGTCAAGGCGTGCCAACGTGGTCGCTAGTGACAGCCGGTGCGCGCTATATTGAGGACAGTGGCAGAGCACGTGTTCGATGGTCTCCTCGCCGCCGCAGTGTCTGCAAGCCGCGCTGTCGTCCATACCGACTCGGAAGGCGAAGGATCTTGTGTAGGCGACACCAAGCCACAGTCGGCAAAGTACTGCTGTTTCTAGTCGAGAGAGTCCAGATGGGGGTCGAAGTCGAAGGGTTGGGTCCAGTCGGTGTAGACGTGTATGCTTTAAGCTTGGTGTGTTCCATATAGTTTTGATGGCTTCATTTGCAAGCACACGAATTTTCGTTGCAGCGTCTGTTCTTGAGAATGGAATGGAGTCTTGCAAGCCCTCCTCATGTGCAGATCGTGCTGCTGCGTCGGCAAGTTCATTGCCCATTATGCCACAGTGGCTTGGAATCCACTGCAACGTGATGTCGTGTCCTTGCTCGACGAGGTGGTGAAGCAGCAGTCTGATTTCTAGAGCTAGTTGTTCGTGGGGTCCTCGGCGTAAGGCAGAAACCAAACAATGAAGTGCAGCCTTGGAGTCAGTGAACACGACATCTGTCTTTGGTTAACCGGATATCAACACAAGCGTTTAGCTCTGATAGGTCGACAGGCATTACTTTCAGTTCAAAATTACCTTCAAGGTGTGGGGTTGACTCTCTCGGTGGAAAAATCTGGCTTCATAATGTTTCCAGGTAGAGGAAGAAAGTATGCGCGGCTGAAGATAGACCTTAAACAATCTTGTCTTCGACAATTTAAACACAAGCGCTTTTTGGGCGTCATTATCGACTACCGCCTACAGTGGCGACGAGCTGTGGACTCGATTGTGACATCGATATCTTCGCGTCTCAATGTAATCCGTAGAGTTGCAAGTGAGCATTGGGGAAATCACCCTTCTTCAATGATCAGGTTGCACGATGCACTAGTGACGAGTCGAATAATGTATCAGCTCCCTTTAATTTCCCCATCGATATCACAGCTGGAACGACTTGAGGTTCTGCACAGAAAGGGCCTAAGAAGGGCTCTTGGCGTTCCGCAGACTGCTCCTAACAATGCTGTACTTTATGAATCTCTATCCAGACCTCTTAGCTTAGTCGCTTCACAAAGGTTATTGATGCAAATTGGCCGCCTCAAACAGACGGCAGCCGGCCGAGCCCTTCTACAGCGCCTTCGAAAGAGATCCGAGTCCCGAGCGTACTTGGCCCTTAATACTCTTGGTTACCTGGGTCTTGACGCTAGAGGTCGAACTAAGAGGTCGAAACCACATTGGTCTTTCGCTAGCCTCGATAGTTCGTTGGCAGTTCCTCACGTTCGTGCTAAGCGGAGTTCTCCTTTGGCAGCAACGCTTTCGCTCGTACTGGAACATCTTGAAACGGAATATGCACGTCATCTTCAAATTTTTACTGATGGCTCTGTGGACAAGGTCAGAGGATCTAGTGCAGCTGCTTTTCACATTCCCTCTTTGAACTTTGATTGGTCCGTTCGCTTCACTGCAGTCGTGTCCTCCACAACGGCCGAAAGCGTTGCCATTGAGGCAGCTCTCAAAAAGCTACGGTTTTGTACGCCTCAACCTCTGGTCATTCTTACAGATTCGAAATCCGCCCTTCAAAGGTTAGAGCACGGATTCCCTACTGATGCCTTATCTCTAAGCTCCCTACGTTCGGTGCAAAATCTCAGTGTCAAAGGCTTCTCCATACGATTCCAATGGGTGCCATCACACATAGGTATCTTAGGCAACGAGATGGCGGACAGCCTCGCCCATAGAGCGCTGTCTGGGAATCCTTCAAGAAAAGTGCCTCAAGAAGACGGGAGACTCTTCAGAGAAGCGGTGTCGTGCCACTTCAGTTCTTTGTGGAGCTCACCTCACAAGCCATGTGTGATCAAGGGTCTCCAAAGAAACCAAGCAACCTTACTGCTCCGCATTCGCACGGGCTCTGCTCGTACCCCTGCGTGGATGTTTAAGACTGGCCTGGCGTTATCACCATTATGTTCAACGTGTGGTGTGTGTGGTGACATAGAACATTACCTAATGCGCTGTACTGTGTATAACGCGGAAAGGAGGGTGTTATTCGGGTCCCTCAAGAACACAGGACGTCCTCACAGTTCGCTTCAGGACATAGTTTTCCCGCGCGGGAACCGGTTGTGTAGGAAGGAGGTCTCTCGCCTTCTGTTAAATTACCTACAGGACACGGATTTGGCTTCCACATGGTGAACTGAGGAGTGCACATTTGTAATTGGGAGGTCTGTGTCGGATTACGTGATTTAATTATTTTAAGTGTTGCTACGGTGGAGCAATTGCCGGCAGCAACTGCAAGGCTAATCCCACGAGTAGCCTACAACAACTCAACTCAACTCAACTCAGTGAACACGCTCCATTTCTTGGGTATTTCTTCAGAAATTACACGAAGTGCACAACGAATAGCAGCAAGCTCCGCGGCAGTCGATGTAGTCTGGTGAGAGAGTCGAATCTTTATGGTGGAAGGTTTTGCAGGAAAGATCACCGATCCTGCAGACCCATTCACCGTGGTTGAAGCGTCAGTATACAGATGATGATGATCGTTGTACGTCTCGTACAGCAAGAGCAGTGAAAGCCGCTTGAGTGCTGGAGACGAGAGTTCGTATGCCTGGTACGATAAGTCGAACCTTTGCTTGAGCCAAGCACCATGGTGGAAACGGAACTTTCGCTGGAGCTGTATAACCTGATGGAAGGTATGCACGATAGGGCAGGACAGTTTCACAAAAGGAAGCACGTGGTCGATCCTCTGGCAGTGTGGCTAGGTGATGGGCAGGGGCTCGAGCAAGGTGTCTTACGTGTGCTCTGAGTGCTTCCATGACTATATGGGTCTTGGCTGGGAAATCGTGTGCAATAGCAATGGTTTCAGCCGTGGACGAACACCGCGGCAATCCAAGACACACTCTAAGCGCCTGGGCCTGGACGCTTTCGAGTGTACGGATATTACTTCTGCAGGTGTTGGTCAGCACAGGCAAGCTGTATCGCAAATACCCAAGAAAGAGCGTGCTGTACAGTTGCAGCATTGCATGTACTGAAGTACCCCAGACATTTCCTCCAAGAAACTTAAACAGATTAGAGATATCCGTCAGGCGCTTCTTTAGGTAGGCCACAGGAGGACTCCAGCAGAGGTCGCGATCAATGATTACTCCTAAGAATCGGTGCGTCCTGACATAAGGAATGTTTTGACCGTCGATAGAGACATCGTACGATCTCATTGGCTTCCGGCTAAACGCGACCAATGCGCATTTTTCTGGCGAGATCTTGAGGCCTTGTTCATTTAAGTAGGCCGATGTTGACGTGGCAGCTTTCTGAAGCCTGGCGCGTACTTGCGGCCGTGTCACACCAGATGCCCACACGCAGATGTCATCGGCATACATTGAAATTTTAACTGTGTTCGGAAGTCGTTCCACGAGACCAATGAGTACAAGGTTGAAAAGCGTGGGACTCAAGACACCACCTTGTGGAACTCCATGGTGCGTATAATATTGCGAGGTTGGGCCAGCTTCAGTGTTAAGAAATAGAGACCGCCTATGTAAATAACTGCGAGTCCAACGATATGATGGACCGCCTAGGCCCACCGATTCCAATGCTTCAAGTATGGCGTCATGAAGAACGTTGTCGTAGGCTCCCTTTATATCTAAGAACATTGCGACAGATAACCTCTTACACGTCTTTTGGTGTTGAACATAGGTTACCAGATCGATAACGTTGTCGATAGAACATCGGTGACGTCGAAAACCAGCCATGGCGTCCGGGTAGATTTCGTAATGTTCTAGATACCACTCAAGTCTGGCGAGGATCATTCGCTCCATTACCTTCCCAACGCAACTTGCCAGCGCAATTGGTCGGTATGAAGTAATCTCTAAAGGAGACTTGCCAGGCTTAAGAAGCGGTACCAGGCGGCTGAGCTTCCAATCTTGAGGAACTTTGCCCTCTTGCCAGGACTCGTTATAGATATGAAGGAGTGCACTTCGTGCCCGTTCACCAAGGTGACATAACATGCGGTAAGATATGTCATCCGGACCAGGCGACGACGACCGATTACATAGGGCGAGCGCCGCGTCAAGCTCTTGCGTCGTGAAAGGCAGATCCATGCGTGAATCGCGTGAATCTGGAATACGGTTCAATGTAAGC
The DNA here is from genome assembly GCF_038994185.2 of Dermacentor albipictus. Lineage (NCBI taxonomy): Eukaryota > Metazoa > Arthropoda > Arachnida > Ixodida > Ixodidae > Dermacentor > Dermacentor albipictus. The sequence continues at coordinate 53,519,436 of NC_091821.1, forward strand.
GAACCTGTGCGAGTTGGCTGGCCCGCAATCATAGCAAAGAAGTCTTCCGCCACATCAATGTCTTGTCGGCGCTGGAATAGTGCTAGGGCCTTAAACGGGAAACGCTGTTCCGGAACAGAACGTAGACCTCGCACAGTTCTCCATATTTGAGATAGCGGTTTGCGGGGATCAAGCGACGCACAAAATTTCGACCAACGCTGAGCCTCAAGTTTATCCATGCGGCGTTGTATCTTCTTTTGCATTCGCCTGGCTGTTCTGAGATCCTGAATTGACTTAGTGCGTCGATATCTCCTTTCGGCACGACGGCGAATCGCACGAAGCCGCTCCAGTTCCAGGTCGAATTCAGAATACCATGGAGAACACGTAAGTGTGCGCGTGGCCGCCTGTGCCGTTTTCTTAATAGCTTGTTGAAGTCCACAAGAGACGCCTTTGTGACAAGCGTCCTCAATCTGGGATTTAAAGACAGACCAATCTATTCTTCGTATCGTGGTGAACGTATACGTGTTCGACATTCCCTTGATCTTGAGGTAAGTGGGGATGTGGTCACTTCCGTGCGTTTCAATGTCCAAAAACCACTTAACATGTGTGGCGAGGCGGTGGGAGACGAAAGTCAAATCGAGGCAGCTGCTGTACGTTATTCCCCGCAGAAATGTTGGACTCGCGTCATTCAGCAGGTAGAGACCATTGTTGGAAGCTAATGAGGCTAGTCGTCTTCCCGTCGCGTTAACCTTTGAGCTTCCCCAAATGGTATGGTGAGCGTTGAAATCCCCTGTGATAATCCATGGACCAGGATGTGTTTTCAAGATGTCTTCTAGTCTTTTGGTGTCAAATCGATGTGATGGAGACAGATACAACCCCAAGAGTGCAAAGGTGACTTTCCTATTTTTAACAGTCATGCACACATACTGATTGTCGTCATGATGTTGCACCGGTTGGACGACGTAAGTGAGTTCACTGCGAATGAACACGACCACCTTGCTACTTTTGATGTCGCTTGATGAGAATATTGTCTCGTAGCCGGATAGTCTCATTGGATGGGATAATCTTGGTTCACAGATGACAATGATTGGAAAGCGGTTAGTGAGAACAAATTGACGAAAATCGGCGATGCGAGATCTTAGACCTCTCGCGTTCCACTGAAGGATCGACGCTTCTCTGACCTCCTTACGAAATGACTTGTGATTGTCAGTCATGGTTTCACTCAAGGCTTGCTAGGACGGGGCTCAGCGCGTCGAGCACTTGTAGTCCACTACGAGCAGATGGAGTGTCAATGCTTGTCAGCATGGCCCTGATGACATTCACAATGGATCGCAGCACCGGGATCATTTGGCAGTCGACTGTTGAAGCCTCACCGACAGAAGCGGGCTTCGATGGGAGCATCAAGCGTGGAGGCTCCTTAGAAGACTGAGAGCTTGCAAGCGCCGGCCACTCTTCCACGGGGGCAGCATTTCCCGTCTGAGGCCTCCTTGTGCTCTCCGGCGTTCTATATGAAGATGATGGCGTTGGCGCAAGCGGCGCACGAGCTCCACCCTGTCTTGAGCGTTTCCGTCGATGACGACGTCGACGCCGGATCTTTTCTGAGGCTTCTCTATGGGTTGAGTTATCCCTCACCATTTGTTTCAGAACTTCGAACTTCAGTGTATTGAAGTATCAACAGTAGGAAGCAGATCGTTATATGTGGCCTTTTTAGACATTACAGGAGCCTATGACAACGTGGATCGCAACATATTGTGGCATATTCTGGAAAGGGCAGGCTTAGGTGACCATTGTCTACAGCTTTTGAGAGAGATTTACCTAGAAAATACCGCTTGCGTTGAATGGGAAGGGATGAGGAGCGAGGAGAAAGTTGATATCAAGACGGGACTGAGGCAGGGGTGCCCTTTATCCCTACTGCTGTTTATGATGTAGATGGTAAGGATGGAGAGGGCGCTAAAAGGAAGTAATATCGGGTTTAATCTCTCATACAAACATGCAGGTACATTCGTAGAGCAGCAGCTTCCATGTTTATTTTATGCGGACGACATTGTGTTGCTAGCTAACAAGCAAAGTGATTTGCAACGCCTGGATAATATCTGTGGACAGGAAGGCCATAATTTAGGTTTGAAATTCAGCGTTAGAAAATCAGGTGTTATGGTATTAAATGAAAACAGTGAACAGACAGTGGCCACACAGGACCAGGAAATAGCTCAGGTAAAATAACATATATATATACCTTGGTATATGAATAAACAAAGGCAATAGATATATTGAAACACAGGAAAAAAGAATAACAGAAAAGGGGAAGAAAAATGCAGCCATAATGAAACACAGAACGCTATGGGGATCCACTAGGTACGAGGTGCTCCAGGGTATGTGGAAAGGTGTAATGGTTCCAGGACTTACTTTTGGAAACCCCGCTGTTTGCTTGAAATCAGGCGTAGAATCAAGGGTGCGATCTTGTACTCGTTCCAAACTCGAACGGAAGCGGTCCGTTCTTTCCGTCGCGAAATTGGCGGTCCGTTCCGTTGCGTTCGTCCGATAGCAGACAAACACGGAATGATCGACAGCAGATATCACTTCACAATTGACGTCATGGCGTTCGACACCGTTCAAACTAACCAAGCGTGTGCGGCTCGGTGGAACGGACCGCCTCCGTTCTATTTTGGAACGCGTACAAGATCGCACCCCAAGACTCGGTGGCAGCCAAAGGTCAGTGGGACGCCTCGCATTGGGCGCTCACGGGAAGACTACAAATAAACCTGTGCAGGGTGATATGGGCTGGACAAGTTTTGAAGTGAGGGAAGCTCACAGTAAAATTGATTATGAAGAATTACTGAGGAATATGGAAGAAAGTAAATGGGCTGGCAGTGTCTTGAGGTATTTGTACAGGAAAAAAATTGATTCACAGTGGAGGACAAAAACTAGGAAGCTTATCAGCAAATATGCGGCATGTAGGGTGAGCACACAGCAACAAAGAACATCAAGCGGAAAGTCAGAGAGGCTGAAATAATATCATGGGTGGCGGCAATGGAAAAGAAGCCTGCCATGTGTAACTACTTAAGACGAAAAAACGAAATCAGAAAGAAAAAGAAACAATTTCTGATAACTGAAAGGGAAGATCATTACTTTTCGAAGCGAGATCTGGATGCCTTAGAACACGCACCTACAAAGCGAGATATAAGAAGGAAGAAGCATGTGCTTGCTGCGTTAAAGCTAAGGAGACTATGGAGCATGTTTTATGAGAATGTGAAGACGTCTACGCAGCGGTCGATTTAGGCACCACTGGTCTCCTTGAAGCCCTTAGATTCAGTGAGAGCAGGGGGAAAGTAAACATATCCGCAATAGAGATTAGTAAGAAGCGATTGGAAGATTGGTGGAAGAAAAGTAGGGAAGTGACAAAAAACTGAGACGTACAAAAACAAAGTTCACAATAGGGGGTCAGAAAATTTAGTTATGGGAATTCATCGTGGTTTTTTTCTGTTTCTTTTTTTTTTCTTCTTTAACCTAGGTAGGAAATTAGGCAGTATAGTAGCCAGAGCTTGGTCGCGCAGCCCACCGCCCCGTTCCATAGGGGACGCTCGTAACATCCATCCAGAGAGAGCATATGTTACGCGTTTGCGCCGACGTCACATCCGTTAGAATTAGTTGATGGTAGAACTCGGTATAAAATACTTTCGTGGTAAAAAAAAAACAAGCGATTCTTTTTAACCACTGCTGCCAGAGACAGAAGTATCTACCAAGGGGTTGTAATGAGCAAAGTGGTCTGCATTATATTAATTTCATAGTCATGGAAGTATAATCATGCAAAAAGGACACATTGAATCAAAAAACACCGAAGCGATACTTTCTAACAACTCCTGCTAGAGACAGACGTAACAACCAGGGTGTCGTGATAAGTGGAGTGGTCTGCGTCAAACCTTCATTCAAACTCGAGATATATTCATACAAAAAGTACGCAATGAAATAAATAAATACAGAGCTTGTGGCTTGATGTGGGACTAAGTGTTATAACATCATCCGTATTTATATATAGCTCATGAGCTGTATGTTAAAATGATTATGGCATTAGTACTGCGGCAAATAAATGTTAAAACATGATCAACTCATGATGATCATGAAGGCGGTACAACGTCGCATTAGCGGCGTGTACCGCCTTCTCCAATTTATATCTCGAAACTGGTGTCATCTTGAAAATTTGTTCCAAGTGGATCCGCCTTGCGAACTCCACAGCTAGAATTTGTTTATTGCAATATGGGACATTATGTAATTAGTTAGAAGCTTAATTAGCGCATTTTTATTAATTAGACTATTTTGCATATCAATTTTTTGTGCAAGTATTGTACGCCCCTTCGAGTAGACCAGCTCATGAACTAGAATTGTGGTATATCTGCCACAGGCAACTATTAAAGATTCTTGAAAGTGTTCGCTGAAACACCCTCTATATCTATCCTGTACAATTACCTATGCCCGTAACGGATAGGGTCCTATGAATCTCTTCCCTACTTTTTTTCCCTCAAATACTCTAAGCGCATCTAGCTCATCTCCACCACTGACCGGTTGATGCTACCATTCGCTTGTAATCCCAGCGCTTCTGAAAGGTGAACGTTACCTGGTTTCGACCGAAGAATATCTTCGCTTTTCATTAGGATGCGATGAGTTGTCTCCAGATTTTCACTGCTCCAGAGACAAATACGTCATCCTGTGGGAAATATATGTTCTTGCATGTTTTTGCCCTTAGGCAACCAGCTTGGCCCTCAAATGGCGAAGAGTGCTTGGCAGCGCCGCTCACGGCCATAGTGGCGACGATAGTATTTACACGTGTATTTGTCTTTATCGGACGACACGATTCACCGCCTAACAAATGTTATCGCACAGCTCAGGACGCGCCTGCATGTATCGGAAGTTTCTGGAATGTTATCGATGCTTCCATCCGCTGTCTGTGACCAAACCTTGTGTAATCTGATCGCATGTGTGCGCAACGCGAATAATGTAGAAATTTGTGGAAGGCACGCGGGTCCCAGCGATTACTCCAGAACATTCGAAAACTGATGTATAAAAGCCGACGCGCTTGACCCATTCATCAGATTTTCGACGGTCGCCGACCGTGTTCGCCGCTATTGTTGTGGTGTAAGTGTAGCCTGTTTTTGTGGACACAGGTTCGCCCAATAAAAGTTAGTTTTGTCTTTCACAGTATTGCTACTGTGTTCTTCAACGTCACCACCACGTGACAGTATTATCTGCAAGAGTGCAACCTTTCATTTGTTTTACCGTGACCCAATCACTAAGCGAAACTATTCGTGTAAGCAGTCGACACGTGTGTTTAAGTGTGCACCTGAGTAGCGGTTTGTCTCTCACTCTATTTATTGCAGGAGCGCACGCTATTCCTCAGGTTACAGTAGCCATCGTGGCTTTCTGTTTTCTTCATAGACATGGCAGGTACATTAAGGACACAGACAGTTTCACACCCGAGAGGATCATGGGGGCAAAAAGCATGCCTACCTACGCATACGCGCCCTTCTCAGCGCGACCGCGAAACTTTCTCGGTGAGCGAAAAGGCTGTTGGCGGCTTGCAATTGTGCTCGCTAAAACGGCAACTTCAAAGCAGCAATGCGTCTTTTTGATAAAAAAAATACTTCTGTGGTATATGGCTCAAAAGCAAATTAGCAATATGTTTTTTATACTTCCTTCTTGTTCTACGAGAATAGTTCTACCAACGTGTGCAGTCGGTTATGTTTTGTAAATGTGACCATATTATTATCAACTTCTCATCGAATGTATATCCATTAAACCACCGTACCAATAAGTTGTGTAATGTACTTTTAGGTAAGCTATCCTCTTTGTTAGCCAGTAAACAGGTTATTATCTCGATTACCGAGCATATTGTCGAGTAGACGTATTATTTTCCACGGTTGCCTCACTTCCTGACGTAATAAAGTGAAAAAAAAAGAAATGGAGATCACTGCTGTAGTCTTAGTTCCAGTATTATTACCACCCTAATTTTCTCCCCTTTTCCTTTACAGGGCAAAAGTTCGCTCTGAGAGAAGAAAAAGTGTTCTCGCGCACAGTTTACGCCGCGTTTACGTCAGTTCCAAAGTTTCTATCGACAAGATTGAGTTCGCCGTAGAACTAGTTCTGGAGTCCGTTCAAGGCATTGAATTTAAACTCACGAGTCCCACCGAGAACGCTTCCTTCGTCAAGTTAAAAGCACCTGAACGTAAGGGCAGCTACGCGCACGGATCGTGGGCCGTGTTACTGTCTTCATTGTCATCTCTCGCTGAAATGTTGAATGCACATTTAGTTTACCGCAAAATAATTTTTTTCCAAGGAAATGATTGTGAATTATCTTCAAGATACTTCATCGTAACTCCGAAGGTCTGCTTAATTTATCACCGCGGTAGTGAGAATGTAGAAACATAAGCATGGCAACCACAATTTATTTCGTAAACTTTTTTCAACATTACTGCGTCGTTATCATGCTCTATCATGAGTACCCTTACGCAAAAGGGTATCATGAGTATCGGCTACTCTTATGAAGAACAACATAAAGGAAATGGGGAGCTAATAAACATACTTTGTTGAACAATCTGATGTTAATTCTTTAGCGTTTACTGCTTTAAGGTTGACTAAGTGATTTAATAAAGGACTTTAATCTTCCAAATCGGCTCAATCAGCATGATTAAATAGACGAACCAGGGTGCTCAATCTTTAGAAACACCAATGTAGATCCATTCTATAATGAAGCCAAGGTGAAGCCAAGAAATAACGGCTGTTTTATTGAAAAGTAGAATTTAAATATGAAATAGGGATAAAATTGTGATAAGCTCCATAACCATAGTAAAGGAAGAGGGAAACGAAAGTGGCCTACTTTTCGGCGGTAGGAACCTAGGGGTATGCGAATATTTGTAATTTTAGATTAATTAATCGAATATTATCCTACTCAATCCGGTTTCCCTAGTTGAACAGTCACTTTTCGATTAGTTAGTTGAAAGTAAAGCGAACGCGGACACTTCTCGAGTAGATATCGAATATTTCACTTTGTCAACTGCCCACAGAAGAATGCGTAACTGAGGCGAAAATTCGACTTTACTCCCGACCGCATTGTGCACATAACATCGTACAGCATGCTACGTCGCTTAGGGAGCCATACCACTCTTGCGAAATCGTTAGTATTTCCACTCAAAGTTTGTTGTTATATAACATTCGGAAATCGATATTGTTTCGCACCATACATATGTATATGGAGGCATCACTTGTATGCTCTTTTCAGATTAAGTATAATCACGTTCTAATTCAATATTGGTTTATATATTATGTGTACTTTCTCCCACACCACTCCTACCAGAGAAAAAGTGCCCTTTTCACTCTGCCATCTCTCCATGCTTTACTCTCGAAGCTGTAGCTGTTAACGCTCTCACACAAATGTTTCGTAGCCCTTCATTCTGATAATGCACATAGACCTATGTTCTGAGCAGTTATGCGTTCGCGAACAAACTACTTATTTGTTCCTATTGTTCCACTTATAGTTTTAATAATCTGTGATCCATAATGTGCAGTTTGAAGACAGAGACTTGCCAATGTTGTGAATGCAAGGATGTGACTATATAACTTTTTAATAACGATAAAAAAGGCTGTTTGTTATTCGAGAATTATTCACTATTTCATTAGATTCGTTTCTGCCCCTACTGATTCGTATTTGATTCGGTTTCCGAAAAACCTTATTCGTGCATTCGTACTCAGAATATAACTCCCACGCAGCTATCATTTGTCTAGCTAGCTGGAGCCGGTTCTGTGTAACCCCCCCTCAACCCCCCCCCCCCCCCTTCGAGAGCCCTAAGCTAGAATAGGCGTCAGCAGTGTGGGACTGGTGTCAAGATTATCCTATTACTTCTCTCGGACATGTTCAGAATATTGCCGTTCGCTTCTTCTTTTATAACTGTAATCGAATTGCGAGCATAACAGCTATGCAAACTAATATCACTTTACTATTGCTCGCATTTCACCGCAAGATACTCTATTTAACTTTGCTGCGCTACGTGGGCAATTAATACTGCGAGCTCACAAATATTTTTCATATTGTAGCGCCAATCTAAGAGCCAACTTTCTTTTTCTTCCATCACGGCGCATTAGCACATGAGCTCTTGCTGCCCACGCCTATTTACAAGTTTTACTGTCTCATCATGATGCGCGAGAAGAAGTCCGTGAGTGAGCGGAATTTTAATGAAACGGCGTGGATCAACTGGCTTGCTTGCGATGGGAATACTAAGCGCATCGGAAGGTCTTCCACGAGTGCGAGATCTCCAAGGAACATCAAAACGAAACGTACGCTCACAAACGGTAAAGGGCGATATACGAGGTAGACAATAAACGAAGCAAGAAACCCTCCTTGAGCTCGCACGTGTACATGCTTTGGCGGAAGAAATATAAATGAGGTCTACTGTGAGGTACTGTCGCTCTTGTGCGAATGTTTGTGCAGGCTAGACCCGCGTCCTCGTGGCGAGGATACTCGCTGAGCACGAGAGCAGGAAAAGCGGCGAAAACCCGGTTTGCGCGCAGTTGGTTTAAGAGGACTTGTACCTTGACCGCTTAGATGAAAAGATGTGGGTACGAAGAAAAGTGTCATGCAACTCAAAAAGCTTGTCCATAAGCAGTTTCTACAGCTGTTACTCAAGCAACAAAAGTTAGAAAATATGGCTCAAATGGCATGCCCCGAGATCACCCCTGTTATACGTTTACACGTTTATTTTTCAGGGTGGCTTTTTTGGCACTGACACATTCTCAACTCCAACATTAGCAGTCGAAATACGATACTCAACTAAATCGGGCAGCACTTCACATCCGATATAATATTTTGAATGTTCCATAATACTAAATCAAGTACTTGTCCTGTACCACCGTCACGTGATACATCTTGAACGTATTGTCGAAACATGATATTACCAACAAAATATAAAAAATGTAGACATACGTATAACCAGTGACCGATGCTACAGGTTACAGGAGTATCCACATAATTGCTATCGTCTGGGCTGGTTAGCGGGAAAAGCCGTAATGAATGTGCTTTCTTGTGCTAGTTCTTGCAGATTGACGTACCGACTTTCAACGTGGCGACATTTTCTTGGTAGGCTGCAATCCGCAATGCCGACAAAGAATATACCAAACCATTCATTACGCTGCCAACTTGAAGAGGGGATCATATTCACCTGTAAGCGTATAAATAGCTGAAAGGCCACGTGCAGTTCAGAAAGCTTGACTGAGATTGTTACTTCTACTCTGTCCAAATTTGTGGCAATATGTCGACGCACTGCTTTTAAATTTCGGTTCTACAATCATAATGATAACACATTTTTGTGGTGGAAGCCGTAGATCGCAACCAATTATACACGAGTTTAAGCACACTTTGTCAGAAGCTCCAAAAACTGCAGGTGCTCAAACTTCATTGGCAACAAGCATGGGATATCCTAAAGAAACGACCAGTATTTACTCATTTCTACGACTAGCATACAACCAAGATGACAGCCGCTGTGGAAACAACTGGTCGGTTGTACTAAAAGCCGTGTTTGCGTTATTTTTGCCCAAAGAGCTGCTAGTTGCATGAATTGAGGTCTGAATGACTCAGGTTATTTTGCAACGAGGGGTATTGTATTTGCTGCAATGAAGCTGGGGGAAACCATGAAACAGTAGAATGAGATGAGCAGACACCGTTTGACGCAACTTCGTTGCGCACCAGCATATCCTATAGAAAGGAGCGTGGTGTTGTCCTTAGAATATACTGTAATGGTCGCTTGAAGGTCCACATTGAAACTACTTTTTATTATGCGCAGATAAATTAGTCCTCGCTAGCGTCTCCGAAGAGCCGGAACCAGAGCGATCGGCGGCCAGCCATCTTTTATTCCTTCCTGTGCAGGTCCAGTCTCAGGCCACTAAAAAAAAATCATTTTTTGTTCAGGATAAAAATGCATGGGCAGTACATACACGTCGCCTTGACGTAGTGAGTTTTTGTGGTAACGAGTGACAGACAGACAAAGTGGCTGAGGCCGGAAAAATTTTGACCACTAAAGAAAGGCTATGCTGACAAAGGCGTAGAATCGGAAATATTTTTTTTTATTTTGTTTAGCATAAGAATGTATAATGTATTCACGTCATTTTGAGCTGGCAAGTTCGCGCGTCTTCATGACGTCGCGTGACAGAGGACTAATAGGATGGGGCCCGAAGAATTGTGACTATTCGCGGGGGGATAACGTCATAAATGGAATAGAAAATAAAAAAAAATGACAAGCGATCAGGAATACATGGCGTCAGCGGAAAAAAAATATTACAGTGAATATTACAGGGAATCGATGTTATGCGAAGGATCGTGCAGGTAGATCGCTTTCAAGCTTTGTTTGAGAGAGAAAGGAGGAAGGAAAGCTAAGGAGGTTAACCAAGCATCGTGTGAGCATCTTCAAAGCGTTAACGAACATGCGATCATGTTTGTGTCAGGCTATTGCAACGTCTGTGTGTGTGGGAAGAGCGGGGAGGAGGGTGGAGGTAAGTTACTTACGCAAGCGTTCCAGATCGTTTTAGATGTTTTAGATCGATTTTACGGACCATCTCGAAACCTTTCCTGCTACGTGACAGAACTATTACTGGCAGCGAATACAGATTTGGTGAACAAGATGGGCGCATTTTATTGGCTAGTGTGCACGCGAAATTTAAAGTGTGTGGATTGACTACGGCCTCTAAAGTAAATTATATATTCAACTGCTTGAAAGAGTTATACAGCCGTCATACGCAACGCTTCCCCAGCATTCATGGTGAATTGAACGTGGCGCCATATTCACACCTGGCGGAAATGCATGTTAGCGGTGATATGCAGCCAAAGTTTAAAGTTTGTGGATAATCGTAAGCTTCGAAGTAAATTACTTATTCCGCTGTTCGAAAGCGTTGTACAAGCATTGTACAAGCGTTATACGAATGTTGTCACAGTGTCCTGACAGAACTGAACGTAACACTGAGCTTAAGAGGGTTGCAATGTGGGCTTGTTGGTAGGCGCTACCATACTCCCCTAGAACTGAGTTTAAGTTTGCAGGAAATGGTGGCCATGTTAGTCGTTATATGCGAGAAAAGTTTGATATTCTGTGATTTATTGGGGGATATTGGAAAATTGTTAATACAACCACTCGAAAGAAATTGCTTCGCTAGAAATTGAGCTACGATTCTCCAAAATTGCACCAGTCTGTTTTGTGTTTTTGTGTTTTTACAACGAGATTAAAACGTATATGGTTTGTATTTTCTTTTAAAAGCCCATTGTCAGCCCAGTCACTTCATGATTGTTTTTTACACAGAGACATACAGGATCTCTTCAAATCCGTAGAACGTCAAGACGTGACAGTTGCTTTCTTCGATTCGTACCCAGTTCTTCTTGGTGCAATGCCACAATTTAAGTCGCAGAGGTAATTTCTTGAATTATTCCCTTCGTTATACTCGTAACGTGTGAGCCTCACTTACCGAGCATAATGAAAGTGTCACTGAATGCTCGCCACGTTTCGTTACTTTGCAAACACCATAATAAAGTCGACGTAGTAATTAATGTCGTCACTTCTCATCAGTTCGGGATGACTCGCGAAAACGAGTGAACTCGTTCGGACGTGAAACAGAAAGAGTTGTGCTTTACATTTACTGAAATTACATGACCTCATCAAGCCGGCTTGATCACAACAGTCTCATGGCGCTTTCCGGAAGTGTCTAAACAACATTCGCGCTAGGTGGCGGCAATAAAAACGGCGTGCAGCTCTCTGCAAAGCGCCTTTAGAGTGTTCCTGGGCACCGCTGCTTAAATGCACATCGGAGGAGCACGTTAGAGAGAAGCTCAGATTCTTCAGCCCTCACTCCCATACGCGTTGTTCATTGCCAATGTGTACCTTTAGGGTCTAAAGCCCTCTCATTTATATTTCAAACTAATCATTATAGAGAGCACACTTGAGCGACGGTCCTGCCAGCTACCTGAAGAGCCCTGCATGCAACTTAAGCTATATTTCTGACGCGTAGTAACAGCAATGAGGACACATTTTAAGTAGCTTTAGAAAGGCTTCGGCCAATTTGTTGGTGATTCGAACGAACAACCTTTTTATTTCTTTCTAAGAATGCGAACTTACTGCATGCCGATGGCCGTCATATGCGGGTCTAGACTGCTTTATTTCATGCTAACCAAGAAGGAGCAGATTTCGAGGCCATTTCAATGACAGTACTCGATGGAGAGAGAGAGAAGCAAAGCCAATGATGTTAACCAGACCTTGCCCACTTTGCTACCCGACATGTCAGGAGGATGATTGAGCAGTGGAAGAGAGAGAAGACAGATTAATCACACGCACTGGTCAAGGTGCAGCGCGTCACAGTCGGACACTCAAGCATGTCGCTTTCTGCTTCTGTACAGGAGGTCATGTGGCTTTCTGGGCTGACGAGCGCTGAGGCAATGCTCCTAGGACCTCAATTTATGTAAAATTCCGGTGACCCAGCCTGCTCATGGCACACTGGAAAGTCTGGAATTTTTCGTCGAGGTTGGCACGGCCTTACCGGTACTCGTACGCACAGCCAACAAAGCCATGTTGCGCCACATCGGCACTGATTCGGCGGTAACTATAGAGTCGTAGTGATTTCAGTGCGTGCGTGCGTGCGTGTGTGCGTCTTTTAAAGGCTTTAAAAGACAAATGTCCGTTGTCATTTTATCCAGAAAGAAATGTTACATTCAGTTTAAATCCTAATACTGGTGGAGTCAGTGGCATAGCGAAAAATCTTTTCTGAAAGAAGGGCGGGGGGGGGGGGGGGGGCAGCCACTTGGCCGGGGATGGGGAGAGTGACGGGATGGAGGGTGGGGGCTGGGCATGCTCTATACTAACAAATAACTTTTAGTGGGAGAGTGGTGGTGGCACTCCACTGGGTTAAGTATTTTTCATCTGGCGGAGCCACTGGAATCACATAAAAGTTCAAATTTTTCGGGGAGCTTGCTATTGGTTTGGCCACTGCGTACAACTTCGTGGAGTTTTAATAATATCGCGCGAGCATCGACCTCGCGGTATGTCAGCGCCCTAGTGACGGCGCGGAGAGGTGAGATCAGTGACAGTGTGCCCAAGCGCGCAAAGCCCTCTCCAGTGCGAGTATACATGTAGTGTGCTATGCAGCTCTCTTCAGGAGGACACAGACCCTACTAGAGTTTACAACGACAGAGTTATCTACAGAGTCTAATGACAGTGTTTAGAACTACCAGAGTTATCTGCGCCGCCTTGCTTACAAAAATATAGGTGTGAGTGCAGGTGTACAACTCAGATGTGTCGTCTGCATTGCGATTTTCGTTTTTCTTTTCCATTACTGAAGCCCGCACATGTGCCAGGGAAGGAAGACACAAGAAGGAAATGAACTTGACCAGCACTTACGAGGTTGGCTATAAAGGAAGCAGAATCTATATGGTTGCAAAGACTCTTGGCTACGTGACCTGGTTGTATGTGGCGGTGCACAATGGCTCCTGACAGATAACAAAGCCGGGGCGTGCGCACTCCTGAAGCGAACAACGTCACTCGCACTGGAAATTCATGGCATGTGTGCCTGCGCCTGCTATCGTTGCCACTTCTCGCTCTTGTAAGGGGTTGGCGTGCCCTGCGGTCCGTAGAGTTTCCTACATTCACTAGACAGAAGTCTGGCGCTGCGATCGGTCAGCCACCATGGGGTTGATGGGTAGTACATGGATTTCCCTGACCTTCATGCTTGGGGCTTCGGATGCTCTTGTTTCTCCGTTTCTTACGCTTTATCTGGACTTAAATTGCCCGAAATTTTAAAGCAATCTATATTTTTTTTACTGCAGAATATAATAAGACTCTGCAAGCACGCATAATTTCTGCTAATTGCAGTGCTTCTGCTTGTCCAGTCGTCCGTGGCGTAATGGTTTCAATACTGGGCTGCTGTGCTGCAGCTCCAGTTTTCGAATCCAGCCGCACGACAATTTTAATAATGTTTGTCTGATTATTTCTATCGAAGTACTCTCTAAAAAACGATAACTTCGCGAAGTCAAGGCGCCATTTAAAGCTAGAAGGACAAAGTTTAAGCAAATTCATGTACTGCCCATCATTCCCATGCTGACTGAACTGCCCTGCTTGCAGATCCCCTAGACACTACCGCGCCACAGCTCCCTCTGGTAATTGTGTGATACTCAATGGTGCGGTCGATACTCACGCGATAATATTAAGAGGAAGCTTTAGCTCGGGTGCTCCTATCTAAATACATGTGAAGGGAGAATTCGGTTTTCTCGGCAGCCACTGCACCAGATTTGACGAGGTTAGTTGCACTTAAAAGGAAAAATTAAAATCTAGTGACTGTCGGTCTCGAATTTTTCAGTTAGGTCGTCAATGTTTTATTAGAAATTGGCAGAAATTGAACATTTTCAGAAAACGAAACTATAAAGTTTACAACTCTGTAACTCAGCAATGAAAAATAATATCACAATTCTGTGAATTGCATCTGATAGTACACATAAAGCAGACAAAATTAATATGTTTTACATGAATCTTGATTACGAGAAAGCGCTTAAGTGGCTCGTTGCGCGATGGCCTTGAAAAAACGCGGTGTCTTGTCCAGTGGTGCAAAAAAAAAAAAACACGGGAGCTTCTCTGAGCGAGCAGCGGGTGGAGAGGGGAATGAGCGGCGCGCGCAGACGTTGCGTCGCTGACGTCACGCGGCGACGGCGGCGGTTGTGGCGCCTGTCGACTGCGAAGCCAGAGAGATGGCGACGGAAGACGCTCGCCCGGAGCCTAGCGGATCGTGCGGTAGACCTCGGAAGTACGGTACGGACGAGTATGCTCGCCAAGCGAGAAAGGAGGTGCGACGTGCGAATCGGCGAAAGCAAAACGTTCAACCGCGAGTGCTGCTTTCCCCTGCTGAGACAATGCGACGCAATTGTGTTCGGACTGTGTTAGGCATTTCTAAAATGGCGAGAAGTATGCTGCACCTTTAGGTCGGGCCTTAAGTGAAGTGCTCGCATGTGTAGTTGAGGAGGTCGATGTAAAGCCCCACACGTTTACTTCACAGTGCGGCTCGTGATGTCTTGCCAGTAGTCTGACTCCTTCACACACACACACACGCACGCATATATATATATATATATATATATATATATATATATATATATATATATATATATATATATATATATATATATATATATATATATATATATATATATATATATATATATATATATATATATATATTTATATATATATATATATTTATATATCTGATACCTGCCCTTACGCGCCATGACATTCGAAACAACTTGGTGTGGGCTAGTTGGTGAATGGTGCGATATAAGACTGGAGCAAAAGATGAGCAAAACGCAAAAAGAAAGTTAATGAAACAAAGAGAATGGCGCTCGTATTGTTCATCGCGTTAATTACGCGTTTATTATTGGTTTTCGCGCTGTCTTTTTTTTTAACGTGGCACACACAGAACGCCCCTAAAGCAGCTCAGATGCCAGGATTAACTTCATTATACTCGCTCACTTTAAGAACACGCTTCTTTCGGAGAATGAAACATTATATATATGAAAGGCTGAACTAACGTATTTCATGCAAGAGCTCCGCGATCCCTTAGATGTATAGTATAAGCGCCGCATAGGTGTGATTACAGTGTTACCAGCCACAGTGCAGTAGTGGCTATGGCGTTGTGCTGCTGAGCTCGGGGTCGCTGGTTCGATTCCTTGCGGCGGCGGATGCGTATTCCTCTGGGGACGAAATAGAAGCGCTCTCGTCTACTGGGCTTTGGGTGCTTAAGAGAAAGAAAGAAAAAAAAAACGGTGTCTAAGATTGATCTGGATGTCTTGCCCCTCCACTATACAGCATATTACATAGGCCTTGAATTGCTCTGGGGAATTGAACGGGTTAAACCGCGCAACTTAAATAGTTTTCCTTAAATGTCACATTATTTCCTTGCTGCCGTGTATGCCCGGTATCCATTATTTTTTCCATACCCACTAAGCTTTTATTCCGCAGGATATATCTTAGCTGAACTGAAACAACGGTAAATATTTTGTGACGAAGAAGATCGGCAGGCTGAAAAAGCCCCGTCGCCATCGCGTGGCTCGTACCCAGTTCGTTCGCTGGCTGCGCCCTACCTGCTGTTGCCGCGTTGGTCGCTGCTTCTCTACGACCCGAATAAACCCCCTTTACAATTGGTGGAAGTGTGGGGTACAACCGGAATTCTGGAACTTCGCAACCGGACACTGCAGCCTGTCTTCGTTATGCCGGAAGTAGGACCACCGCAACCACAGCCCGCTGCCCCAATGACTACCGTGGTCTGCCCCGGCCCGTTGCGTCAACGCGACCCACCCATCTTCAGCGGTACCGAAGACCATGACGTAGAAGACTGGCTCACTGACTACGACCGGGTGGGCATCCACAACCACTGGGACGACACCAAAAAACTGAATAACGTATCGTTTTATTTGAGTGGTGTCGCCAGCGTGTGGCACCGCAACCATGAACGGGATCTCACGACATGGCCAGCCTTCAAAACTAACGTGACGGAGGTATTCGGGCGCCCCGCCGTTCGCAAGCTTCGTGCCGAACAACGTTTGCGCAGTCGTGCGCAACAGTGCGGGGAGACATTTACAAGTTATATAGAAGATGTTGTCGACCTCTGCAACCGCGTTGACGTCACAATAGCTGATGCCGAGAAGATCCGCCATATCTTAAAAGGCATTGAAGAGGACTCCTTCCAGATGCTGTTGGCGAAAAATCCGGCGACAGTCTCTGAACTCGTCAGTCTCTGCCAAAGCTTCGACGAACTCCGCAAACAACGCCTAGCCACCCGCCAATCTCCTCCTCAGGCGACTTCAATGTCGAGCTTGGCTGTTTCCCCGGATAACACGTCGCTACTGCTACAGATCAAGGAGTTCGTCCGTGAAGAGGTGGCTCGTCAGCTTTCTGTGATTCCCCTTACACACGGCCACTCGAATTCTCCGTTGGCGCCCGCTCTCCAATCTGTCATCAAGGAGCAGGTGGCCGACCACATTCCACATTCTCTGCAGCAGGCTCCGGTTGCCGCTCCCCTGACGTCCGCCGAAGTCGCTTCGAGACCTGCACCACAGACCTACGGTCCCCTTCACCCGCCTTTGCGCCCGCCCATATCCGCTCCAGTCCGGCCACTGGTGCAGTATGCACGACCTCAAGATCATTGGCGCAATCGACAATCGCCCGATTTGTTTTTATTGTGGCCGTGCTGGACACGTAGGACGTCACTGTTGCCTCTTTACACCGAACGTCCCCAACAATGTGCGTCCATATGCGCCACGTTTCAAACAACGCCGCAACTATTCGGACATATTTGAATCTGCTCCTGTTGTCGACACCGCATTCTCCGCCGCTCGCCGTTCACCTTCTCCTCGCCGCCGCTCGCTTTCCCCCATGCACCAGCGTCGGAGCCCTTTGCGCCAGGAAAACTAAATATCGCAGTTCAGGAGGCGAGAACTGCGGTGCCAGCGAAATGTATAAGGCCTCACACTTCCCTGAAGAACGTTATCGAAGTCGCAATAAAAGGAACATTGACGCTAGCACTTGTCGACACCGGCGCTGCACTTTCAGCGATAGATGCCCGTATTTGTCGCAAGATAGGAAAAGTGACGACGCCGCTTTCTGGACTGTCTCTTCGAACTGCCAACGCGCAGCACGTCGAGCCATCTGGCGTCTGCACTGCTCGTGTCGTAATTCAGGACGTCCTCTATATCATAGAATTCATCGTGTTGCCATCATGTTCACACGACGTCATATTAGGATGGGACGTTCTCTCCACACATCATGCGATCATTGACTGCGCCCGCGCCGAAATCGAGCTGTTTCAGTTTTCGACTGATATTATCACTGACCATGAGGACCATTGCCGCAAAATCTCTGTTTCAGAAGACACCGTTATACCTGCCTGGTCTTCCACCCTTGTCAGTATCTCTTGTGACTATGTAGATGACGGCACAGTACTCTTCACTCCGTCTGAACTCTTAGTTCGCCGCCGTTCACTACCACTGCCGTTCGTCGTCCTCGAGTTCCAAGCTGGCGCCTCTCTCATGTGCGTCTCCGACCCATCGGCTGAACCAATTACTTTACGCCGCCGTGAAAGCCTTGGCAGAGCAGAGTCACTGACCTCATCTTCAATATTTGACACGATGGACGACTCCACTTATATTGCTGCTCTCGAGGCATCGCGTCCACAGTCACTACCACGTTCTTTTACGCCGGCTATTGCCAGTGACCTTACGACGACGCAGCGCGACGAACTTCTTCGCTTGCTCCAAGGCTTCTCTTCGTCTTTTGACTTCCAAGCAACATCACTCGGCCGCACAACGATTGTTTCGCACACTATCGACACTGGGAGCCATGCACCAATTCGACAGCGTGGTGTCAGCGGTAGGGACACCATACTATCGGCGGTAGGGACGCCTACCGCCGATACTCGGCAGGCGTCCATACCGAGTATCAGAGACTGAAAGACGCGTTATCAATGACCAGGTGAACGATATGCTCAATCGCGGTGTCATCCAGCCTTCTAGTAGTCTTTTGGCATCACCAGTCGTCCTAGTTAAAAAGAAAGACGGCACCATACGATTTTGCGTCGACTATCGAAGGCTTAACAAGATTACCCGAAAGGTTGTATACCCGTTGCCACGTATTAACGACGCACTTGACTGTTTGCAAGGAGCGGAGTTTTTTTCATCCTTAGATCTCCGCTCTGGCTACTGTCAGGTGCCCATGGCTGACGCTGACTGTTTTAAAACCGCGTTTGTAACACCAGATGGCTTGTATCAATTCACTGTGATGCCGTTCGGTCTGTGCAATACGCCCGCCACCTTCGAACGCATGATGAACGGCATCCTACGTGGCCTGAAGTGGCATACTTGCCTCTGCTACCTCGACGACGTTGTCTCTTCCCCTGATTTCCCGACCCATCTTCGGCGTTTACATCAAGTTTTGACCTGTCTCCGGAATGCTGGTCTCCAGCTTAACTTAAGAAAGTGCCGATTTGCAGCTCGAAAACTGACTACATTAGGTCACGTTGTCTCCAAAGAAGGCATTATTTCTGATCCTGATAAACTTCGCGCCGTATCCGAATTTCCGAAGCCCACTAACTTGAAAGCACTACGCAGCTTCATTGGCCTATGCTCCTATTTTCGACGTTTCGTTCGCAATTTTGCTACAGTGATCGCACCACTTAACCAACTTCTTCAAGGTGACAATGAACTTTCTGCTTGGTCGGAAGCCTCTGATGATGCCTTTACGACTCTTCGTCACCTCCTCACGTCTCCGCCAGTCTTGCGCCATTTTGATCCAAGCGCACCTACAGAACTTCACACTCACGCCAGTGGTGTCGGCCTTGGTGGCGTGCTCGCACAACGCAAGAACACTATTGCCGAATACGTAGTCGCTTATGCTAGTCGTGCCCTCACGAAGCCTGAGGCCAATTACTCAGTCACAGAAAAAGAGTGCCTGGCTATCGTATGGGCTGTTCAAAAATTTCGTCCATATCTCTACGGTCGACGCTTTGACGTGGTGACGGATCATCACGCTCTTTGCTGGTTGTCCAACCTCAAAGACCCGTCGGGCCGCCTCGCTCGATGGGGCCTCCGAATCCAGGAATGCTCTTATTTGATTTAAGAAACTATTTTGTACGCAAGCTGCATGTTCTTGCTATGATACAAACGTCTAATAACGCGGTTCTACAAATTGCACAATGGCACAGAAAATGGATCAGCCGTGTTAAAGAGACGCATATTATAAATGTCGACAGTCCTACCATCAATGCCAAAAAAAAAAAAAAAACGTGGCTGCTCTTTTGCAACAGATCAATGAAGAAAAGGCAACAGAAAAAGAAAGAGAATAAAAATAGAAAACACCGCACTTTCCTACTTATACGCAGGTCATCATGGGTGACACAAAAACATGGCGAGAGCCTTTTTTTTTATATGGTGAAGGCATGGTCACATTGTGAGTGGCTTTTGACGTCGAATGTGTACTCACTTTTTCTGCTTTATGCAACCGGCCGGATGCGGTGAACCACTAGCACATTTTCGCGCAGCATTTCCAAATAATAATAATAATAATAATAATAATAATAATAATAATAATAATAATAATAATAATAATAATAATAATAACGACGACAACAACGATTGGTGTCGTCACACATGCAGCTGTGAGAGAACGCTCGAAACAGCGGAGTGGACGTCTACTAACATGACATGGAGCAGAAGCGTTTCAGTTACCACCAGTACTGAGAGAATAAATTAGATCGTCGGCTGCAACAGTCTCGAAGGGCTTTGAGGAGCGCCTGTCCGTCTGTTTATGAAGGTTTGGTCAGGGCACAGGAGATAGGCACACTCAATGATATGGCGCCGACATTAAATGCTTAACGAGCGAGCAGCGACTCTCGCTGCCCATAATATTGAAGAGAAAAAATTATCACGTGTTCCACAGAGGCCTCCTGGTCATCGCCGCACGCGCAAAGCACCGTGTTCTTGATATGTTGCAAAACTCTAGGTGTGCAGACCATGTACACGTGCATGCAATGAAATATGTCGACCGTGCGCCCAATCGTTAGGCAATGTTTAAGTTTACTGCGAGGCCCCGAAATCGGTGAAATCTATTATACTACCTGTTTTCTTTTTTTCTTTATTTTATTAGCTCGAACAATCTCGTTATAATAGCGTTGTTTCGCCTTTAGGACGGACTTTTAAAATTAGCGGAAATTATCTGCACGAGAAATAGCAACGTCCAGGTAGATAAATAGGAGCATTCACTAATTAACCTTTTCATTATTCACTTAATCGCCTATGTGGCAACTGAGAAATTGAATACGCCCAGCTGCGAAGTCATATCTGCTTAACAGAATTGATAAGCCTAGCACTGTATACGAGATATCTGTCTTTAAAATGTTCCACGAAGTACTACGTACATTGACGTCGCAGTTTACATTTTTCCGAAGGCGTCCCACTAGCAGTTCGGAACAAACTTAACTGTAACTCCAATGCATCCTTTAGGAGATTTTCTGAGCCAGTACTGAAAGTCGGACTAGTGTTACGATTTCTGTTAAGCAAACACGTCTTCACACAACTGCTCGGTTTCAATGTCGCAAGTGCAACATTTGCCCGAAAGTAAATAATCAAAGTCATTTAGCGAATCTCGATTATTAGCTACCAGGACGTTGGGATTTCTTGTGCAAGCAAGATACACCCCTTCGGATGACCTACCTGAGCAAGTCGATTGATTAACGCGGTTTAACGACCCAAACAAACATAGTGCGGCTTTGAGAGATGCCGTTGTGCAGGATTCCAAAATATTTTTTTACCACTTGGGGTTCGTTAACGTGCATCCAAATCTAAGTACACGGCCATTTTTGCATTTTACCTCCATATAAATGCGGCGGCTGCGGCCAGGAGTCGAACCCGGGACCTTATGCTCAGCTACAGAACGTCATTGTCACTGCGACACCGCGGCTGGTTACTTGAAGAGGTCGAATTGCGAGCGTTCTGCATGCTCCATCTGACTTTTAAAAAGTTTGTTTCAACTCAAGAAAAGAAATGAAAGAAAATAAACAGCATATAACAGTATGTTACAATTGTGTTTCAGTGTGCTCGTGAAATATGTGGTCACGCAGAGTTATTTCTGTAGACTGGATATATCTTTGGTGTGCGATATCGCGATTTCAGTGGGCGTCAAGGGAGAATGAAATGATATGGGAAAGGCAAGGAGGTTAAACGGAAAAGACACATCTGGTTTGCTGGTATATATACTACCACACCACTCTTCACGCCAAATTTATTCTATCACCGCAATATATGTCCCATCGCACTGATCATCGCCTTAAGGTATAGGTATTCCATTTTGTAAAACAAAAACTTTTCCCCAATATTTCATTCCGCGCACAACAATGAAGTGGAACCACCTTCCTGCTCCCATTGCATCAATCATTAACCAACCTTTTCGCAAGGAACTAACCACCATTGTTTAAGTTCATGCCTGTTTGAAATCGTTATTGTAACTCACTGCACCTTATTGTTGTCTTTATGATTGTATTTTTTCCCACTCCCCTGTGTAATGCTAATGGCCTTGAAGGTAAATAAATAAATAAATAAAAATACAGCAGCTGGTATATGTAAATTGCTGCTATATATATAGCAGCTATATAGTATAATCAAGGCTTGCTAGCTCAGTCGAGCGTGACTGCCTTTGTGCGAGGACAACGGTAAACAACGTATTAAAGATGTTTGATATGCGTAACGTGTGCGCAGCGGTAGCTTTTCTGATGGCTGTCTCACTTCCCGAGCAGATAAATGTGATTAGAATTCATTGAATATGTACGCGATGGTGAACCAGCAGTCCGACACTTTTTTTTTTCATTCACATCACGTTTTACCGGTTCCGCGTCGGCTGTCAGCTACGAGCTTGCACGGCTGCGGCAATGAAACCTCATGGCGTGGTGTTGCAACGCAGCTTGCGTGGGAGCTGCCACTACGAACAGCCAGTGAACAGGCACCTAGTGCTCCGTCAAGGTGAACGAAGTCACTTACAAAGCTTCGCTGTCTTTGGTGAATCAGTTGCTCAGATTGGCATACATCTGCGAAGGATTATTTTCCGAACTTGGGCTTTTTACGCTCATACCTGGCTTTTTAGCATGAGGTGGCTCATTGCCGAATATATATATATATATATATATATATATATATATATATATATTTATATATATATATACGAAACTGCAAGTCCCAGCAAAATAAATAATGTATGCTGACCGTTATTGTAGTGCAAGTAAGAGCACCTCTGTTCAGCGTAATAAAAAATAATTTACCACCTAAAACGTGAACATATCATGCCGGCCGTATAAGCATGTCTAATGCAGACAAACCTCATAACTGAATAGCGCACTATATTCAGCGGCTTCTTTGATGTACTTGATTTGCTGTGAGTTAGCCATTCGATATGTGCCACTCGGTGTGTGCCCCTCCTTTGCTAATGTTCCATAATGGGTATCTGCCACTCCAGAATGGTAGCTAGGTTGCACAGTGAAACAACAAACTGTACATAAATATCCTCCGCCTAACAAATGGAATCCTTCGAGTGCGGAATTGCTTTAATAAGGCGAAACCTTCTACGGCTTCCTTCTCGGGGTTTGACGCGTGTTCTCGGTCAGTTTCTTGCTGAGTAAGGCCAATCTGTGATGTTGGGTTGGAGCAACACGCTGGTAATTAGCTTGGTGATCCAGGCCAGCAAAGGCTCCGCCTGAGCATCTCCTACAGTGTAACTGTGGCTCGTTGTCACATGTCCACCCAACGAGTCTCTCTTAAGAATGCACGGAGGCAGCCGACCCTTCAATCATCAGTCGAGGGCATCTCAGCGATCCCGAAAATGTTAAAGTGCACCGACCGTATATATGGAGTAGATTCTTGAGGCCATCAGTTTTTTTAGAACCGTTGCTGAAGATAGCAAAATACGTTGATGTTCACACTGAATTCGAAGCTTCGTTCGGAACATGGACGTGTTACGCGATGCGTCGTCTTTTAGCATATTAGAAGTGTTGGCATTCAGTAATAATCTCGTTAACTAACAGGCTAAACGAATCGTCCGCGATCCCATTGAGTACGTGCGCGACGTTATCGGCGTCTGTCTTCCTGGCGCCAACTTTTTGTCAAAGAACCAGCATATCCTGAATGTACGTCAGGTGCGACTCGGTGGACGTCTGCACATGCGAGGCAAGTTCTTTCTTGGCAGCACGCTGCCAGTCTGCAGGTTGGCCGCACAGCTCGCGAAGTTTAGTCTTGCACGCACTCCTGGCGCGTGCGCTCCGCATCGCTATAATCGAACCAGGCCTTCGCAGTTTCCTTTAGATAAAGTATGACAGTGATAAGCACGTAGGTCGGTTCCCACCTGCAATATAGCGACGGCGCCGCCGTCAGTGCCGGAAAAGGTCGCAGAATCACTGGGTGGAGCCAGAATGCATAACGGGCATGGCGGCCGCGGCTGACTCAAATGCAGATCCGGTAGACGCGCCTAGAATGGCGACTTGGCGGCTGCTGCGGAGCTCCATCTTGCCTCAAACCACAGCACTTCCGTGAAGATGTTACGTGAAGGAAGACACAAAAGGAAAACGTGTACAATATATTTACAAGGCGATCAAGCACAGCACACTATATGTAGATGTAGATGCAGATCCTTGGGAAATACTGGCACGTACCCACTCTGGGTGATCAACAGTTTCGTCGAGAGCGCGCACCGCACTAAAACATCTTCTTCATCGACGCTCCTCTAGATCAATGATGCCGTGACAATATTAACAAAATGAAGCATCAAACTCATAATAAAAAAACGAGATGATAATTCTGTAAAAAGAATTTGTTGGGATATCTAAAAACGGACGACATCCATATATTGCACACTCCTCTGAAACTCTGAAAGACTTCGAAACCCCTTTAAACAAAGCAATGATTCACCTAAAGCTATGAATTAGCATATCACGTATTTACACATCAAATGCTCAATAGATCCAGTTATCAAAATTATGATAAATCTGTTTTATTTTACGGAAAGTAAGAAAGTGGTTGTGGCAAATTCTTCTTAATTTCACCAACCTTTGCAATTTATTCAATATAATGGAGGCCCTAAATGGGAATTCTGCTACGTACAATCATGTAAAGATCACCGATCGATTAGAGGAATTTTGAAGCGTAATCGACATTACCTTGAAGACCCGCAAGTACTGCTGCTGCCGTTGTCGTAACATGAAAGAGAGATAAACTATTTTTTGCGGACTGTTAGCCCGAGAGTGGTGGTCGCTGTCTGAGTCCAGCTGAGTCCCCGGTTTTGGTAGTCCATTTGCCTGGACCTACGATGAACTTCATCTGGGCTACCAGCGGTGACCGTAGTGTCGGGCGTAGCGCTTGCAACGGTGGGGCGGTCCAGCTCTCACAGGTGTAGGGATGGGAGGGCGGGATGTTCGAACGAATTAAAAAGTGTGGAAAAGAATGTGCTCTGTGGCATTCCCAATGAGTATGGAGTGCGTTGGGGGTATTTGCCACATACTTGACACGCTGGTGTTTCACGTCTGTTCACCACGTGGCGTCGGATAGCATCATTGCGTAGTGTAAGTGCTTGTTCTCGATGGATTTGTATAGCGTCCTCTCTACTCAATGTTTGTGATATGAGAAAGCTTGAGTTGTACAGAGACGGAGCTTCCAAGGCAGCCCTACAGGCTGCATTTTGCCCTTGGTCATGGTTCGCACGAGCAGCTTGTATACAATATTTCCCACGTACTTTGGGCCAGAATTTAAACATATGCAAACATATGAGTGGGCACTCGAGCAGCACTTTCGGCATGGCCCGTAACTTCTGCCTCTATCCTGTGCAGGCTGCTATCGGACTCCTGTTGGCGCTATCAACGGACACACCCACCGGCTTCGAATACGTTTCCGCGCATCTTCCATGGCGCAACCTGTGCTTACATCGACGTCGACGCGCATTTTCCTGCCGTGGTGTCATCAACAAGACTCGTCTTCCGTGCGCCAACCACATCGACCACAGCATCATCCATCAAGGCACATTTAAACGGCTTCCCTGGAATCGTCACCTTCAGTGGGCACTCGAGCAGCACTTTCGGCATGGCCCGTAACTTCTGCCTCTATCCTGTGCAGGCTGCTATCGGACTCCTGTTGGCGCTATCAACGGACACACCCACCGGCTTCGAATACGTTTCCGCGCATCTTCCTGGCGCAACCTGTGCTTACATCGACGTCGACGCGCATTTTCCTGCCGTGGTGTCATCAACAAGACTCGTCTTCCGTGCGCCAACCACATCGACCACAGCATCATCCATCAAGGCACATTTAAACGGCTTCCCTGGAATCGTCACCTTCAGTGGGCACTCGAGCAGCACTTTCGGCATGGCCCGTAACTTCTGCCTCTATCCTGTGCAGGTGTGTACTAAACTTTCCTTATACGCGAGAAAAAGTGACGACCGCTTCTTAGTGCTGTTCCCGTGCCCACGGGTGTTGTGTGAGACCATTTGTGAATGCTTGACTTCGTCGTTTGCCTTATTGTTGATCTGTTCAGGGGATGTTGAGACAAACCCTGGGCCTAATACTAGGACGGACGCACTTTTTGATATTGAAACACTGCCTGACGACCCTGCAGAACAAATGAAGATAATGTTTCGCTTTATCAAAGATATACACACTCGCGCACTCCAGTCCTCAAAAGCTTTAGCCGAACAAGTCGCCGATATTAAAACTATAAAGAATGGCCAAAAAACATGGAAGCGAAATTCACTGTATTGAGCAAACGGATGGACGGTATGGAAGAAAAATGCAATAATTTCGAGGCACAGGGTGTAGTACTGTCTACTATGAAGAACACTGTCGGAGCCCTAAAAGAAGAAAACGCAATTCTACGGGCTCGCGCCGATGACCTTGAAGACAGATCTCGGCGAAATAACCTTATCATTCGCAACATTCCAGACGCTAAAGAAACTTGGGAACAAACCGAGAACAAGGTTTTATCTGCTCTAAAAACCGTACTTCCATCTTTTTCATCCGACTCAATCGAACGCGCCCATGGCTTAGGCGTTGTTTTACCGGGAAAATGCCGACCTGTAATTGTGAACTTCTCGAGTTTCAAAATAAAAGAAAATATTCTTTCACTACGTAATCAGCTTAAAACAAACAATATCACTCTTAGTGAAGATTACTCCCCAGCAACCCGTCTCGCTCGGGGAAATCTTATCGAGTTTGGAAAAAGTCAGCCCGGCGCACCTGCGTTTAAACTCAGATACGACAAACTACTTATGAATGACAGGTGCTACGTTTTTGACGCCGAAACGAAATGCGTGACAGAAAAACCGTCGCAGGGCCAACACGCAAAGAACATACTTCCTGCAGGCAATTTAACCTAGCGGAGCGAGAGGGGAAGTGGACAGTCTTCACAACACCATGTGTCCATCTTTTTTACTAACATTAGAAGTGTACTGAACAAATATTTTTCATTGTCCTCAGCAATTGACACTTGTTCTCCACACATTGTTGCCTTAACAGAAACGTGGCTTTCGAACAACATTAATGATTCTGAAATCTTCGAGGATGCCCATCGCTTCGCTATCTATAGGGAGGATCGTACTCTGAGACGTGGAGGCGGCGTCCTACTTGTCATTTCTAACGACATTCCTTCTTCACGAATTTCTGTCGCTACTGACCTCGAAATCGTCTGGGCTTCATTTACCATTCATCACCAGAAGGCAATTATAGGCGTATGCTACCGATCTCCTTCTTCATCGTCCACATTCCTTAGTGAATTGCATGATGTAATTAATAACGTATCATCACGCTTTCCATCATCGCCCCTTTACTTGTTAGGCGACTTTAACTTTCCGAACATTAAATGGAACTCTCAGCCTCCTTCATTACTCCCATTTTCGTCTCAGGCTAAGGAATTTTTAGATTTGTGTTCCACTTTTTCCTTTTCGCAAGTGGTCACTGAACCAACTCGGAATACTGCTACTATATCAAACACTCTCGACCTAGTACTTACTACTGAACCCAAACTAACTTCCAACATTACCTTCCTTCCGCCTTTAAGCAACCATTCTGCAATGCATTTTACTATTAGTGCCAAACATCCGAAAAATATCAAGAAAAGGAAAACGATACTAGATTATAGTAGAACAAACTTCGGGGCCATCAATAATGAGTTAAATACGTTTCTTGACACATTCCTAATTAACTTTGATGACCGTTCTGTACAAACTAATTGGGACCTGTTTGCTCATAAAGTAAATGAACTAATGAACACATATGTTCCGAGCCGTATCTTAACTTCTAACCCACAAGCCCCCTGGTATAACACTCGCATTAAACGACTTTCTAACCGTAAAAAGCGTATCTACCGCTCAGCTAAGTTGTCCTCAAGTGCTTCTCGTTGGACGGCATACAAGGCGGCTTCTAACGAATACATTCAAGCTTTAAAACTCGCTAAACGTACTTTTCTTGCTGTTACTCTTCCATCTATTCTTAAAACTAGCATTAAAAAATTTTGGAAAATAATTAAACCTGTTTCTGATAACTTAATCTTATTAAACGACTCTACTGGGCAGCCTGTTCCAAAAAACGGTGCTGCAACTCACCTTAACGAAGCCTTTCTCAAAAATTTTTCGGGAGCTCTAAATAAACAACTTCCCGAGTTACGTAACTATAATTATCCAGTCATGTTTCCAGTAATAGTTCACACATCTGGTGTTGCTAAACTTATTGACAAGCTCGACTACAATTCTTCGCCTGGCTTTGACTCAATTAACACTAAGTTCCTAAAAAGCACTTCCGCATACAGTTCTATAATACTAACAAAAATTTTTCAACAGTCACTCAACACCAGCACTTTACCTTATCAGTGGAAGGTCGGGAAGGTGGTTCCACTCCATAAATCTGGTAACAAAAACATAGCAACAAACTATCGCCCCATCTCACTTACCAGCACGTGCTGCAAACTTCTAGAACACATTGTATTCACAAACCTCGTGGAATTTCTTGAGGATAACACATTTTTTTTCACTTGCACAGCATGGCTTTAGGAAATCATACTCATGCGAGACTCAACTCGTATCCTTCACTCATCAGTTGCATCGAATTCTTGATCGTTCATCACGCGCCGACTGCATATTTCTAGACTTCTCAAAAGCATTTGATAAAGTCTGTCACAAACTTCTAGTCCAGAAACTGATCCGTTTGAATATTGATGCTAATCTCTTAAAATGGATCGAATGTTTCCTGGTTCATCGCTCACAATACGTTACTGCTAATGGCTGCAATTCACCGGTGTGCTCTGTTGCTTCCGGAGTGCCCCAAGGATCGGTTCTCGGTCCTTTGTTGTTCTTAATATATATTAACGACCTTCCTTCACAAGCAACTTCTAACATTCATCTCTTCGCGGATGATTGTGTTATCTTTAGAGAAATAACTACGGATTGTGATACTAACCGTCTTCAATCGGACCTTGATATAATATCTAACTGGTGCAGTTTATGGCTAATGGAATTAAATGTTAACAAGTGTAAAGCTATGCAAGTATCTAGAACACCTAACGTATCTGAAGTGTACTATTTAAATTGTCTTCCTTTAGAACAGGTGACTTCGTACAAGTACTTAGGAATACATATTACATACGACCTTACCTGGGCAACTCACATTACTAATATAGTGAATAATGCTAACCGCGCTCTTGGTTACTTAAGGCGTAACTTTTTTAAGGCTCCTCACTCCTTGAAATTATTGCTTTATAAAACACTAATACGCCCGAAATTAGAATACGCTGCATCTGTCTGGGACCCTAGTAATCTAAACTTAATTAACTCATGAGAATTAGTTCAGAATAACGCTGCTCGTTTCATTCTTTCGAATTATAATAGAACTGCCAGCGTAACAGCCATGAAAACTGGCCTTTCCCTTCCATCTCTTGCAGCTCGACGTAAAGTCTCCCGTTTATCATTATTTCACAAAATTTTTCACCACACAAAACTACGTGATGTATTCATCCATACTCCACACTATGTATCTCGTCGCATCGATCATTCTTACAAGGTTCACGTCCCATCTTGCAGCACAAATACATTTTCCCAGTCATTCGTACCTCGGACATCACTAGAGTGGAACCACCTTCCCGCAAGCATTGTGTCCATCAATGATAAGCCTTTGTTTCGTGATGCCTTAACCAACGTTACTTGCTAAAATGCTGTTTAATGTGCTTGTATATCTTGCCCTTTTTTGTAACACCTTTTGTAATTGCTCATTGTAGTCCTACTGAATTATTTGTCAAATTGTATTTTTATGTTGCATATTTTTCTTTTGCAAATTTACTGTTTGAATTCACTTGTAACCCACTCCCCTCTGTAAAGCCTTCACAGGCCTTGAGGGTATAATAAATGAAATGAAAGTGCTACCTAGCTGGACAGAGCCAAGGTAATTTTAAGCAAGTCAGACTATATTGTTATTTCGCCTAATTGCATATAAGTTATTATTAATTAATCAACTTTTCAAATATTATGTTCGGAGCAAAAGTTTCAATCAGAAAATTGTAGACCATCTTCGAAAATTCCCGATCCAGCTTTCCGTTGCTCGATACGTGCTACATGAAAGTTTTTCCAAGCCTGAAAGACAGCCGGCGAAACAAGAAAAAGCCCTGCTCGACTCTACAATTTTTTCATTCACACTTTTGCTCTGTATGTAATGTTTGAGGAGTTGAATAATTAATAACTAATCACGTAATTAGGCGAAATACAAAAAAAGCGACGACAAACAAAATTACCTTGGTTCTTTACCCGCCGTGGTTGCTCAGTGGTTATGGTGTTAGGCTGCTGAGCACGAGGTCGCGGGATCGAATCCCGGCCACGGCGGCCGCATTTGGATGGGGGCGAAATGCGAAAACACCCGTGTACTTAGATTTAGGTGCGCGTTAAAGAATCCCAGGTGGTCAAAATTTCCGGAGTCCTCCACTATGGCGTGCCCCATAATCAGAAAGTGGTTTTGGCGCGTAAAACCACATTATTTAATTACGTTGGTTCTGTCCAGATACGCGTGGCACTTGCATGTTTTGGCACAAGTTACGTGGGGCACAAAGTATATGGCTGTATGAAACCCATGTAATTTATAAGTTGTCGCATGCACTTTTTAGGTAAGTTGGCCTGTTATTTGTTCGTTAGAGGTGAATATTCGGTGACCTTGAGACCTTTGCGGACTTTCACTTAGACTCATAATTTTCAACTGGTACCACAATCACCGATGTAACGAAGTGAAAAAAAAAACAGCAACTGTAATACAACACTTCAATGTGGACCACAGTGCTATTTCAATCCTCATTGTTTGCTATTTTCACTCCCAGGGCAAAGATCTGAGCTCCGAGAGGGAAATATGTTTCTGACACTCATTCTATCCACTTAAACCTCAGCTACAATGTTCCTATTGACAACCTTCAGTTGGTTGTAAGATGGTCCTCAATCCCGTTCAAGGTAACGAACTAAAATTGACGCCGAGGACGCTTTCTTCATCAAGTTGAACGCAGCAGAATTTAAGGGTAGCTACGCACACTTGTCTTGAACTGTCTTAATATCGTCATCATCACCAGTCGCTGAAAGTTTCTGTGTATACTTAGTCATGAAAAAATTTTGAACGTGGTATTTTAATGTTCACTTTAAGGTGAAGATAAGATTTTGTTTGAATGCTCTCCAAGAAATTTCATAATTCTGAAAGCCAGCCTAATTAAATTACCGAGGTTGCCGCAACGCAAGAACATATGTGTGGGGGCCACAATTTCGTATGTGTTATTCCTCCAATACTGCTACCTTTTTAATGGCCAACACAAAGAAAAGGGGAAATAGCTGCAGATTCTTTCGAACCTCCTGACGTTCGTTCTTGATATATTAACGCTTAAAGTTCGAGCGAGGGCTAGATTCAATAGCGCTAACGCACGAAAGCAATACACGTGCTATGATAGTCGCCCTTCCGAACGGTTCAGAAGTAGTTCACACCAGCTTGCGGCCGCCGTGGCCAAGAATTGAGCCCACCTCCTAGTGCTCGCGATAATAATGATTCTAGTTGAAGGAAGTAGTTTTTTTATCACCTGTATGAGGTAGCACACTTGTACACCTTGAACTTGATACTTGAAGGAGTGGATATTACTTGCAGAAGAAAGCGAAATGCATAATTGAGTAATCGAAATTTCGCTCATAGTCTTTTCACTAATCCCTTCAAGGCATATATTGGAAAATTTTACGAAATAGAGCCGGTGAGTTCGCGAGGCCGGCATACCTTAGAAATTCTGAGGGTGGGGGCACTTTCTTGACATGCATTCCCAAAATGATTTGGTGTTCCAACTAAATTTCTCTTGCACTGCCTAGATCGCGTTTCGTTAAAGATGTAATGGATCAAGTTTGACGACGCCTTTCTGAGAATTTGTGCTCGTTTAAAAATGCGTTACGAGTGAACTTAACTCTCCAGTTTTTTTTGTTTTCATTTTTAATATATGATGTGTAGTAGATGTTGCCACCTTTATTTGGTATTGGATACATTTTTCAGATAAAATGAAAAGAATTAAGGCCACACGTAATAGAAAATTAGGTAAAAATGCTATCAAACGTAAAATCACTTTTTATAGACAAATCTTGCCCACACAATATAAAATTCGAGCCACATCAAAAAGTAAAACACACTTAGTGTTATAGTAAAGCTAGGTAACTAAAGTCAGGGTACAAAAGAAAATATGGAATAGATTCACAGGCAGACACATGAAGTCAGGTACAGAATTGAACAGAGGCAGGTCAAATAAAGCCCACACCATGAGCTTGAAATTGATAATAAATACTTTAATCAATATTTGCCGTCAATATCGCAGGAGTCCTGAAACTTCTGTAATGCCATTAACGCTCATCTTTGTAATGGATATGTTGCCCATTACGACATTATTGAGTCTGAAGTACCTGTGGTCCAATGATGAATCACTCATTAAATGTAACTATCACCGCAGACTATCACACCACATTAGCGCTTTTTATTTATTTATTTATTTATTTGAACATACCTTACAGGCCCCATGAGGAGCATTGAGTAATGGGGGCATTACAGTAAGAAAGTTGCACACGAGAATACCGTACGCATGAGTAGAAATAATCGCTGCAAAACAGGATTACAAATGCGGAGCTGCGGTAGTAAACAAACATCGGGTGAATTATATCACGCACATTACTCGCACATATAATCAAAATCTTGTAAGAAAGGTGTAGTGTAAAGCATGAAAAGCAGAAAAAAGAAGCAATACTAACAATACTGATTTAAACAGAAATTACATTTAGGGGTAGCGAACAAAACACCTGAGATTTTATTACGCACATTGCTCGCGTACACGATAAAAAGTGTAGTTTAAGGCATGAAATAGAAAAAAAAAACTTGCCTGACGTTACAAAGGTATGCATAACATGGCATAAGGTACCACGCTTTTTTTATGACAGAAACTGCATGTTCAGGAGTTGCGTGAATTCATCTCTATCCGTTCGCGTGACAGCGCTCTCAGGAAGAGAATTCCACAAACGGATGGCTCGGGGCAAAGCTGACTGATTAAATGCATCTGTGTTTCCGTAGATGCGAGTGAAACTTAACTCATTATTCAGTCGTCGTGATATACAACTTGCCCGTTCTAGCAGCAATGACGATGACTTCATTTGATGAACTTATTTATGGAGCAAAGACAGCAATGACACATCACGACGACTACTTAGTGCAGGAAGTGAAAGATCAAGTTTGATTCGAGTTATGCTTGACTGCCTATCGTATTTGCGGGAAATGAATCGACTAGCTCGGTTTTGGATAACTTCTAACAAGCAGATTAGATATTCATGATGAGGAGATCATATCGGGGATGCGAACTCATGCTGCGGACGGACTAAAATAAGGAACGTTAATTTGCGGATGTTAGACGGGGATTTACGTAGGTTGCGACGAATGTATCCTAGCGTTTTTGAAGCATCGGCGCATATGGTTGTTATACGAGAGGCCCAAGAAAGATCTGGTGCTAGATAAACGCATAGATATTTGTACAGTGAAGCCTCCATTAATGGATCCGTATTTATATAATAAAAAAACCTTGATTTAAAGTGTTTGCGTGTGAAAGTGATTATTTTACATTTATATGACTAAGTGTCATTTGCCAGGTGTTGCACCAGTCGATAATGGGTTGAAGGTTACCTTGAAAAATGAGATGGTCCTCAAAACTGGTATGTGGTCGGTATATTATACAGTCATGGGCAAAAAATGCGCGAGCAAGAAGAGATGTTGTTGGGCAGATCATTGCTTTAGATTAGAGAAAGAAATGGTCCTAATACACTGCCCTGTGGTACACCGGAAGTTACGTAGGGGAAGGGAGATGTAAAATTGTTCACAACGGCAAATTGCTGACGATTAATTAGAAAGTTACGGATACAAGATAACGTTCAACAGTTTAATTTCCGAGCGGTTAATTTGGAAATTAAACGGCGGTGAGCCATACGGTTGAAAGCCTTAGAAAAGTCGAGAAAGATACAATCTGTTTGAAGGTTATGGTCCATGTGAGAATGCACGTCAGTAGTGAACTCTAATAACTGTGTCTCGCACGATAAACCTTTTCTGAAGCCGTGCTGGCTAGTAAAGAAAAATTTGTTGATTCAAGATGTTGATATATATGAGATGCTATAATATGCTCGAGCATTTTGCATATGCACGTTAATGAAATTGGACGGTTGTTTTCAGGGCAATTTCTGCTGCCACTTTTGACACAGGTACCACATTAGAAATTTACCAATCAGAAGGAAGCTGGCCGGTTGATAATGACTGGCGGAAAATATGGTGCAAAATTTTGCTAGATATTGAAATTTGATTTTTTTAAACTTTAGGGTAAATATTATGGACGCCTGAAGGGATAGATATCTTAAGTTTATGAATGAGACATGCGGTACCATATTTTGTAATATCGATGGGGCAGTACTGGCAGTAGACATAATCGACTTCAGGAATGAGTGAAAGGCCTTCATTTGTGAATATGGATGAAAAAACGTGTTCAAGCTCACGGGGCATTCACTATCAGGAAGCGGAACTTCACTTTCACCATCTAACGAAATACGGTGTGAACCCTGATTAGGTGATATTGCCTGCCGAAACGTTTGGGGGTTGGACTTAAGAAGGGAGGGTAGATCGTGGGAATAGTATGTATCTTTAGCCTCACTTACAGCTGAGCAGGAAAATTTCGAACATAGATTATATCTGTCCTAAGCCGTGGGCGAGCCAGTATACTTTGCATTCGTGTATAGCCGTTTCTCGTTATATCTTAGCCTTCGAAGGTATTGGCTGAACTATGGGTTAGCTTTATTACCTGATATTTTGATTAGCGGGATATACTTTTCAACTAATGCGCAGAGTTTTTCCTTGAAGAGAAGCCAGGTTTCCTTAACTAACCGGGCAAAAAAACGAAGGTAGTAAAGTGTGAGAAAGAAACGTCTGAAGTCCTAGTTTATTTTGCGGTAGACGCCTTTGTTGTAGTCACGGATAGTTTTCTTAGTGACACTTGTAGACTGCAAGGGGACGTTAAGAGTAAGTTGAAGCAACTTATGGTCACTAAAGCCTTCCAAGCAAGTCACTTCACCAAATGTTTCAGGGGCGCTAGTAAGAACTAAGTCTAATATGTTATTACCACGGGTAGGTTTGGTAACCATTTGGAATAAATTATTATCTAACGTGACTTCATTTCACGATTGGCATGATGATGATAGCGTATTCCACTCTATCAGTGGAAAATTGAAGTCCTCAAGGAGATAAGTGATATCAGCCTGGCAGATGTTAATTGTTTTTGTAATGCTACTGCGCAGCTCAACGAGAAAGCCCCGATTCAAATCGAAAGGGCGATAGCAGCCTCCAATTAACACTTTGTGGTCGCGGGATAGGCATTCTGCCAATACGATCACAATACACCAATGGGTGTTAATGAGATGTGATCTAATAGTTATTTTGACGCCCAAGAATAGGCCACCACCTCTTTTTCCAACGCGGTCACACCTGTATATGTTAAAAGAATTATCACGAGGGAAGATTTCATTATCGGTTATTTGGGGATGTATCCACGTTTCAGTGAGAACAACGATATCAGAATTGCAGTACTCAAGAAATGAGGCAACATGGTCGCGCTTGGGTAGCAGGTTTGTAATATTTGTGAATGATAGTGATAATGATGGCGCGGTTGCAGTTGACTCAGACTTGCGACCGATCGGATTGTGCGGCGTGGTTCGTAGCTATCTGCTACAAAGGACTACAGCTTTGCATGTGTTGTCCAAAACATAATTTGCATCTTCAATGCACAGTCAGTGAAGTGAAAGGCTAAAAGGCTTGGCTTTTCCTTCAGCAAATGCAGTCAGGTGCCTTCTTTCTTCTCGAGTATAGTTGGTGAAAAATATTCA
The DNA here is from genome assembly GCF_038994185.2 of Dermacentor albipictus. Taxonomy (NCBI): domain Eukaryota; kingdom Metazoa; phylum Arthropoda; class Arachnida; order Ixodida; family Ixodidae; genus Dermacentor; species Dermacentor albipictus. The sequence goes on from NC_091821.1 coordinate 53,555,427, forward strand.
CGGATAAAGAAGCTGGATCCTTTAAGTTTTCGTGCAGAAGACAGAATGCCCCCTTTGTCTTTAAGAATGATCATTTTAGCTATAACTGACCTTTTCTTGTCTTTTGAATACTTTCCTCTCCATAGCATAGGGAAGTAACCTTTCAAACTGAGCAGCCGACATTTCGATGTCCAATTTTTCGGAGCAGAATTTAATAACCTTTTGTTCTGAAGCAGACCAGCCTTCTTTAGCTTCGTCGTCTAGTCCAAAGAAGAGCAGGTTAGATCGCCTCATTCGGTTTTCTGCATCATCGCATCTAGAAGTTATATTATTCAGCCGATTAGATACATCCCGCAATGTTTCAATACACGATTCCGACTCGGTAGCTGGTTGAGACGGGACAGCTGTCTCCAACGTCGCTATCTTTGTTTTTAGTAATTTAATTTCTTGCCAAGCGGCTGCGCGTTCTTCGTTCTCGTGTTTCAAATCATCGCGCAGAGCCTTTTCATTAGCTTCATGCTTGCATGCGGTTTCCAATACAGCTGCCTGCTGCTCATGCAAATTTTCAAAATCGGCCAGCATAGCTTTGACGGTGTCCTCCAACTTATAGATCCTTTCCAAGGCGGCAGCAAAGGCAACTGCTTCAGCTCTCGACATGGGACTGGGATTTTGCTCAACGTATATATATATATATATATATATATATAAGGTCGGCATTCTAAAATGATTTCATCTGATAACAGTCTTTGATCAAAGCGCGCTGTCATGATTTCAAGTGATTATCCCTGTAAATTGTAGTGAGGACAGTTACACAGAACGTATTGGAAAGTTTGCCACACCATCACGCCAGGCGTTGTGGGCCCATCCGATTCGAAAAGCAAAAGGCTCCGCAAAAGGCACTCCTATCCATAGCCAGCAAAGCATGAGTAAACCCTGGCGTCGGAAGAGTCCAGTTCGGATGCACAGAAGAGTCCAGGTTCCAAATAACAGCGATTTTGCGCTCACTCTTGCTGACTCCGCCGTGTGTTATGATGCTACATTGGCCCGCGCATGTAGCATAGGAGACAACCGAGCGAGTCAATGCACTGCTATTTTCGACTACCACGTGTCCACTTTCTTTGTGTTGACGTCACGGCACCTACAGCTCCTGGGAAACGAAACAGAAATTGGTTCTAAAAAAACAATTACAATAAATTATTCAGGGTACGCGGAGGTTAGCCAGTATTTGTTTTATGCTTTCGAGATCGAGGGCCTTGATTGAGGCACAACAGTTAATTACGTAATATAAGCAGATGATTCAACGATACTTATCTCTAACGTCAACCTGCATCATTTAACATCTAAAGCTGACGACGTGTTTTAGGAGATTTGCTCGTGGACAAGAACGAATCGACTTAAGATCAATCCAAATAAAACTCAAGCGGTTTTTTCCTGCTAAAAATAAAATAGTAACTCCTCACCATTCTTTAATTCATGATTCACAGCGAATAGATATTGTTGATACGCATAGAATACTTGGGGTTTATGTTTCATAGAACTCAAGTTGGGATGCTCACATTAGCTACCTCAGTAGGAAAATCTCGTCGGTAACAGGAGTCGTGTCTCGCTGCCATACTCTGCTGACACTTAGGGCCAAACTTCAAATATATCAAGCGTTGTTTAACTCGCATTTATTATGCGTTGATATGGGGCACAACAACAAAAACAAACATAAATAAAATTCTTGTTCTACGTTGGAAACATTGAACGTCTGGGAACCACTTGCAAAACTTTTTAAGGGTTCCGTATAATATGGGTTGACAACATTTACTCATATCGTTTGTTGAACACACTCTACTTTTGAAACAGAGAACTCGTGAACTTCCTTACAGCATTATCATGTCTAGAGTGCCATGTTGTTGAAGTGCCTATAAGAAACACCCATATATGGTCTGTACCTCGATTTCGTACAACTTATTAGTATCAAACTTTGGCATACAACGTCCCAACAACACTAAACACATTACGTTCACTAAACACACCAAAGAACAGTTACGTTCTTTCTTTTGTTCTATTATTTGCTAGCAAAAGATTTAGTATCTATAACTAATATCTACTATACTGCTTGCAAAGCAGTCAGTGAACTAATTTATTTTTTTGCAACATTTCCCGATGCATTTCTGTGAGTGATAAATATGTTGCACTATGTGTTGTAATTTGCACATGCGTTTCTATGTCACCGTATTTCAAGTGTATCCGTGTGATTTATGAATATGTTGTATTATGTCTTGTAATCTGCGTGTTTTCATTTTTGCCTTTGTCACGGCTTATCTTAGTCTCTACCTATGCACCTTGTATAGCTGCTGCGATCTAACGGTCACCTGAGCCCTGTCAAGCTGTTTTCACGGCTTTGAGCCCAGCTGAGCTTCCAGCGTATTGTCTGGTAGATAAACTTGAATTTGAATTTAGTTTGAAGTAAAAGAAAGTAAAAAAGAACTGTCACGTCACGCCCCCTCTAATCTGGAATGTGGTTTCACTGTCTTGCCACGAATACTTGAAGCAAACGAATGAAAGCGTCTTGCTTTGAGTTCTACTGAATTGGTCCACAAGATACTTCTCGCCAGGGTTTGAAAAATATATGACCATATTTTGAGATATTGAGAAAATGAGGCATCCACCCAAACGTAGCTAAGTACTACAAAGGAAACCCAAATACTTCTTTCCACATTGCAGGTTTCCGCAGAACTGTTACGTCAAACTCCTGCATTTGCTTCTGAGTTGTTGATGAATTCGACTTCACCTGCCACCTGTTAGCCGCCTGGTTAGCTCAGATGGTAGAGCGGCTGCCCCGGAAAGCTGGTCGTCGCGGGTTCGAGTCCCGGACCAGGACCAATTTTTCTTCATCTGCAAAGCTCTTCTTTCGAGAAACCCGCATGGGTTTCCTTTATAGCACTTAGCTACGTTTCGGTGGATGTCTCATTTTCCCTTAATTACTTCTCTCTACCTTGCCGGTTTCCGCAGAACTATTACGTCGTATTTTGGAGGAATTTTGTAGATGACGCCCGGATATTTTTCTTTTTCGAGGCGGATGCATGGCAGTCCTGGCAAGGACTGCCATGCGTGCTACGTAGGCAAGACGGGGAACTTTAAAAGAAGGCTACAGCAGCATCGCAATGATGTAGCCAATGGACACACGATGTCCAGCGCCCTGGCAGAGCATCACGAAAAGACTTGGCATAGTATTAACTGGCATTTCGCTTCTATCGTCGAAAGAGAGAAAAAATTATCATCCCGATTGCTCCTTGAATCATTCTGCATACAGTCTACTACTAATACGATAAACCGGACACGGGGACCCCTCCCTGAGTTGTACGCAAGCGCATTACGTCTTCCAACACGTATATAATAAAGAGCACCATGCATTCGTTCATTGTGAACAAGGCACACGTATTGGGCGCCGAAACGTCAATCTCTGTTTTGAATTTTTTCAGTTGGCGAGTGTACGTTAATTCAGCCATGTTCTTTCCTCGCCAGACGAGTTTTCGTCAAACCCTAGCCTTCATTGCGAATAATATTATACTGAGCAAAAAGATCCCCAGCGTGTGCTATACAGGGTGATACCTTTTAAGTTTTATGGAATTAAAAAAAAATCATGTAAGTAATGTCTGCCTCTCTGAATAATCCAGCTCAAGGACTAGAATTACGTTATCTGCAACAGGCTATTTTTAAAAATTCCACAAATCCTAAAAATTATCACCCTGTATAACTAACACCAACACTATGCTTCACGGCTTTTTCTGAAATATCAATAATCTGTTAAGGTTAGTTTTTGATGTCGTGCTCCAGACCAAATGACGTAATTAGCATGAGATTGAAAAACAACATGATAAATCATTAGTTTTAGCCGCGTATAGAAATCAAATCGACTTCAAGAATGTAAACCAACTGACTAACACAATGTTTTTTTCAATATGAGCTATATGAGTTTTCCATCTCATTGAGAAATCAAAAACAATTCCAAGTAATTTAAAGCTTTCAGTTATGTCTATTCAATTATTGTAAAGCACAAGGTGATCCCTACAGGTGACTACGCAATTTGCAGGTCGAAAGAAAACAGCTTTTTTTTTTAAGGTTTATGCACAATCCATTTGCTTTTGACCACTCACTCAGTAGTTCAGTATTGTTGCCTCTACTTATAAGCGCGTGTGGGTGTAGCCGCGCAAAATTTTGCTCCCACCGTTGGCATAAAGGATGAACTATGGATCTCCAGAAATAATAATTATAAAATTAATGTAAACATTAAAACTAAAAGGGCCCAGAAGGCTACTTTGGGGAACGCCGCATTTCATTGATTGCAGAGCGGATAATTTACCATCAACAGAGACTGATTGGTTATGCTAACTCCATTACGAGGTAAAAAGATCAGGGCAAGAGTCATGTAAGCCATTCTTTTCTAACCTATATATTAGAATCTCATGATTCAAAAAATCAAACGCTTTTGTGAAGTCCATAAATATTCCAAGCGTTCATTTTTTTCATGCCAATGTTACGTAAAATAGTTTCTTCTTGTAGCAGCAAGGCAGAATCAGTCGATTTCCCTTTACGAAATTCTAATAGGGATTTGCTTATAAAAGAGTGTTTATCTGAAATCTTACTGCACTCCTCAGCAAAATTTTGTTGCATCTTCGCCGCCACTGCAGCTTGTTATTCGCTTCGCGATCTTCTTGTTTGCTTTCTTACCTGAGCACCGATGAGGAATGGTGTTTAACGAGACGTGATGAGCTTCGAAATACAGTGCAAGATTGCGCTCTGAATCTACTTAAAGATGGGTGTGAGCTACTTGATTTCTATGATACCACGCGGGTCGTAAAATCTTGTGGGCGTGGGTTTTGCGAAAAAAACTAATTGCCGCCTAATTTAGAGGTACAGCCTGCAAGTCAGTACTGTGCAGTATTTATGGTATGTATACTACTGCAGGTGGGGGCGAATTTGATGTCCAGTGTTGTGATCGATGTCAAGTGTGAGAAGCATACAAACGGGCTTCCCATGTCAGCATATTTACCGTCTTCTCCGAATCGACGCCACCTTGTGAAGCAGAAACCAAACTCAAGACGACTTCACGCTTTTTCCCGAGCTGACACCAAGGATGGGCAAAAGGGAAAGACAGTCTACGGAGAAAGACTTCGATGACGACAGGACCACCAGTGGTTATTTAAGACCGTGCTGACCCAAGTTTTAATAAAACATTAAAATTAAATTATGTGGTTTTACATGCGAAAACCACTTTCTGATTAAGAGGCATGCCGTAGTGGAGGACTCCGGAAATTTCAACCACCTGGGGTCCTTTAACGTGTACCTAACTCTAAATACACGGGTGTTTTCGCATTTCGCCCCCATCGAAATGCGGCCGCCATGGCCGGGATTCGATCCCGCGACCTCGTGCTCAGCAGCCTAACACCACAGCCACTGAGCAACGATGGCGAGTCACGTGTTAATAAGAACCGCTCGAGACTCAGACGAGAGTCACATGCATGTACCAATGAAGTAAATACAACCTTTTCTACTTTTCTTCATCATCACGATGCCCGGCTTCGTCGTCGTTTCCTGATCCTTGCGGTGCAGACGCACCTCACCCGGTCGAGATTATATCAACTGGTAGGCAGCAATGGGATACTCCACCCTTCGTCCTGGCTTCAGCGTAGTGAGCGCTCGACTTTCTTTGAGAATTTTCCAAGTTTTAGCTCGTGTATTTTCTGAAACTACAAATTAGTTTCTGTGCGTGCAGGGTTCTGATGAAAGCTTTCTCACTTCACAGCACAGTAAGGAAGTCCTCGTTCGAGATTGACCATAGATTTAAGTAAGGGGAGGAAGCCAGAATTGTTAATAATTTATGAAGAGCTGGAAATTGAGGTCGAGAAAAGTCAGAGAAAACCGCAGCTTATTGAAGTGATTGAGAAGTGCGGGGCTCTGGAGGACGAAATTTCAGAAGCATGGGAAGAGATAGAGAAACGAGCTGAGAAAGCAGAGTAAAGGCAAAAGGCTGCAGAAGAAAGGCAAAGAGCTGAGAAAACTGAACAAAGAGCCGCAGAAAGAGAGGAAAGAGAGGAACAGAGAGCTCCTGAACTAAAGCTAAACGAACTAGACGTGCCGTGAGACCTGGTCATGCAATCGGCAAATAACATCACAATGAATGAAAGACGTTCAGGTGAAGCAGGAGTAAAAATAAGAGATCCCATGCCGTCGTACAAGGTGAACGATGACATGGGAGTGTTTGTCGTTACTTTTGAACAAACCTGCGAGAAAAACGGGTTGACGTTAGACACTTGGGCACGACAGATTCTGACCGTTCTTCCTGGTGAAGTAACCGAAATAATTCCAAGGCTGACTGCGACATCTGCTCTCACCTGGCAACCAAAGCCTTCCAGCGTCACGCGATCCGAGGGGCGGATATATAAGCAGCACTTGTCAGCTGAGCGTCCGGGGCACGACACTGCTCTGGCCATGTTCTCACACCCGTTCTACGCACAGGTCTTGGCGCTGTCCCTCCTGAAGGCTTCCTTCGGGGGCTTCGCTACGCCGGGCATTCCCTTGCCACTGGTGCGGCCTTCGACGAGTTTCATCGATGACGATGTGCTGGCTGAGTTTCGCCACTCCCAGCCAATTCCTTGCCAGCATCCAAGACTGACTGCGACATCTGCTCTCACCTGGCAACCAAAGCCTTCCAGCGTCACGCGATCCGAGGGGCGGATATATAAGCAGCACTTGTCAGCTGAGCGTCCGGGGCACGACACTGCTCTGGTCATGTTCTCACACCCGTTCTACGCAGAGGTCAGTTACTTACAAGCTGCTAAATGTTATCGTAGTTCTAACCGCTGTACAGTAGCGGTGTCGTGCCCCACCAACTTTCTATATGTTTTGCGAAAGTGCCTTGTAGGGTTGGTTTCTGCTTTTGATGCTGTATCGCGTGTTCTGTTAATGCTCTCGGGAGATATCGAGAGTAACCCTGGCCCCAGAACCAATGCTGCACCTACAGGTTCTGACAGTGCCAAAATCACGGAAATTTTTGAAGTTGTTAAAGGCTTGGAAACGAATCAGGCGAGATTTCTTCAAGAAATACAAGTTGTTAAAGAACAGCAAGATGTGCTGAATACGTCAGTCCAAGCCCGTCTTAGCAGGGTGAATCTTCTGGAAACTGATGTGCGTTCTCTCAAACAGATTGATACGCTCAATGCAGCCTCAGCTCCGTGCGCTCTCGACGCCCTTCGTGATGATATGGTGAAGCTTAGGGCGTCACTTGATAGCGAGAGCAACAGATCCAGACGAAACAACCTCATTATTTTCGGCCTGGATGATTCAACCGATGAGACATGGTCTGTATCGGAGGAAAAAGTACTGTCTTTCTTCGAAACGCAACTGAATGAACGGATTACCCCAGAAAGTGTAGAGCGTGCTCACCGGATTGGTAAATCCCACGGAAGCAAAAACAGACCTATCATTATAAAGTTTGTTAACTTCAAGGATAAGGAACGTATCCTATCTCGTGGTTTCAGGCTCAAGGGTACTAACTTTGCGATCCGTGAGGATCTCAGCCCTGACGTCAGACTTGCGCGATCTAAACTTGTAAGTTATGCAAAAACATTGAATTGCTCTTTCAAACTTCGATACGATAAGCTACTCATTGATAAGAAGTGCTACGTTTATGATGGAACTCAGGATATTGTTGTTTAATTGAAAAAGTAGCAGAAGGGGCGGTACCCGAACAATAAGTCCTCAAAGCAATGTGTGCGCACGGGACGTTCCGCTCATCCAATTTCAGAGCTTACCATTTTAGTCGTGAACTGCAGAAGTGTAAAAAAACAAAACTGATGAATTTGCTACTCTGACCTCTTCAGTAAAACCCCATGTGATTATAGGTACCGAGTCTTGGCTCGACGAAGCTGTTGGTAGTTCCGAAGTATTTCCGCCTGGTTTTCACGTCTACCGTTCCGATCGCAATGCGCATGGCGGTGGTGTCTTTCTACTTGTTGACTCGTGCTTGCAATCATCTCCCGTGTTAATCCGAACTGATTGTCCCGAGTCAGTTTGGTGCAATATTCGATTTGAAACTGGGCAATTACTGACAGTTGGCTCCTTTTACCGTTCCCCCGCTTCCACATCGCCTGAGACCTTCACAACCCTATCCGAGTTTCTTTCTACAATAAATAATGACTATATTATTGGCGGTGATTTCAACATGCCTGACGTGAAGTGGGTTCACTATAAGCCTGTCCTTGCCAATTCTTCCGCTCTGTCTATAGCATTCCGCGAGGCAATAGTTACCAATGACATTTATCAGTTTGTTACTGAACCTACTAGGTATGGTCCGAATAGCTCTTCTATCTTAGATCTGCTTTTTTCAAACCAGCCATTGCTTGTGTCTGATAACGCCGTAATTCCCGGTATTAGTGACCATGACTGCATTGTGGCGCATGTGCAGATTGTCCCCTTCTCATGTGCACATGATCACCCAAGGAAGGTATACTTTTTTGAGAAAGGCAATTATGTTTCATTGTCTAATGATCTTGCTATATTCCTGCAGGAATTCAGTCATTTAGCGCAGTCCGCAGATTGCAATACCCTATGGGATACATTTTGCTCCACACTAAAGCATCTGGTTGACACACATGTTCCATGGAAACATTTGTCTGCAAAAAATCGCAGTGATAAGCCTTGGGTAACTCGGGAAGTCAAGCAATTGATTAATAAAAGACATCGCCTTCTGAATGCTTATAGAAAGCAGCGTAACCAATCTGTATTTGTAATGCTAAAAACCCTTGGAAAAGATATAAAAGTAAAAAACAAGGTTGCTAAGGAAAAATACTTCTTAGCATTGGGCCCAAAGTTACAAAATAACCCGAAAGAAATGTGGAAGTATTTAAAAACGATTAGCAAAGAATCAATTGGCATCCCGAACTTAAAAAACGGTAGTGTACTTCTTACTAATGATGTCGATAAAGCTTCCTGCTTCAATCTTTATTTCCAATCATCTTTCTCAACTCCCTGCCAGAATGAATTACCGCCTATTCCCGACAATGTGTTTGAACCTATGCCAGAACTGGTCGTGACACATGGTGGTATACTTAAGTTGCTTGACAATATAAATGTTTCTTCTGCAAGTGGTCCTGATGGTATACCTTCTCATGTGTTAAAGGCTTGTTCTCACACAATTGCCCACTATCTGGTTATTATTTTTGAGAAATCACTAAGTACTTCTTGTTTACCTAAGGAGTGGAAAGTTGCAAACGTGGTACCAATCCATAAAAGTGGTCCAAAAAATATTGTCTCCAACTACAGGCCAATTTCTCTAACTAGTGTGTGTAGTAAAACACTGGAGCACATTGTATACAGTTCCCTAATAAAACATCTAGAAAACAATAATTTTTTTAGCAAATATCAGCATGGTTTTAGGTCTGGTCGTTCTTGTTCGACCCAGCTCCTAGAATTCAGCCACGATCTTTTTCATTCATTCGATCTCGGTGTACAGACTGACTGTATATTTCTAGATTTTAGAAAGGCATTTGATTCTGTTCCCCATGTTTTACTGTTGTATAAGCTATCATCCCTCGGTATCTCTCCTTCATTGCTTGATTGGATTAAATGTTATCTACAAGAACGCAAGCAACGTGTTGTAGTTAATGGCTCACAATCTGATTATGTTGATGTTACATCGGGAGTTCCCCAGGGATCTGTTTTAGGGCCATTGCTGTTTTTGGTCTACATTAATGACATTGCTCAGGTTGTGTCATGCAAAGTGCGTCTGTATGCGGATGATTGTGTGATTTATCACTCCATTAGGTCTGCCACTGACCACGAGTATCTGCAACGCAATTTGGACTGTATAACACGCTGGTGCGTTAGGTGGCAAATGTCTTTAAACCCCAGTAAGTGTCAGTACGTGTCCTTTACACGTAAACAAAATCCACATCTATTTCATTATACATTAGACAATGTCCAGCTATTGCGAGTAACTCAGTATAAGTATCTTGGTGTTTATTTTTCATCGAATTTAACTTGGACTAAGCACGCTGAATATGTTACAGCGAAAGCCTGTAAAATGCTAAATTTTGTTAAACGCAACTTCCGGCTAGCTCCTCCCAAAATTAAAGAACTACTTTATTTTTCGAACGTAAGACCCATATTAGAGTATGCCTGTATGGCCTGGGACCCGCAAACCAAAACTCTGTCTAATATGCTCGAGCATGTACAAAACCGCGCAGCCCGTTTTGTCTGTAATAACTATGACTTTACTTCTAGTATTTCAGCACTTAAGGATAACTTGGGGTGGGAATTATTAAGCACACGCAGACAAAACATGAGGTTGGAAATGCTTTTTAAAATTTATTTCGGCCTGGTTAAAATAGATAGAGAAACTTACCTTTTACCTCCTCATTTCTTCTCACAGAAGTGACCACTATTTAAAAATAAGAGAACTTATTTGTAGAACAAACGTGTTCAAGCATTCTTTTTTTCCACACACAATATCACAGTGGAATCAGCTACCGCAGGAAATTGCTGATTGTCACACTGAAGCATCATTCAGAGCATTTCTGCTGAGCATATAGTGGCGTGAATTTTTTCTATTGTTGTGTTATTTTTGTTTGACCAGTTCTGTATTTTGTCGAGCTTATGTACACTGTATATTCCCCCCCCTGCAATAATGCCTTCGGGCGCTGCAGGTACTTGAAATAAATAAATAAATAAATAAATAAATAAACGAGAGGCGACGCAGATGAGTATCAGAAAGTCAAAGCTACGTTGATAAGGAAATATCGGCTCTCAGCGGAGGCTTTCCGTCGTAGTTTTCATGAGGCAGCTAGAACACCGGGCGAATCTTTTCAGGTTTGCACTTACAAGCTTAAAGGCAATTTAATTAAGTGGCTAAATGGGGAAGACGTGTTCGGTTGTCACGATAAGGTCGTTCAGTCAATGTGCTTAGATCAGTTCTATGGGCCCTTGAGCGAAGAGATGGGCCTGTGGATTCAAGATAGATCGGGCTAAAAGGGCTTAGAACGTGCTGCAAGGCTAGCAGATGAATTCGCGGCACGTCGCGAATCCAAGGACGCGTGTAAAGCCATTCACTAAATTCAATAAAGAGGAAAATAGGCGCCCTTTTCACAAGGAGAAGGCTCCTGACGGCATTAGCGAAGACTACTTCCGCTAGGTCCAAAGTGCGCGAAGGCATCTTATCGCCTTTGCAAAAAACAAATCTATGCCTTATTCACTTCATTACAAAACATTGCACATCAACTCCAACCGATATGTCTTTGACGAGTCGTCTCAAGGTGTCCACGAAATAACATAGCTATCGCGCAGTCAAAAACAGTCTCACTGTGCTACACCTGCCGCCCGTTCAATTTCGTCCTTTTCAGTTATCTACTCTAACATACGAAGCATCCTTGCAAAACGTGATACTATATCAAATGTTGTCTCATCATCCGAAGGCAACCTGCTCATACTAACCGAAACGTGGCTCTCAGATCACGTTCCTGATACTGAAATATTAGAAGACCTGCTTAACTTTGAACTAATCCGCAAAGATCGGTAAGAACGCAGAGGAGGAGGCGTCCTTATAGCCATTACCATTGACATGAGCTCGGATGTAGAAATTTTATGGATCCTCTGTCGTGCCAAACCTGAGCTACAACTTGTAGGTGTATGATACCGCCCCCCCACCCCCGGCAGTTCTGCAGATTTTACCAGAACACTGAATAACATATCCTAAGCCAACTAGTTAAAAGATACCCCAACACGCACATTCTGCTATTCGGGGACTTCAATTATCCAAACATTGATTGGTCTAACCCTCAAATAACTACCGGTAGCACTGAATCCAAAGAGCTCGTTAATATCTTTCTGAATTATAACCTTTCACAATTGGTAACTGAGCCAACGCGTGTCACACATAATGCCAACATTCTAGACTTAGTACTGTCTTAAAATCCTGAAACACTATCGTCTCTTACTTACTGTAACGAAATAAGTGACCACAAAGTAAGTCATGCTACATTCACCTTATTCCCGACCCCGCGCCATACTCATAAAAAAACAATCCGCCTTTACGATAAGGGCAATTACCCGGCAATAAATAATGAATTAGAAGACTTGTACGAGGAATTCAAGAGGGCCTTTCAACACCAATCTGTTCAAGAAAATTGGTCTATTTTTCAGGAAAATGTGGCCCTTGTTACGTTTCGCCTACGACGCGCGGTATAGCCGGCGCGGATGCAACGGACGCCGGGGCTTCTTCAAAGCGGCGGACATTTTGGCCCGTTCAGCGCCGCCGTAACGCCTCCCCGCCAAGCGCGTCCAGGCATGTTTCAATGCCACGTGTCTTCGCGTGTGCGTGTGTGTGTGTGTGCATGTTGGTGCCCACGCATGTCAAAGCGCGGCAGCCGGGGAGAGGAGCTCCCCAAGTATGAAGCGAGGAGGTCTGACCGGCGCCGGCACGGCGGATGCGTCACCTACTCGTCTCAACGTGCCCGAGCGCCGCCGTCACGTGCTCCCCATCCAGAGCCGTTCCTTCTTGCCGTCAACTCCGAGAGTATAAAAGCAGCTGCCCCCGGTCGCCAAGAGAGAGGCTCCGAATTCTTCCGTCGAGTAGCGTGCTGTCCCGTCTCTCCACTTCGGTCGACCTGACCGGCCGCTCTTTTGCGATGCTAGAATAAACAAGTTGTCTGTTAGCAGTCGACTCATGCTTTGCCAGGACCTTCGGATGCTTCCAGTTGTGCCCCAGGCCGCCAGGCCAACGCTACCCTTGGGGCTTGCGACCCATTTGCAACAAGTGGTGGCAGCGGTGGGATCGCGACAACGGAGGCCAGCAGCGAAGATATGCAATCGACTGTATGCTGAGCAGCACAACGACCATCCGGGAGCAGTGCAACGAGGCCTGTGTGATGACTGGTTGCCTGCAGTGGAAAGACTGAGCTGAATTCTTGGCTGCGAGGTTTGGTGAATGCGGGACTTTCTTCTGAGTTTTGCCAGGCTTTTGTTAGTGTCAGAAACAGAGCTGGTAATTGTGGTTGTCGTTGCTGCCGGGTTAGTTTGCGGCAAGACAATAGTAGGCAGTAGAGAAAGCAGCATTCAGAGCAGCCATGGATTTGAAGTCGTTGCGCAAACCGAAATTGCTGGAGCTTGCAAGAGAGTTGGGTCTGGATGTCTCAGACAAACTCAGAAAACCAGAACTGCTAGGGCTATTCTTGAGTTAGAAGCTGAGGATGACGAGCTGTCGGAATGCCTTGAGACCATTGAGGAGAGGGAGACGGCAAAAAGACAGGAGCGCGAACTTAAAGAACAGAAAGAGAAAGATGAGCGCGAAAGAAAAGAACAAAAAGAGAAAGAAAAAGAAGAGCGCGACCATCAACACGCTTTGGAAATGAAGCGTCTCGAGGTAGAGATGGAACGCGCTCGTAATCGAAGTGAGGCACACGGTGCAGGAGAACGAGTATCGTTCAAATTGACTGACCTGATGCGGCCGTTTAAGCTTGGAGAGGACATTGGTTTGTTCCTGGTTAACTTTGAGCGAACGTGCGAGAAGCAGGGGTTCTCTCGGGAAACGTGGCCACAGCGCTTGCTCACTTTGTTACCCGGCGAGGCGGCCGACGTAGTCGTTCGCTTGAAGAGAGAGGAGGCAGAGGATTTCGACCAAGTGAAATCTAGTCTGCTAAAAAAGTACAGGCTGTCAGCGGAGGCATTCCATCGGAAGTTTCGGGAAAATGAGAAAGGCAGAAGTGAGTCATATACAGAGTTTGCCTACAGGCTAATGTCAAACGTGCAGGAGTGGCTCAAAGAAGAGAAAGCGTTTGGTGACCACGAGAAAGTTCTGCAGTGTTTCGTGCTGGAACAGTTTTATAGTCGGTTACCTGAGAAGGTGCGGTACTGGGTCTTGGATAGGCCAGATGTTAGTACGGTGGCTGAAGCCGCTGAGCTAGCCGAGGAGTTTGTGACGCGTCGGGCTCGCGGAGCTAAGGATGGCCAAAAGGGTGAATTTGACTCCAAGTTTGAGAGGCCGAAGTTCACACCCATGAGAGCAAGGGGGAACACACGTAGTGCGGATGCGAGTGAAAGCAGTCCGACCGAACTTAAGGAGACGGCGGCAGCCGAAGCCGAACGCAGAAAGCGGTTCGAGACGAGGCACGCGCGCGTGTGTTATACGTGCCAGAAGCCGGGTCACTTTTCGGCGCAGTGTCCGGAAACAAAAACAAAAGTCGTGTTTTTGTCATTATACAGCACTGACGAGAAGATGGAGCTTCTCGAGCCTTACATGCGAGACCTCCTCGTGAACGGGAAACAGTGCCGAGTGCTTCGTGATTCCGCAGCTACAATGGATGTAGTTCACCGCTCCTACGTAGAACCCGATATGTTCACGGGCGAGTGCGCATGGATCAAGCAAGCCGTGGGAGCTCATAGCGTGTGTGTGCCCGTAGCAAAAGTGCTTATTGAAGGACCTTTCGGAGCGCTTGAGACGGAGGCCGCAGTGTCATCTATGCTCCCCCCCCTCCCCAGTACCCGTACCTATTTTCGAACAGGTCCGATCACCTCCTGCGCGAGAAGGGGCTTTTGTTTGGTGAGGCTAGCGTTCAGGCCTTAACCAGATCGAAAGTTCGGGAGCTCGCTGCAAAGGCGGTAGTTGCGGGGCCGACGTTGTCGAATAATGAGAAACGGTCAGAGGCGCAGCAAGCTGAGATTCAGAGCACGTCCGAACTGAATAAAATTAAGCCTGTAGCGTTGAAGGCACCATATACTGGAGAGGAAATGCCCGACACGGAAAAGTTAGAAGAGCTATCTGCAGATTTGCTCATCGCGCCTACGTCAGACGGACTTAATAGGTTGCTAAAAGCCAGCCGGTCGGCTTTGACAGCCGAGCAAAAAAAGGATGGCAGCCTAGAAAACATACGCTGCAATGTCAAGGAAGGCATCGCCAAGAAAAATGCTCCTTTTGTGCAAAGAGGTGGGGTCCTGTACCGGAAGTATCTAGACCGCAGGGGAGTGGAGTTCGATCAGCTGATCGTGCCTCAGTGCTACCGTCAGGATCTGTTGCGCTTGTCGCATGGAGGTTCATGGTCTGGACACCTAGGAGTTAAGAAGACTAAGGACCGTCTCTTGCAAGAGTACTATTGGCCAGGGTGTTTTCGTGACGCAGACCACTTTGTGAGGACATGTGACACCTGTCAGCGGGTGGGCAAACCAGGGGACAAATCGAGGGTGCCGTTGAAGTTGGTACCTATAATTACGGAGCCTTTTCGACGGCTCGTTATTGATACACTGGGTCCTCTGCCGGTAACATCCACGGGATACAGACACATTTTGACTATGATCTGCCCAGCGATAAAGTTCCCTGAAGCAGTGCCGCTTAAAGACCTCAGCTCAGTTGAGATAGTCAATGCACTACTGTCTATATTTGCGCGAGTTGGTTTTCCTGCGGAAATCCAGTCATATCAGGGCACAGTGTTTACTAGCGCTTTGACGACAGCCTTTCTCGAAAGATGCGGGGTAAAGCTGTTACACAGCTCAGTGTACCACCCACAGTCGAATTCCGTTGAGAAGCTCCACTCCGTCATGAAGCGCGTGTTGAGAGCCTTGTGGTTTGAACAACAAACTGACTGGGAGCTGTTTCTGCCTGGGGTGATGTTTGCATTAAGGACCACGCCGCATGCGGCTACGGGGTTTTCGCCAGCTGAGCTAGTGTACGGTCGCTCGGTGCGGTCTCCACTTCGCATGTTTCGAGAATCGTGGGAAGGCCGGGGCGACGACCCAGTCGTGGTAGAGTACGTGCTTGGGCTTCTCGAACGCTTAAGAAGGGCACAGGAGTTGTCAGGTGAAGCAATGGCAAAGGCCCAGCAGAGGGCCAAGGTTTATTATGATCGGACAGCCAGGGCCCGTCGTTTTGAGGTAGGCGATGAGGTCATGATATTGCGCACATCGCTAAGAAACAAAGTCGACGTGCAGTGGGAGGGCCCAGCACGAATTGTTCAAAAACTGTCGGACGTTAACTACGTGGTGAGTCTGCCAGGAAAATGGAAAGCACAGCAAGTTTACCACTGTAATCTGCTCAAACCCTATAGACAACCGGAAGCAGTGGTGTGTATGATGGTAAACGTTCCCTGAGAGCTTCCGGGACTAGGCTCAGTGACGAACAGGGAAGACACCGATCAAATCATTAGTGACTTAATCAGTAAAGCATCGCTGTCGCCTGAGCAGAAAACCGAACTACACCAGCTCTTACAAGAGTTTCAAGGTCAGTTCTCTGAGAGGCCTGGTAGGACTTCTGTCCTTACTCATGACATAGAACTTACCTCGCCAGAGCCAGTACGATCCAAGGCGTACCGGGTGTCGCCCCGCCAGCGCGATATTATGGAGGCTGAGGTAAAGAAAATGGTACAGCTCGGTGTTATTGAGGCGGGTGACAGTGATTATACCTCCCCTTTGATTTTAGTGGAGGTACCGGGCAAGGAACCTCGTCCATGCGTCGACTACCGCAGGCTTAATTCCATCACTAAGGATCAAATTTATCCGATCCCTAACATCGAGGAGCGCCTTGAGAAAGTTAGTAGCGCTCAGTTTATTTCCACCCTAGATCTTGTCAGGGGTTATTGGCAGGTTCCACTTAAAGAAGAGGCTAGTAGGTATGCGAGGTTCATTTCACCAATTGGAACATTCCGTCCTAAAGTTTTGAGTTTTGGTTTAAAGAACGCGCCATACTGCTTTTCAAGCCGCACGGACAAAGTGTTGGGGGGACAGGAAGAATTCGCTTTACCGTATTTAGACGACGTAGCGATATTCTCCGCATCCTGGTCTGAGCATATGGCACACTTGCGGGTAGTGCTAACCCGCCTGCGCGAAGCGGGCTTGACAGTCAAGGCCCCCAAGTGCCAGTTAGTACAGGCCGAGGTTGTCTACCTCGGGTACGTGATTGGACGGGGTTGTCGCCGCCCCTCTGAAATAAAGGTGGCCGCTGTGCGAGACTCCCGCAACCGCGCACGAAGACCGATATTCGGTCGTTCTTAGGTGTCGCCGGCTACTATCAGAGGTACAGTCGGCCAAAAAAGTTTACGGACCACGAGATCTCAGAAAATTCTAAATATACGAGTAGCGTTTAAAATCAGCCACTAAAACCGGGCATCCGAAGGTTGTTCGCACGTACCACTAAAGGTTGGAGATGAGAACACCAGGCTGCGTTTTGAGGCTGAGGAGATATTCAGCTTTTTGTCAGATCTCTTGGTCCGTAAACTTTTTTGGTCGACTGTACATCCCCAGGTACTCTGATATCGCGGCTCCCCTGACGGATGCTCTAAGAAAAACAGAGCCCCAAACAGTCGTCGGGGACGAGACAAAAGAAAGCGCTTTTAGCGCCCTAAAGAGCGCCCTAACAAGCCAGCCTGTGCTACGATCGCCAGACTACACAAAAGGGTTCGTTGTTCAGTGCGATGCGAGTGAGCGAGGCATGGGCGTTGTACTGTGCCAACGGGAAAATGGAGAAGTGGAACACCCCGTCCTGTATGCTATTCGTAAGCTGACCAGTGTTAGGAATGGCCGTACGGGGTGGCAACGTGCCAGCTTTCAGCCCGCTGCACGTGTTCCAAGCCCACCAGACAGGGAGCCCTTCCGAGAACTGCGGATGACCGGCAGCCACGTGGCGCGCGGTCAGCTCAGGAATGTGGTACGGAGAAGAGTTCTACGAAGCCCTCGGTCGTCGACACCGAGAGCTATGCGGCACCGCGAGCTATGCGGCACCGAGAGTTCTACGAAGCCCTCTGACGTCGGCTCCCGAGCCTTTGTGTGTGGGCGCTCGAACTTGTGTGCCTTGGTGTGTGTGGGCCGTACTGCGGGGCGGCGGCAAGTTTACAATGATTGGACGAACGTTTCCGTTCACTCGGACTCCGTCCACGCCGAACGATGACGTCGAACTATGACGTCAAGGGGAGAGCTTATAAGCAGCGTTTGCCGGCTGCTAGAGGGTGCTCGTGCCCTGCTCGTCGTCGGGAGTAAAAGTTAGTAAGTTAGTAAAAGACACATTTGTTCAAATGTTTCTCTGTGTTGCGTAAGTTACGCAAGTGTGGTTGTTTGTTTAAGAAACGTGTCCCGTGTGGATTAAAGGAACAAATGTGAGTCAGCGTGATGAAAACTTTGTATGATGCAAGCACGTGTTCGGAATAGAGACCACCAAGCTAGCGTGATTGTATTGACGTACCTGTGGAGTTGGCCAGACGGTTCAGTGGCAGCAGTACATGTAATTAAGTACGCCACTGCGATAGGGTAAGAACAGGCTGTTCGTGAAGTTAAGGTGCTTAAGTTATGTTTGGGTATTCGTGTTTGAAAGCCTTCGGTTTAATTCTGCGTAAACCTTTACTCTTGTGCAGCGCGACGATCGGGTTTGGTCGAACTCAGGAGGAACGTGAACGCTCGCTTTGGCGGCACGAAATTTTGGGGCAAAATTTGGGTTTCCCAGTTGAGTGACTTGCATGGAGATTGTGATGGGAAGCCTGGTGGGTTAGCAGCTAATTCCGGGCGTTTGAACGCTGAGCGGTATTGTGTTGCCGGGTCGACTCTTCTGTGCCAGTTGTTGTAAGATGGTTGAAGGCATTCCAAGTACGCAGAGGTTGCAGAGAGCAAAGCCGTCATCTTGCTCGCCAGCCATTCTCTTTCTGCCCAGCGGTTGCGAGCACTGGCCAGGCGAGATTTTCCGGGCCGTGGAGGAGCTGTTAGGAATGGCCGTACAGGGTGGCAACGTGCCAGCTTTCAGCCCGCTGCACGTGTTCCAAGCCCATCAGACAGGGAGCCCTTCCGAGAACTGCGGATGACCGGCAGCCACGTGGCGCGCGGTCAGCTCAGGAATGTGGTACGGAGCAGAGTTCTACGAAGCCCTCGGTCGTCGACACCGAGAGCTATGCGGCACCGCGAGCTGTGCGGCACCGAGAGTTCTACGAAGCCCTCTGACGTCGGCTCCGGAGCCTTTGTGTGTGGGCGCTCGAACTTGTGTGCCTTGGTGTGTGTGGGCCGTACTGCGGGGCGGCGGCAAGTTTACAATGATTGGACGAACTTTTCCGACCACTCGGACTCCGTCCACGCCGAACGATGACGTCGAACTATGACGTCAAGTGGAGAGCTTATAAGCAGCGTTTGCCGGCTGCTAGAGGGTGCTCGTGTCCTGCTCGTCGTCGGGAGCTGAGTGCTCGTTGTTATGCTCAATATGTAGTAGTGAGCTGTGTGCTCGTAAACTGTTTGCTGTTAGTTTTGCGGGCTCCATATGGGAGTCGCGCTAGACTGCCAATGCATCTTGCTTAAAATGTAAAATCCTGTAAATAAATTCTGTTCACCGAGTTCATCTCTACGACCTTCGACTCCTTCAAATGGTGGCAGCGGTGAGGTCGTCCGACGACTCCTACATCTGGTTGACAGCAGGAGGGGTCGTCCGACGAATCTAATACCAGTCGTGAGCAGGCGTACAGCGCCACCGAGAAAGAGTGTGCGTGTCTCGTGTCGGCCGTTCAGAAATTGTCATGCTACCTAGCCGGCTCGAGGTTTATCATTGAGACGGATCACTGCCTTCTCCAATGGATGCAGACCATCTCTTCCAAAAATGGCCGTCTCCTGCGCTGGAGCCTCGCTTTGCAACAATATTCCTTTGAGGTGCGTTACAAAAAAGGGAGTCTCAACGGTAATGCCGATGGCTTAAGTCGAGGCCCCTAACGTAGGAATCAGCCTCAAAATTGTTTGTTATTGATGTTTTTCTTCCTGAGGCAGGATTTTTAACATATTGCTTTTGTTTAGTGTTTCAAAGTCATGACGTACTTTCTAGTGCAATTTTCCAATTTGTGGACGTGTTCTGAGTGCTGCTAGACTACTGTAAGGAACTAGGCAGTAGTATAAAAGGGGAAAGAGCTTGGCATGGCTTAGTGAGGGTTGTGTCATGCTTGCTGACTGAGCGGTTGAATTTCGGCGTAGTTCTAACGCTTGCTGGGAACAAAAGAAAAATGGCAACTCTCCTGAAGTCACTTTGCAGTGTGCTGTGTGAACCTGAACGTGAGAACGAGGCCTTCTCTGTGCGCTGCGCTCAAGAAACGCCGAGGGACGAGCGACTTCGGTTATGAGCATCATCGAGCGACATCCCTCCGGACAGCGGATGCAGTCCCCTGACCATCGGGATCTCCTTCTCCCGGCGGGGCGGTCTGTTACGTTTCGCCTACGACGCGCGGTATAGCCGGCGCGGATGCAATGGACGCCGGGGCTTCTTCAAAGCGGCGGACATTTTGGCCCGTTCAGCGCCGCCGCAACGCCTCCCCGCCAAGCGCGTCCAGGCATGTTTCAATGCCACGTGTCTTCGTGTGTGCATGTGTGTGTGTGTGTGTGTGCATGTTGGTGCCCACGCTTGTCAAAGCGCGGCAGCCGGGGAGAGGAGCTCCCCAAGTGTGAAGCGAGGAGGTCTGACCGGCGCCGGCACGGCGGATGCGTCACCTACTCGTCTCAACGTGCCCGAGCGCCGCCGTCACGTGCTCCCCATCCAGAGCCGTTCCTTCTTGCCCTCAACTCCGAGAGTATAAAAGCAGCTGCCCCCGGACGCCAAAAGAGAGGCTCCGAATTCTTCCGTCGAGTAGCGTGCTCTCCCGTCTCTCCACTTCGGTCGACCTGACCGACCGCTCTTTTGCGATGCTAGAACAAACAAGTTGTTCTGTTAGCAGTCGACTCATGCTTTGGCAGGTCCTTCGGATGCTTCCAGTTGTGCCCCAGGCCGCCAGGCCAACGCTACCCTTGGGGCTTGCGACCCATTTGCAACACCCTCCTAACTGAAAAATACATACCAACATTATCGATTCAAGCTAATCGCCATAAACCATGGTTCACAAAAATCTGGAAACACTCGCGAATAAGCAAAAGCGCCTATTTCGACAAGCTAAGCAAAACCCGAACGATCACTCGTGGAACAAGTACTACGAAGCACAACGCATTTATCTATCAGCAATCCGCTCACGCAAATATACTTTCTTTCATTTCTATCTGGCTAACATGATAAGTGAAAATATAAAGAAATTCTGGCAAATCATTAGCCCGCTGCCATCACGCACTATCTCCTTGCCGAATGAGCAGGGTGAAATTTTATCAGACTCGGACATTGCTAAAACATTTAATACAGCTTTTTCTTCAGTGTTCACTAAAGAACCAGACACTTCCTTACCTACGTTTATTGCGCCATCTCTGCCTACAATGCCGGCTATCACTTTCTCGATACACGGAATTTCAAATATAATAGATAATATTAAACTTTCGTCATCCGCAGGTCTCGACGAAATCACATCCAAGTTTTTAAAAAACACTAAGTTCATCTCTGCAGCATGCTTAACATTGTTGTTTTCACAGTCATTGTCTTCTGGAAACCTCCCGAAAGAGTAGAACATGAGCAAGGTCGTTCCAGTCTACAAATCGGGTGATAAAAGTTTGCCTTTGTACTACCGCCCCATTTACATCACGTCGGTGCCCTGTAAGATCACGGAACATGTTATATACACCCATATAATTAACTTCCTTGATACTAATAATTTCTTTGACCAATCCCAGCACGGCTTCCGCAAGGGACTAACTTGCGAAACACAATTGGCTATTTTTCTTCACGATCTACACTCAAATCTCGATATTAACATATAAACTGACGCAATTTTCCTTGACTTCTCAAAAGCATTCGACAAAGTATCTCACCAACAACTGCTCCTAAAACTGTAACGATTAAACCTACATTCTGCAGTTTTAACATGAATAGAACAATAGTCGGTGTACGAGAATAACAATACTTCTGAGCCCCTACCGTAACATGAGGCGTCTTTGAGAGCTCGGTACTAAGCCCCCTCCTATTTTTAATATACATTAATGATCTACCATTACATGCGTCGTGCAAAATGTGCATGTACGCTGATGACTGGGTCATTTACCGCTCAGTTACTAACGATAATGGTCAAATCGCCCTTCACGAAGACTTAAACAATATTCAAAATTGGTGTCAGGGTTGGTTAATGGTCCTAAGCCCTATTAAATGTAAACCAATGTCGTTCTCCCGCCGTTCTAACCCCTTGGTATTTCAATACGAAATCGCTAACGAACAAATTCAGTTTGTAAACGACTATAAGTACCTGGGCGTTACCGTCTCAAATGATTTGGACTGGTGTGTGCATGTGACTAACGTTATCTCTTCAGCTAACAGATCCCTTGGGCTCCTACGACGTCACTTAAAAAATGGACCGCAGCACGTGAACCTATTAGCTTATAAGACACTAATACGACCCAAACTAGAATATGCATCATCCATTTGGAGCCCTCGCCCGACTTTCCTCATTACCGCCCTTGGGGCATTTCAGAATGGGGCCATCCGGTTCATTCACTCCGCTTTTTCACACGATGTCAGCGTAACTTCATTAAAAACGGAATCAGGCATACAAACCCTTTCCCACCACCGTTTAATGACCAGCTTATCATTGTTTCACAAACTCTACCACTGCATACTCAATCGTGCGCCATATATCTTGCCACCATCACGCATATCACATCGCTTAGGACATTCCTTAAACGTTGCTCGTCCACAAGCGCGCACTATCACTTTTGCATCATCTTTTTTCCCTCGAACAGCCAAAGACTGGAATGGCCTTGCGCACAACATCGCTTCTATACCCAGCTCATCTGCCTTTATAGAAGAAATTGCCTCGCATTATGCCTTGTAACATTGTGATATTCTTTGTTTCTCATATTCTTTGTAGCATACCCCTTATGTAATACCCCGAAGAGGGGTCTTTAAGGAAATAAAGTGAAAGTGAAAGAATGGGCGAACGGGAAAGACAGGCTCCGGAGGAAGACGGCGACAACGACCGCCACTGGTTATTTGAGCCCGTGCTGGACCACGTGTTAATAAGAACCGCTCGAGAGCCAGACGACAGTCACATGCATGTATCAATGAAGTGAATACAGTGTTTTCTACTTGTTTTCATCCTGACTATGCCCGGCTTCATCGTCGCTTTCTGATTCCTGCGGTGAAGACCCACCTCACCCGGTCGAGATTATATCACCAGGCAGCGTCTCCCAAATTGCAGAAATTTTGCCATTATCGCAGAACCGCACCCAGTAATATTTTGTGGCCGGGCTCCTCGTACATGTTTCCTGCGATCGAAGGCAATTGCGAAAAATTTTTATCTTCATTCAAGAGATGCGCACGGACGCTTATCACTTGGAGATTTAAAAAAAGTAAGTTCATTGCGTCTGCTTGTATGAACGTAAAGAATTTCATAATTTCTGAGACTATCAAACACATTCTGTTGGACGACTACGCACAGATAGTGCAGACGATGAAAAGGCGGAGAAAAGCAACCCGACCGCATCAACTCCGACTTCTTTTGGCAAATAAAGATTAATGAATGAATTTCGCAATGCTTCGGGGGAAGGGGTAGCACCGAATAACTGAAGTCACTTAACAGAACGTGTTAAAAGGCTATATTTAGTCTATACTTGCAGGTTTAAGCAAGCGCACACTACGAACGTGGATGAAAGACCTGTGTCTGTCTCTTTCCCGTCCTCGTCTACAGCATGTGTTTGTTTAAACTTGCAAAATTACAGCCACCTGTGCGGCAAGATAGCGCGGTGATCCCTTCCTCAAGTTTGTGCAGGCTCTATATGTCCTCTGTCCATGTTGGCGTACGCGCATTGACGCCGACTGCCACGAGAACGACGCGATATATCGCACAATATTGAAATTCCCGGCTTCATATGAGCCGGGCACAGTTGTCCGGGCCCGCAAGCGAGTATTGTGACTCACCCTGACCGACAGTTCTCTTTGTTCTCGATGCCGCTGAATTCTTGCAATGAAATTTTATTGACTCCCGTTGCAAACCTTTCTGCCCAACTCACTCCTGACCTTTCATTTTACATCCGCGTCAAAAATAACTGTTCAGTGACCCCTCACCGGTCGCAGTAAAGGGAAAGCGTTCTTGCTGTCGAACTCCGCGTGTCATAAAATTACGATGTACACCTGCACACTCTCAGATTGCTGCGTTCTTCGTGCAGACAGGATCATGCTTGTGTATATAGTGCATGTAGAAGAGAGAGAAGATGAGAAGGGGGAGGCACAAGAGAGCCGAAGACGAGAATATAGGGTAGGTAGGCAAGCTAAGAAACCAAGTGTTTCATCGAACTTTTTTCTGGATGCGGTGAGCGCTTGCGCGAACCTTGTGGCTTGAGCAACGGCTCATAATATAATGCTTGTTCTAAATGTGACGTTATCACCGTATTCCCGTGCTCTTCGCAGATGGAAAAATTACAGGGCCGCGTTCTTTGGCGAGCCTTCCTGCCTTTTTCGCC
Organism: Dermacentor albipictus; assembly: GCF_038994185.2. Lineage (NCBI taxonomy): Eukaryota > Metazoa > Arthropoda > Arachnida > Ixodida > Ixodidae > Dermacentor > Dermacentor albipictus. Next base: position 53,579,751 of record NC_091821.1, read on the forward strand.
TGTGTTCTTTAAAATTTTCTGTACAGTTACCAATCATGACGTAGCCTTGGCGATGTGCACCGTTGTATGTACAAGACTAATACTCGTTACAAATTGAGCAGGACCTGCTATAAATTTATATATTCATTGCCACGAGTATTTCCGAGCGCAAAGTAATATAAAAGCTTAAGCCTCCTTTGTCGACCATCGGCAGTTGAAGGCAGGCTTTTTATTTATTACTTATGAAGTCAAAGCACTGCAGCAAAAAATGACTTGAGGGCTCTTAAAAAGGGGTCATGGGTACAATCAGGACTCGATGGCAACCAAAGGGCAGTGGGACGCCTCGCATTGGGCGCTCACGGGAAGACTACAAATGAAGCTGTGCAGTTTGATATGGGCTGGACAAGTTTTGATGTGAGGGAACCTCACAGTAAAATTGATTGTGAAGAACTACCGAGGAACTTGGAAGAAAGTAAATGGGCAGGTTGAGTGTTGAGGTATTTGTACAGGAAAAAACATTGATTCAGAGTGGAGGAAAATAACTGGGAAGCTTACCAGCAAGTGTGCGGCCTGTAGGGTGAGCAACACCGCAACAAAGAACGTCAAGCGGATTGTCACAGAGGCTGAAATAATCTCGTGGGTGGCGGCAATGGAAAAGAAACCTGCCATGAGGAAATACTTAAGGGAAAAAAACGAAATTAGGAAGGAAATAGTTTATCATAACTCAAAGGGAAGCTGTTTACTTTTCGAAACGAGATCAGGATGCCTTAGAGCACGCACCTATAAAGCGAGATATAAGACGGAAGAAGAAGCATGTGCTTGCTGCGGTAAAGCTAGGAAAACGATGGAACATGTCTTATTAGAATGTGAAGATATCTGCCCAGCGGTCAATTTAAGCACCACTGGCCTGCTTGAAGCCCCTGGGTTCACCGATAGCAGGGGGCAAGTAAACATGTCCGTAATAGAGATTAGTGAGAGGTGATTGGATGTTTGGTGGAAGAAAAGGAAAAACAAAGTTCATAATAGGGGGTCAGAAAATTTGGCTATCGAAATAAATCGTGGGTGTCTTGTCTTTTTCTTTTTTTTCTCTTTTTTAACATAGGTAGGACCTTAGGCAGTATAATAGCAAGAGCTTAGTGGCGCAAACCACCGCCCCTTTCTAAAGGGGACGCTCATGACATCCTTTCATGCATGTAAGAGATCTTGCGACTGATGAGCTTGAAATGCCGAGCTGACATCTACCTGCGAGAACATGAAATCATTTTAGTCTAACATTTCGTCACTCTCTTTTCCCCCTGACGGCAATTTCTTGGGCAGAAACACGGCTTGCAACGCATAGCCCAATATGAGTTGAAGTCAATTATGAACGCTTATTTTTCTTGTATACATAGCCTGCAATAACATAGCAAGAAAATGTGCCCCCCCATGTCGTTAGCACATGAACGACGAAAGCAGCGCCTGCAGCAGTTTCGGACATTTCTTTGTTTATTCACCCTAACAGGCTAGTGTTCTTAGTTCCATTAGAAAAGAAAACGTAAATACGTTCAGCTTAACTCAACAAAACAACTGCATATGCTTTTCAAGCCTCAATATCGCTTTTCGCGATCGACAAAACAATGCACAGTTCTCGGTAACACGTTTTAGGTAGAATACTGCAACTACGCAGTGGCTAGAAAGGTGCGCCAAAAGGAAACGCAACTCTTTGTTTTTAGTGAGAAACTGTCAAACGCAGTCCAGAAAAGTTACAGAAGGGCCGGTTCGTGGACACCAACATGGTCTTTTTATGACAAGGGCTTCTTTTGCGAGTTACCACCACTTTTCCGTATCGGGTACTTATGTCTGTAACTTGTTTCTAGCCTTCTTCTTGGACCGATCCCGAGGATAGTCCAGCCTAAACATAAGTGCCATTGAGGCCGCTGAGTACGTGCTACTGGGTACCTGTCGCTAGCGTTACGCTGTATGTGCCGCCTAGTGAATCATTATCTAGAACCAAGGTTCCACCGCCAGTTAGCACGCTATATCGTTTTCCAGGCCTTGCTGTGCCAGTTTCAAATAATAATTGCTACTTAAATTGCGATCAGTATGCTAGATTCTGTCCCTATAAATCACAGTCTCTTCATTTCCGCGAACATCTCATAGCACGTTCCGGGCGGTTGTTGTTCCCTTTAAAGGGCTTGGTTAGTTGCCTTTCTCACGTTTCACAGAGCAGTAGAACAGCCACGCAGTGACCGCGACCTCGGCTTCACACAGCACACGCCGAGGAGCACAGGCACAACATATTACGATCTCAAAAAAAATTCAAGGGGCGCTTTCAAGCGCTGTGGCAACGTTAGCAGAAGCACCGCGACGTGACCAACAGTGTTCGTCAGAAGGTGCGCAAAGCGCAGTCATACTTTCGACTCCCACCAAATGTCGATGGCTCAACTTCGAGTTCGAGTGTCTTAAATTAAGTATATCTTAATTAACTATGGCCTAATTAACTTCACCTTGATTAAACCATAAGTCGTGTGTTCGACTCCCACCAAAGGTGGTGGGTTCGAGTGCCTTAATTAACTCCATGTTAATTAACTGTACCTTAGTTCGTATTAATTGACACTAAATGCCGTGGGTATAGTGTCTTAATTATCTATATCTTAATGAGCTGCCCTAATTACCTTATCCTTAACACCAACGATCGTGGGTTCGACTCACACCAAAGGTGGAGGGTTCGATTCCTTTTTGGCGCATTGGTGGTCACGCTGACGGCTACGCCAGATTTTCCGACTCATGAGCCGTATAATGCTCTTGCATTGAAAGACGTGTTCCAGTGTCGGCATCCCTTCGCCTACTGCCAGACTACGAAAAGTGAGGCGTGTGACGTCATGGGGCGAGTGAGCAGGCCTTCAGTTATATCCTGGAGGCGTTGACTTAAGGGGCCTGCTGACCTCACTTGGAGAACAAACCCTGCACAACGTCACGTACGCTCTCGAGGTGGTGGATAATAAATGTCTGGTTTAAACAGAGAAAATACACTACACGTACTGTGGTGTTATTTTGGATATTGTAGCTTCTAATGTACCGGCAATGAAGTCTAGCCTTATTCTCACTTCCCTCTCCACATGCAGAGAGAAAGAAAGCAGCCAAGCTTACGTATTTTTCAGAAAGGTATCTATCGCATACGCACAGCCCGCTGGGTTCATCCTAGTGCTTCCATATCTGCTTCTCTAGATCACCGTTAGAAAGTTCTCGCCCTTTGTATTCTATAACATTATCACAGACTGTTCTATTCACTCGATGTGGGTGATCACTGGTACCAGCTGACGCCGTTAGGAAGAATTAATCTTGACAAATTCCACGAAACAGCGATTTCCTTTCATATTGTTGCGGCACCTGCAATTTAACTCATCCAAGTGACACTGTGGAAGTCGTCAAATTACCGTTCTTGGCCATCTCGTCAGTGACGATGGCGTTCAACCCGACCCTGACAAGATTCGCGCTGTCCAGAACTTTCCTGTTCCGTCTTCCACCGTAGACGTAAGAAGCTTTGTTGGACTACGCTCGTATTTCCGTCGTTTCATCAAGACTTTCGCCGACACCGTTTGCCCACTCACCGACTTACTTAAGAAGTACGTTGCTTTCACATGGGGCCTTGCTCGAATCAAAGCCTTCTCCGCCCTCGTACGCTTACTAACGGCGCCCCCATTATTGTGTAATTATGTTCCATCTGCCTCCACTCAACTTCATACTGAACTTCACACTGAACATTATGTACCTATCCTTCTACTTGGGCATACTTACCTCGTGCGTTCATTTTTTTTTAAACGAATAATCTTTGCCTCTCTCGCCCGTTTTCATGGGTGGCCGTCGGCAGCGGACGGCGGTCGGTTGTTGGTAGTAGTTGATAAGTGGTAGGTCAGTGGCGGTCACTGCTGAGTTCACACAAGTTCATGCGAGTGTGTGTGCACGCTCGCGCGTCTGTGTGCGTGTTTCTGCTACCAAACTTGGCTCGAGTAGCCTACACCGTCACGGCCTTGCGCTGTAGTTCGAAACGTACCTTAATTAACCTCGCGCTCTACAAATATCGGAAAATAGCTCAGTGGCATATTTTGGTTGTGCCCCCGACTTTTTTAAAAATCTTTTCTGCACAAAATATAGGGGCCCAAGTTGCACCTGCTACTGTCTTCGATTACTCTCGCGTACAGGCACGTCGTAGAGAGACTAAAATATTAGTGTCGAAAAAAAAAGAAGGAAATAAATAAAACTGGGAAATAAGTCCAAGAACTTGGTTCGAGTAACTTCCCGCATGAAGGTCCATGGGAATAATGTCCACGTGGCACAAAATAAATGCTATCGCAGCCCATCTTTCAACTAATTTTCGCGGTAAGGTTGAAAGTGCAAGGGGCCAGAAGAAGGGGGCGGTGCCGTCCACCTTTTGCTAGAGAGTGCTCTCGAAAAGGTGTGCTTACCACGACGTAAGTCGCGGAAGGAAGATTACTCTCCTTTGATCAGAGAAGATTGGGAAACAAACGTATGCTGTACACAAATACACGTTACTCTCTCTTGGATGCGTGAACACACACACACATGTGCACGCATATATATATATATATATATATATATATATATATATATATATATATATATATATATATATAGCCACCTTGCAAAAGCTTTGCAGAAGCTACTCACCACTTCAATTGCTTTTATTCTCAGCGTAAAGTTATGTCAGCGTCCGCTACGTCATTTGCACACGAACCAAGACTTATACAAAAGCACAACCTGTGCATTATTATTCTTGTACGGGGAACAAATGTCTAGTTGCAGATGAAAGCCCCTGCCCACCGTTCTCTCCCATCCCGCCCTTCTTTTCTCTTTTTCTTTTATGTGACCTCAAGTTCTTCACTGATGGTGAGAGCTTCTTTCAGCATATCACTCCAGGGGACCTAGCTTTTGTCTTCGACCGAGCTAATAGCCGCTTCCACAAGGAAACACCGCAATTGCATCAGTAATATCTTTGCAAAAGTCCATACAAAACCACTAATTCAATCACACGAGACATCCCACGTATATACAGTCTTTATTGGGCCAGGCATAAGCGCGACTGTATATAGCTGATCACCCGTAACTTTGTGCCACATAAATCAGCACGCTAATCCAGTCTTCAGTGACAGTGTTGCCAATTACATAGGCTACAGCGCCCTCAAATATCGACCTACACCAGAGCACACTCTATCAGCTCGCGAAGGGCGCTGTACACTTTCTTCTTCTCTTTGGCACGCCACCAACCTTCCTCTGCTCGGCGTGTGTGCCGAACAAGGACACAGTGTCACTCGAGCCGGTTGCGGGGCTTATTAAAGATGTTGAAAATCAAAGCACGCTCCTCGGCCGGGAAGTGGGTCACGACAATCGGGGGTGGAAGCGGTCAGTGTACAGATAAAACACACAGGATAAACAGTAAACAAACCATTAATAACAAAGAAAGTGTAGTGATGGACGATAACTACCATCGAAACCATCACGAAACGCCAAAGGAGTTTCGGTCAGTTGAGAAGAATTGCCGGTTGCGAGGTCACAGGAGACTTCTGCCGCGATACTGCGTCGCGCAAAGACATCTCCGGTCATAATTGCCGGAAATTTCAACTGCCGTAATACTGACCAATTGGATTCCGTCAGTCATACAAGCGTATTCACGAATAGTTCGCGACTGGCGTGCTTCCGTACAAAGCTTATGTATGGTTGCCCCAACATATATGTCCGATTAAGCACACCCATGGCTTTGGGACATCACTTTTAGTTCATCCGTTACGTGACCGCGTGTCTTCTGTGTGGTCACTGCATTGTATACAGGGTGCTCTTTTTTTTTTAGCAGCATCACATATTTAAAAATTGCCTGTGTCAGATCGCGCAGTTATAATCCTCGATCTGAATTACAGGACAAAGTGTCCCTTACCTTTTACGAGAAATCAAAATGCTTAATTGAATAATTAACATAATTATTCAAATTAACTCTCTGCTTGATTGCTTGACGGCTCAGATTTCAATATACGAATTATAGCCGTTCAGTTCGCAAGGCGTATCTACTGAAAACAAATTCTCTGGACGGCACCATTTCGGAGATAATAATTTTCAATGTTTACGATGAAATTCGTTGGTGCTCCAGTTAGTTTTGTGCTTCAATGCCTAAAACAGCGTTTTCTTTTAAAAAGAAACTGCAACGCATATCCATTTCGCGGATGCTGCCTCGCAGTCGGTACATTTCGTAAGCACACCGGCCACAAATCGTAAATTACAATATGTGGCGCGAAATAAATAACTAGAACGCTGATTAGTGGATTTTTGTTAATCAGTAGTATATGTGTTTCATTTTCTCGTTGTGCCCCTCTTCGACTAATTCAGCTCAAGAACAAGAATTATGCTAGCTGTTACAGGCGATTTAAAAAGAAAAAAAAACAGGAAAGCTTAAAAATGATCACCCCGTATTTTCAGGGGCGGCCTGGCTAAATATGAGCAGAATCCGTTCCAAGCTGCATCAAGGACTACTGTGGTCGCAAGAGGGGCTGCTGCGGCAACACGATTCTCTGTCGCCACAAAAGAGGCGAACTCGTCGCCATGGCAGAACCCGAGGCCATAAACGAGGCGCCCACACCCGTATTCAAAAGAACTAGATTTCGCATGAGAGCAGGCCTTCAGTGCATACGATAGAAATTGTTGTTAGGGCAAGAAAAATCAAGAACCAACGAAGGAGTTGTAGCAGGACTATATGGTAAAAATACGTGGGAAATACTTTTGCTCATGAAACAATAAAAGCATTTAAATAACAAATATTTTGTTGTCCTTCTAGAATGGAAACACCTGCGTTATGGGCCGAGCCATAGTTACTGCGGGAAATTCCGTATCTGAAAAAAAAAAAAATGAAGCGGCAGCCCGCACCAGTGGATTCACGGACTTCTTTCCGCGCAAAGCACAGCTCAGTCATGTTTGTTTGCGGCGAAATGCATTGCTAAAGCAAAAGAAAAAAATGGACCGATGACGGGAGTGAACTGAATTAAATGACTAGAAGCACATTCGCGCATTCATTTCAGCGCCATAGCTTGACAATTTCTCAGGATCTGCCGAAAGCGAGGAAGCGAACTAAAGTTGAAATACATTTCTGGCTGCGACAACAAGCTATTGTAGAAGCATCATAAAACTTTTTGTGCGCAAACAAACAGAGACGAAGAATAGGGGCAACACAAGGACGAGCGCCCCTATTCTTCGTCCCTGTTTGTTTGCGCACAAAAAGCTTTAAGATGAATTTGTTCCAACTAGGCCGACTCGCAGTTATGCTATTGTAGAAGGTTCGGTGACAAATGAAGTTAGCAGAAGTGCGCAGTCACTGGACAAACAAAACATTTTGGTATCCGAAGAAAAGCGTTCGAATGTATTGTTTTCGGCGAAGTGCCTGCCACAATTAGGCGCCTTGCTTAGCAGGCCGGTGAGCCTAGAGACGATCTTTGTGATTTAAATTAACTGGCTCAGATACCATCTGTGCTTGCACAGAGTGCGCGCTGACCTCAGTTACTGCATCGAAAGATGTACGCATGGACTTGAGACTTGTAAATAGCTGCATGGTTAACAGCTGAATGGGACGGAGCAGCTGAAGCTTTGTCTCTTGGCTGTTTTTTTTGTTTTTTTGTACGCGATGTTCTTCTTGTTACACGCCACTTCTGGAAATCCCAGGAGGAAAAACATTTGACTCGCGCTTTTCTTGCGCGCGCTATGCCGGGCAAGAAGCATGCAAAACATTGCTCCACTGGCTGCCGCAAGACAACGCAAAAAACGAAATACTCAAAGCTGGTCCTGTAATCTACAAATAAGAACGCATCACTTTATATATACATATACGCAACCATGAGGGCTACATGTTTTGGTGAACGTGGAGGTGCGTGAACGTACTCCACGTTCGGAGCACGTATAGGCAGCATACTGCACATAGCGCGTTAATGACAAAAAAAGAATTTGGCGAGTGAGTAGAATTTCATTAAAGTGTTGCTGATCAACTGGGTGCGTTGGCAATAACCAGTGCCTCCGAAGGTCATCCGCATTCGCGAAATCTCCAATTAAGGAACAGCAAACATTTGAAGGACACTAAAAAATTAACTAAATTATGGGGTCTTATGTGCCAAAACCACTTTCTGATTATGAGGCACGCCGCAGTGGAGGACTCCGGGAATTTCGACCACCTGGGGTTCTTCAACGTGCACTTAAACCTAAGTACACGGGTGTTTTCGCATTTAGCCCCCATCGAAATGCGGCCGCTGTGGCCGGGATTCGATCCCGCGACCGCGTGCTCAGCAGCACAACACCATAGCCACTGAGCAACCACGGTGGGTAAGGACGCTTAAGCTTCGCCTTCGCCTTCAAAGATCCCTGACTGATCCCTGACGCTTAGTGGCAACTGTAGCTTATGTAACCGTAATATTTACCGGGAAACGCTGGCGGCGAACGTTAAGCAGGAACACGAGCTTTCTGGTAGAAACGCGGCCTCTTGCGTCGGCCGACCCCAGAGGTAGTGTACAGAAGAGTGTACAGCCGCGGCAAAAAAATTACATCATTAAAAAATTAAATTTGGGGTTTTACGTGCCAAAACCACGATTTGATTATGAAACACGCCATAGTGGAAGACTCCGAAAATTTGGACCACATCGGGATATTTAACGTGCACCTTAATCTAAGTACACGGGTGTTTGCGCATTACGCTTTCTTCGAAATGCGGCCACCGTGGTCTGAATTCCATTCCGTGACCTCGTCCTTAGCAGCCCAACACCATAGCCACGAAGCAACCACGGCGGGTGTTACATCATTTTCAGGTTTGTACTATTGTTTCGCACTTTGAATATTTGAGCCTGAGAAGACTTAACATAAAAAGCGTGCGTTGTCCGTGTTTTTTTTAATTACATTTGTTTGTGGGCTGACATTCTCAAAATTCCGAGGAATAAGTTTGTCAAGAATGTAAGGCAAGGTATGAGCAACTTTACAGATAGAATCGTGTGGCACTATAACCCGAATATGTCACATGTCACATAACAAGGCGTGCCATATGCATATACTTAAATACATACGGAAATTTTCAATCACGCGCAACTCTGGCGACGCCGGCACCGACACCGGATTTTCTACGATGCACGGCCTTTCACGCTATTACATATAAAAAAGAACGGACACTCAACATCAGTACAGGGCGATGCGAAGCACACGATATACCAAAAGCAAGAGGGAGAGAGAGAGAGAGAGAGAGAGGGAGATGCAAAGGAGAGAAAGGCAGGGAGGTTAACTATAGTTAAAGCCTCCAGTTTGCCAAAAGCAAGAAACCGTGTTTTAGCTGGCTGGAGCACACGCTTTGCTTTCAAACAGCAAGAATGGAACAGAAATGAGCTCTGCCATGACGTAACGCTCTGGCACGCTGCTGCTACTCCGCGAATGTTTGCAGAGGCCACGCACGTGTCCTGGCAATGACAATCGCTGAGCATGGGCTCAATAAAAGCACGAAAATCCGGTTTGCTCGCACGCATGTAAAACGACATAGCGAAAACGACCTTCATTGGGTTTTTTTTTCGTAAATAAGATTTATTGCCCTTGCAGTCGCGGCATAGCTAAAAAAACTTCATTACGCTTTTATCTACCTAACCAGCCGACCAACAATATTAAAGCTTTAAAGGTCTATTGGTTAGTGAAAAAAGCCGTGATGGTATAAGTTGTCTTCGCTGGTTATTGCAGGCTGACGTATCGACATTCAGCAAGGAGAAATTTGGTTAGAAAGTCGCAATTCTTAATGCCACCAAATAACACCGACAACTTCCCAACTCGGCCACTTTGAAAACATCACCACGTTAACCCGTGAGCGTTAAAACTGTTTGCTGAAGAGTCACATAATATTTTCGGGTATTATGCTAAATAATTAAGTTTAATTGTGCCAAGAAAGGAGCGGACAGGACAACGGTGGGGACAACACACACACACACACACACACACACACACACACACACACACACACACACACACACACACACACACACACACACACACGCACACGCACACGCACGCACGCACGCACACACACACACACACACACACGCACGCACGCACACACGCACACACACAAGTTCAGCAAGTTCCCTCCTGTCCATGCGATCATTGATGCAACGGCCTGTCTGGCCAACATAGGATAGTCCCCATGAGAGAGGTATTTGATACACGACCGAAGATGCATACTTCGTGTGAAAAAAAAGTGGTGTGCTTTTTTTCCACAGCCAATACCAGCATCTTTCTTCTCTCCTGTGATGTTTTTACACAACCTAACCCGTTTGCTCAGCGCCGTAAACACTAGCGTGACGCATTCCTAATGGCCACCCTCTTAAGTTTGTGAGACTGGCCATGCAAATGCGGCATCACTATGACCTTTTTTCTTTTTGAAGATTCATTGTCATCAGCCGTGTTTCCACGGCTTTCTTTTTCGTCATCTTTCTAAACAGGGATTCAGCCACAGCCATCAGGAGTGAGGCCGGGTACCCTGCCGACATTAACCTCGCCTTCTAGGCTTCAAAACTCTCATGCAAAGAGAGTACAGCTCTTGTCAAGAGCATTCGGGAAATATAAGGAAGTTATGCCTCCTTTTATTACTTTGGAGTGGGACGATTCATACGGGAGGCGCGATTTGTTCAATCTAGGGCAATAACACCAACACACATGCCTCTCACTATGAAATTTAATTTCCAAATCCAGAAATCTGATCAAGTTTTCTTTGCAGGTTTAAACGTGAATCTGAGGACCCAGAAGACTTTTCGAAACACATTAACATCCTTCTCGCTATCGATTCAAGGCTATCATCGGAATTTAACCTTAAAAGCAATAAACAATCATCTACATACCTAAAAATTTGCAGAATACGTTTGTCCTGCAGTCTGTGAATCACATTACTGTCGAACTTGGATAAAAAAATGTGACACAGTGCAGGAGCAACTTAGATCCTTAGAACCTTAGAAGTGGAAAGAGAAATAAGCGAAGCCTTCCACAGCAAATAGTTGGGTGCGCATATATGTGTGCGTGAACCTTCGCTCCATATCAATGCTAAAGAAATTAAATTTTTAGATCTATCATGTTAATCCAAGTGTTGTTGCCCTCATGCGACGCACCGAGTCTCCACACTGTGAGGTGTGCAATGTGACTGAAACTATAGGTCATGTGCTTTGTGACTGCCCTAAGTTCGTGGAAGAGCGTGATAGGTTGGTCAAGGACCTTACGCGTCTCGACAGTGCACCGTTGTCGGAGGATATTATTTTAGGCTCTTGGCCAGACGCTCAGTCGAGTTTTAAGGCCATCAAGGCATTACTGAACTTTTTAAAAATTACAGGCCTGGACTGCAGACTTTGAGCATGCCCAATTGCTTGCCATATTTTCTACATCTTCCTTCTATCGTCATCGTCACCCATCATGCACCTCTTTCTTCCCTCTTTCTTTCCCACTTCCCCTTCCCCCAATGCCGAGTAGCTGGCTAGAGGAATATACCTCAGGCCGACCTCTCGGCATTTCGTGTCATTAAACTTCTTTCTCTCTTCTCTCTTCTTGTTGCCCTATAGACCGGAAGGGGTGTGACTAGGCTTTTCGCGTGCGTGTGTGTGTTTTTGTTGATCTTTGACTATAAACCTTCTTATTGTCCTTGGTTTTCTACGCATGCGTGGCGGAGATTTGTGGATTGTATTCGCAGTTAACTTCAGTTGTAAGTCCAGCGTTGCCCTGTCCGTTCCTTTTACTTATGCTCACGCCCGTACTTGCTGGAACCTCCTATTCGTTCACGATGTGCCAACTGGCCCAGAAAACCACTCTACTAAAGTTACTATATGTGTGGACACGCTGCTTTTGAATTTTATTTCTGCAATCTTAAAAAGATCATAAAATTTTCAGTGAAAGCTAGTAAATGTAGACTGGAACTCTATATACCGCATTTCAAGTGCAATTCGTCAGTAAGATTTTAAAAAAGCAAAAATAAATATAGGGGAGTTATTTAGAAACGGCTCATGCTTGAGAACAAGCGTGGGATCCTTGCGATTTGACCACACCTTATTAGTTTCTACTAGGAGTACACGATCATGCTTAAGTCATCTCCCTCGAACGCTGAAGCATTTTCTTGGGCAACCAACGAAACAAAAAGCGAATATATGTTAACAATCAAAGCGATTGGAGGCGAGAATGCTCACTAGGTCCGCAACGGCCTCCTTTCCCAAATTGTTGCCCAAGGTGGCAAACACTTCATAATCCAGAGGTGAATTTAACTAACAACAAACAGACAAATGAAACCAGGTCCTGGAAGATCCACGCAAAATATATGGCGTCCATGTTTGTGAAAGAAGTGAATTGTTCAAGGCTCTCTGTTAATTTTCTATCGTTGTTAATTGTATGCGCCTTGAAAAAAAAAAGTAACTGTGAGAAAGAGAGCACTGCCAATCAGATTGAATCTCTCAAAAAGTTCCATATGAAAAAAACAAGATGTGATACGAAGTTAATCTGCCGTCGAAAGGCTTTGTATGAACTGAAAGGAAGCAGAAGAAAAGGGTACATGCTCTCAGTGGGAATCGGATTCGCATAGGTTTCGTAGCTGACAACATGAACCGAAGCCACGGACTCTGCGTATTGAGCGAAGTGCCGGGCCAGCAGAGCTTGCACAGCGGATGTTCTCCCCTATGTTTCTTTCTGAGGGACTTATGTGATCTTATAGCCGCACGCGCGTCGCAGCGTATGCTCTCAGCAACAGTTGTCACACATTTCTGAAACAAGCATTGACATATGCCCGTCACCGGGCCACGTCCCTCCGTGACAGGTAGGCGAAGCGATATCTTGCGAATGGACTGTAATTCACTTAAAAAAAAAAGAGAGAACATGGTCCCTCATGCAGGAGTAGAAAAAGCATTAGGGAAAGGCCGGGCATTGTGGTCACAGTAGGAGGCACCACGATACCGATAGTGGAGAGCCTGAGAATACTGGGACTCCGCATATCCGAAAACGGCCATAACGGAGAAACCATTAGACTGCTTGACAATAGTCTTCAACAAACAATCAGGCTAATAAAGCGGATATCCAACAGGCACTATGGCATGAAAGAGCACAATTTCATCCGATTAATAGAAACATTCGTAATCAGTCGTATTGTATATGTGGTTCCTTACCTCAAGCTCTACGCTGCGGAGAAAGCCAAGATAGACTGCATTATTAGAAGGGCGTATGAGCAAGCCTTGGGATTTCCGGCAAATACGCCAAACGAGAAACTCTTGGCGCTCGGCGTGCACAACACATTAGACGAACTTATTGAGGCCCAGAGAGTAGCGCAGTATGAAAGGCTTACACAGAGTTTGACGGGGAGACACATCTTAGATGACATCGGAATAACCTACGAAGCACAGCACGGAGTGCGGAGAGACATCCCAAGGAAAATAAGGGAACATTTATCAATACCCCCAATCCTCAGAAACAGGCGCACCCGGAGTTTCACGAAGATTGAAGAATCGCAAGAGCGAGAGCTCTCCACAAAAGATTCCGTAGTGCCAGGGGCGTGGTCTATGTGGACGCGGCGGAGTATGCAAATTGACAAAGATGTGGATAGTTGATACGAGTCTAGAGGGTGACTGCATAGTTAATGGCACGGTAAAAACATGGAAGGCAGAGGTGGCGGAGGAAGCTGCCTTAGCACTGGCAATTGCCTCCACGGAAGCTAACATCGTAGTGAGCGACTGCAAGACAGCCGTCAAGAACTATGCAAAAGGAAGAATCTCGCCGGAAGCACTGAGAATTTTAAACAACTTTCGTGAAGATCGCGACATTCACATTATATGGGCACCCGCACACTCCTCCCTTCCCGGAAACGAAATAGCGCACAACCTGGCTCGAGAACTGACAGGCCGAGCAGGTGACACGCACCAAATACTGGGAACGGAGAGAGTCCGGATGACCAGCTTTAACGAGATCACCAAACACTATAAATTGGGAAGGGCCCATTTCCCCCCGGCACACTCCTCGTTAAATAGACGGCAAGCGACGGCATGGCGCCTCTGACAAACAGATACATATTCGAACCCGGTGGCCTACCACCGCTAGTACCCGGACCTTTACACGGATAGATGTAGGTTCTGTCAACAAAGGGTGGACCTACAACACATGGTTTGGGTTTGTCCTCGTACACCCATACAGAATAAAATAATTAAGACCAGAGAGCAGTGGGAGACCGCGTTGCTCAGCTGTGCACTGGAAGACCAACTCAAGGCAATCCAGCAGGCCGAAGATGCCGCCAGGGCCCAAGGGCTCGAGGCCGTCATTTAGTTAGAGGCCTAGGTCTCAAGTCTGCTGTGCACAAATAAAGTTTATTCCCCCCCCCCCTCCTCCTCCTCCTCCTCCTCCTCAAACTACAATTAGCAGCTGCATGTGCTCGGAAATGCCTTCCTTTCATCTCGTAAAACATACCGAGCCTTCTCAGGCGGCACATAAATTGACGAACAAACCGAAAGAGGCGGAATAGCGAATATCCGCATCGCCGCGCCTCTTGAGGCAGTTAAAGGCGGTCACGTACCCATTCGTTCGCCGCAGGATCGCTACGCCGTGTCGGCATTCTGCAACACGTCACAGTAAGCTCTCTCCACTAACCACAACTCCCTTGCCTTCGCCGGGGCTCGCTCACAATCACCGCACCCTCGTACTCCACGGCACCCGTACAATATCAGCTAACTGACATTCCAACTCTGAGCCGGTTTTGGGGCAAGGAGTACAAAAACGTCGGTACCCTACCAGGCGCGCGTCAAACATGATTTCGGCACTGACAGCTATGGGGATGCTGGAGAAGGCGCCGGGTCTCTTCGTGTGGGCCCTAGGTACCATCGCCTGGATGCTCGCCACGGCGTTCCTCGTTCTCGTTGCGCGGGGCCTCGCCAATTGGCTGTGGTTGTGCTGGCGCCTGCGCGATGTGCCGAAGACCAAGCCGCAGAAGTCCTCCCTGCTGCTTCTCGACTTGTACAAGCACATGTCGTCCATGGGACCTAATGTAGACGTGAAAGTGAGTGAGTACGCTTCTTCAATATTCCCGGTCTTATCTGTGCGGTCACGAAGCTATATGCGTCCGTTGTCTGATAAAACTTGTCTGTTGTGTTGGCTGCCAACCAAATTCAGTCTGCTGGCTAATGAATAAGAGGAATATCTCATTAAAACTGAAGTATCGCCCTTCGTAAGCTATGCCCATCATTAGATTCTCTAGTGGTCGTCACTGATTCTTTCTGTACCTGAATTACTGCTTCTGGTAACTCGGAGGCTTTCGAGCGCTTAAATTATTAGTATCTCGCTACTTATATCGGACTGGTTTACTTTCCTGAGTATAACGGCATACCTCAAAACGGAACGGCAGGTGAATTAGCGAAGGCGTCCCCTGATAGCGCGGCTATCAATATTCTCGATTCATCAGCTTTCATCGCATTAAACGGCGAGAGCTTTGAGGTAAACGATGCTACGAGAATTTTATGCAGCACCTACTACAAATTACCCCTGTTGTGCCCCCGGTAAGCTAAACTTTGTGAAACAAGAAGGCTTTAAGTGGCTACCAGTAGGCTACGCTGTCGCATACCACATTAAAATCTTTATTTATATAGCGCAGGTCTGCACGTTCAGCAGTTTGTTCTATTCGTAGGGAAAATGAGACCGTATATAGTGTTTCTTTCGATTTGTTGTAAACAATTCATTATCTTACGAAAAATAACATTAGGGATACCGGTGCGTCTTCTAAGGTTATAACAGTTACTAATTTGCTGTCATTGGGTGCCTCGACTCTTGGGCACGGAGACAGGAAGATTGGCCCGCTATTCTTGTAGGGTCAATGCAATTTATACTCTAAATCTTACAGTTTTCTTTTATTTCTACCAAATCCAATGCAATTTGTTTCATTTTAGTCTTTTTATTTTCATAAACATTGATCTCCAATTTCTTTCTTTTTAATCTTACGTACATTTTCGCAATTTGCGTTTGACTTATTTTCATTTCTTACGCATTCTTTATTGAACTACCCGGTTCAACTACCCGGTTCAGAGTGACGGCATAGCTTTTGGCAGCGTCTCCTCGGCAGTAGTTAATTGTCCATGTATAAAACAAAAGGCCACCACCATCATCATTATTATCATCTTATTTTATTGTACACCTGTCTTGCGCCAGCTGATTCCAACTTGAACCTGCAAATTTCCTAATTTCATCACCCCACCTAGTTTACAGCCATCTTCGACTGGGCTTTCCTTCCCTTGGCATCCATTCTGCAACTATAACGGTCCACTGATTATCTACGCTACGCTTTAAATAGCCTGCCCAGTTCAATGTTTTCCCTTAATGTCAACTAGAATACCGGCTACCCCTGTTTGCTCTCTGATCCACACTGCTCTCTTTCTGTCTTCTGACGTTATGCCAAAATTTTTCCTTCCATTGCTGTTTGCGCGGTCCTTAAATTGTTCCTGAGCTTCTTTGTTAACCTGCGAGTTCCTGCCCCATGTGTCCCCGGTAGAATGCAATGATTGTACTCTTCTCTTTTAAGAGACGATGTTAATCCCCCAGTCACAATTTGGTAATGCCTGCCATATGCACTCCAGCCCATTTTTATTCTTCTGTATATTTCGTTATCATAACAAGGGTCCCCTGTGACTAATTGACCCAGGTAAACGTATTCCTTCACAGACTGTAGAGGCTGATTGGCGATCCTGAACACTGGTTCCCTTGCCAGGCTATTGAGCATTATCTTTGTTCTCTGCATAGTAATCTTGAACCCCACTTTTACACTCTCTCTCTTAAGGTCCTCAATCATTTGTCGTATTTCGTCCCCAGCCTTGTTGAACAGGACAATGTCACCTGTAAACCGAATGTTGCCGAGATATTTGCCGTTGATCCTCACTCCTAAGCCTTCTCAGTTTAATTGCTTGAATACTTCTTCCAAGCATGTAGGGAATAGCATTGGAGGGATTGTATCTTCTTGCCTGACCCTTTCTTGATAGGTAATTTTCTACTTTTCTTGTGGAGAACGCAGGTAGCTGTAGAATCTTGTTAGATATTTCCCAATATATTCACGTATGCCTTGATTACGTAATGCCTCTGTGACTGCTGGTATCTCTACTGAATAAAATGCCTTTTCCTAATCTATGAAAGCCACATAGAGGGCTTGATTGCACTCCACACATGTCTCGATTATCCGATTGAGGACACGGATGCGATCCATTGTAGAATATTTCTTATCGAGGCCAGCCTGTTCTCTTCTTTGATTGAAGCCAAGTGCTGCCCTGATTCTTTTCAAATTATTTTGGTGAATATTTCATACAATACTGAAACCAATCTAATGGTCCTCTAATTCTTCCCTTTATTTAACGTCTTCCTTCTTAAGGATTAGTATAGTGTTGGCGTTCTTCCAGCTCTCTGGTACAATTGAAATTGTGAAGAATTGCGTATAAAGGGCCGCAAGCTTTTCAACCATGATATCGCCTCCATCTTTGATTAAATCGACTGTTATCATATCTTCTCCTGGCGCTGTTCCCTGGGTCATCTCTTGCAAGACCCTTCTAACTTTGTCGCTAGGTATTAAAGGAACCTCGGTATCCTTTTCATCACTACGTCGTAGGGGTGTGCGAATACTCGAAACTTTCGAATAACGAATCGAATAGTCACAATTCGTAAAAGCTAATATTTTTCGAATATTTCAAAACGTTAAGTAAACCTAATTAAATATAGAATTGGAGCAAAATTACGGTGAATTTTCACCCCTGGGGGCATAGTATAAACATAAAAAATTAGAACTTGCATAGTGAAGCCGGCTACGCCGCTTAGGTAGCCCTACTTTACAGGCTTATACAGCGATCATTCGCAATCTCCGAAGTGTCCTGTGCATGTGAACTACTTGTTTCTTCTAATGCTTGATTTGAGCGTTTAAGAAACAACGCTTCTTAACTTACTATGTAATTACAGAAACTTCCAAACCTTAAGAATACTAGGATGTGAACGTCGTTCTATATTAATTGTGATAACGACTGTTGGTTATTCGAAAACTATTCGTTATTTGATTCGATTCGATTCGCTTCCGGCACTATTCGATTCGTATTTGATTCAGTGTCAAAATCACTATTCTCACAGCCCTACTACGTGGAATGAAGGTTCCGTGGCTGCTCAGGGTACTTAGCACCCTGAGCATAGGTAAGTATAGAAGTGTTATGTTGCGTTTACTATATTGTTACGAAGAGGAAGCCCGATGCACAAATGTATTTACAACTATTTACACGGGGAAAAGGTAACGGTAATCGCGCTGGCTGGTACAAAGGTGACAGCTCCAGGAGACAGTCTACCGCTGCTTCCTCTTCGTCACCCTCTTGCACGCACGCTCCTGTCCAAATGCACCGTAATATAACCTCCGGGGGCTGGAGCGCCGGCCGTCCCGGCGTTTCTTAGAATGATAGCGAACTAGATGAACAATATGAAGCGGGACACGTGGACTACGTCAGTTCGTAGCTGGTATGACAATGGCGCCGTCTTCAACAGGGGTGATTCCGTAGTTTATGTCATTTTATCTTCGCAATAGCCGGTAGGACCCGGCATTGCGTGACAGTTTTTTGGACAGGCCGTTATGGCGACTTGTAGTCCACAGCAGAACGAGATTTCTGAGAGAGAAGTGAAGGTTTCGGTGGCAACTGTCGTAGCGAGCCTTTTGTCGCACCTCAGCCGCTGTAAGTCGATCGCAGACAATCGGCGAGCCATAGGAGCCCGGCAAACGGCGTCTGAGCGTATTCCGTGGTTTGTCGCGGCACCGAAGGTAGCAGGGTGGCAAAAGGCAGAGTGGCATGGCGACGAAACAAGATGTAGAAACGCGAGAAGCCCATTGGTGTCATGACTTGACGAATTGTACGCATGTGCGACGTACGGCAAAGTGCTGTCCCAATCGCGATGGTTCTTTTGAAACGTACCTAAACAACATTACGGGCGCGATTCAGTCGTTTAGACAGTCCGTTCGTTGTGGGTGAACAAATAAGCACGAAATTTAACCACTGCCCACATCATAGCGAGGCACTGGCGCTCAGTGATAGAAAAATTGCGCTCTGAAGGGCACCAGAGGCGAATGGCGTAGGCAATGACGCGCTCGACTCCGTTTGCTGTTGGGCGAAGGCAGCGCCTATGCCATGATCACTCGCGTCTGTGCGAAGTTGAGTTGGGGCAGATGGATAAAAAAAATTATGGGGTTTTACCTGCCAAAACCACTTTCTGATTATGAGGCACGCCGTAGTGGAGGACTCCGGAAATTTCGACCACCTGGGGTTCTTTAACGCGCACCTAAATCTAAGCACACGGGTGGTTTCGCATTTCGCCCCCATCGAAATGCGGCCGCCGTGGCCGGGATTCGATCCCGCGATCTCATGCTCAGCAGCCCAACCCCATAGCCACTGAGCAACCACGGTGGGTTCAGATGGATCAAAGTGGCCTAATATGGAAGGCGTTGTTAACAAGCGGATGAGGGTGTCAAGGCGTCGGCTTGTTCGAAGCCCCAAAAGAACACGTGTCCTTCTTGACAAGGTCAATCATTGGCCGGGGGATATCCGCAAAATGTTTGACAAAGAGACGAAAATAGAACCATAAGCCCACGAAGCTGCGCACATCTTTTGCTGAGCAGGGTACAGGAAAGTTCTTGACTGCGTGAATCTTATCACAATCAGGAGGTATACCGGCAGCACTGACAAGGTGGCCAAGAACTTTGACTTCGCGCTCTTTTCACCTCTGTTTCCGTGGTGTTGCGTGGCAAAAGACGCACTGGCTGTTCCATTTCCGAGCGTTTAGTACGCATGTTGTTACGGTTCACTGTGTGCGGCTGTGAATAGAACGGATTCCAAGCGCCTGAGACGACGTGCCTGATCATCACGCTCCTAAAAATGAAAAGACTTGTCCGTTGGCGCTGTGCGACGGGACTATGCACCAGTGCAAATTACACTCTCCTTTGTCCTGCGTTCTCGCCTTCTACGCCAGGGAGTGGTATCACTTCGAATCCCTCTGTACGGGTTCGGGAGTTGGTTGACCAGTGTGGTGACGCGACGTGACCTAGGCTCCCCACCACTACACCAGAGAGTGGTATTTCCCCGTATTCCTCTGTGTGAATTGCCAGTGAGTGGTTTTTCTCCATATTCTTCTGTGTTTTCCGTGTCTTTGTCATTTGTTTATTCCGTATTTTCTTTCCTATTTCTTCGCTTCTTTTCTTCTTCTCCTCTTCTGTTTTCATTCCCTCCTCCCGAAAGCAGGCGTTGTGCTCCTCTCGGTCGCAGTTGTCAGCTTGGTCCTTCCCTGTTTCTTTTGTGTGTTTGTATGTTTCCATACCTAATAATACTAATATTAATAATGCGCGGGCTGACCAGTGTGCTTTCAAGGTCCTCTCCCAGGGCGCAAGAGAGAGTGAAGTTGCCGGGATGGTGTAGTGTATAAGAATGTAAGCGAGACGCTACGTACAGATACTCTGTGTCCATGCGTGCAGGAGCACGCACGCTGAACATTCGCTCAACCGTAATGATGGATTAAACTTCTGATATTTGCTTTTACGTTGCTTTTACATCATATCGTCTTTCCTGCCGGGCCCTCTAGGATGCTCAATCTGGTTCGAACTCCAAGCAGACGCTGTTTAAGGTCGCCGAAACCCTGTCTTCGTGGCGTCTGTATGTCTGTGAATCACCGGTCCCGTGAGGACACGTGATATTCTATAACGCGTGATCTGACGTGCTCTTTGTGGGTACCATTGCAGAGCGCTTTGAAGCCAGTTCGTATAATATCCATGTCCATCATCATCATCAGCCTGGCTACGCCCACTGCAGGGAAAAAGCCTCTCCCATACTTCTCCAACTACCCCAGTCATGTGCTAATTGTAGCCATTTTGTCCCTGCAAACTTCTTAGTCTCATCCGCCCACCTAACTTTCTGCCGCCTCCTGCTGCGTTTCCCTTCCCTTGGAATCCAGTCCGTAACCCTTAATGACCATCGGCTACCTTCCCTCCTCATTACATGCCGTGGCCATGCCCAGATATTTTTTCTATTTCAACTAAGATGTCATTAACTCGCGTTGGTTCCCTCACCCAATCTGCTCTTCTCTTATCCCTTAACGTTACATCCATCATTCTCCTTTCCATAGCTCGTTGTGTCGTCTTCAATTTAAGTAGAACCCTTTTTGTAAGCCTCCAGGTTTCTGCCCCGTAGGTGAGTACTGGTAAGACACAGGTGTTATACACTTTTCTCTTGAGGGATAATGGCAACCTGCTGTTCATGTTCTGAGAATGCCTGCCAAACGCACCCTAGCCCATTCTTATTCTTCTGATAATTTCAGTCTCATGATCCGGATCCGCAGTCACTACCTCTCCTGAGTAGATGTATTCCCTTACCACTTCCAGTGCCTCGCTACCTATCGTAAACTGCTGTTCTCTTCCGAGACTGTTAAACATTGCTTTAGTTTTCTGCAGATCAATTTTGAGACCCACCTTTCTGCTTTGCCGGTCCAGGTCAGTGAGCATGCACTGCAATTGGTCCTCTGAGTTACAAAGCCAGGCGATATCATCATCGAATCGCAAGTTACTGAGGTATTCTCCATTATCTCTTATCCAAAATTCTTCCCAATCCAGGTCTCTGAATACCTCATGTAAACACGCTGTGAATATCATTGGAATGATCGTATCTCCCTGCCTGACGCCCTTTTTTCCATCCATCTCCAAGGAAGTTAAAATAAATGAGAAAATATGATCGGGAAGCACACATGGGGCACGCGAAAGTTATGTTCGGTCACGTGATGCCCTTCGCCAGCTGGTCTGAGGTTCACTACCTGGGTACCACCGCAGAGCTTTTGATTTTCCCGTTCGTTTCATATCCATGTCGGTATGGTTGTAAATTAACCATGGGCTTGCGAAAGTTACGTGATGTTACGTGACTAGCTTTCACGTGGTCTGAAGTACGCGACGTGCGTACCGTCGCACAGCTACTTCGAAGCCGGTTGGTGTGATATCCAGGTCAGTATAGTTGGAAATGACCCATGAGCCTGGCGATAGATACGTAAGGTCACGTGACACCCTTCCCCACGTGGCTTGACGTTCACTGCGTGTGTACCATCGCATAGGTTTTGATTTTCCTATTCTTTTGATGTACATGTGGGCATGGATGGTAATTACCCACGGTCTGGCTAAAGTTACGTGATGTCACGTAACTCTTTTCCACGTGGTCTGAAGTATGCAAAGTGCGTACCATCGCAGACCTTGTTCGAAGCCCGATCTTCTGATATCCATGTCAGTATGGTTGGGGATCATGCATGGGCTAGCGAAAGGAACGTGAGGTCATGCGACACTTTCAGACGTAATTTGACGTTAACTACGTGTACACCATTGTATAGCTTTGATTTTCCCGCTCGTTTGATATCCATGTCGGCATGGTTGGCAATTACCCAACATCTGGCTAAAGTTACATGATGTCACGTGACTATTCTCCACGTGGTCTGAAGTACGCGCAGTGTGTACCATCGCAGAACTTTTTCGAAGCGCGATTGTTTGATATCCATGTCAGTATGATTGGGAATCGTGCATGGGCTAGCGAAAGATACGTGAGATCAGGTGACACCATTTCCCATGTGATTGACGTTAACTACGTGTACACCATCGCATAGCTTTTGATTTTCTTGTTCTTTTGATATCCATGTCACCATGGTTGGTAATTACCCATGGTCTGGCTAAAGTTACGTGATGTCACGTGACTTTTTTTCACGTGGTATTACGCAAGCGAAGTGCGTGCGGTGAACAAGGTCTGCGTGAATCGCAGACCTTGTTCGAAAACCGATCATTTTATATCCACGTCAGCATGATTGGGAATCACGCGCGGGCCAGCGAAATATACGTGAGGTCACGGGACAGGGTCTCCCACGTGATTTGACGTTCGCTACCTGGGTACCATCGCATAGCTCTTGCGATTCCCGTTCCTTTGACACCGATCTCACTGCGTTTGTGAATCACATGTGGGCTTCGAAAAGTTACGCAATATCCCGTGACATCCTTCACCACGTGGTCTAGCGTACCCTTCGTGGGTACTATCACAGAGCTCCTCGTAGCCCAATCATTTGATATCCATGCCAATATGGATGAGAATCAGGAATATGCTATCGAATGTTAGGTGAGATCCCGTAACACCCTCTTCCACGTAATCTCAGATACGTTACGGGGTTATAATCACAGAGATTGTTCGAAGCTCTTTCATTTGATATCCATGTCAACGGGCCTTGTAGAAAAATAAATGATGAGAGGTCACGTGACGCTCTTTTCAGCCTGCTTTTATCAGCTTACGAATCAACAGTTCGTTGCTCTATGCTCCTTTCTTTGGATGCATGTCAGCAAAGCCATCGAATAGCCACATTTTGCATGACCTGTTCACAGCAGTAATATAATGTCCATATCAGTGCAATATTTCGATGATATATCGCGCGGGAAGGGCATTTCTGTAGTCCTATGACAATGCTCTTCAAGAAACCTCTTCAGTTATGTTTGATCGGCGCAAAATTATAACGTTTAGTCATTGTTTTGAACTGCTATAACACCTCGAAAATGCATCTTTAATTTGGATTAAATTCACTGGCGTAAGGAACAAAATATGTAGCGCGGAAAATAAATTATTGGGCGCTGGGAATAAATTGACTGGCGCTTCGACTAAAATAGCTGACGCTTGGAATAATTTCAGGGGGAAAACCGGTAGTACTATTTTAGAGAGCACAGCAATTCGTATTGATAAATTTAAAGAACGAAAGGTAAGGAGGTTAACGAGACAGGATATCTGGCTCTCACGAGCGGTTGCAAAAATAACTACAGATCTAAGAGAAGAAAAAAAGAGTGACAATTTGGGCATGAGTAGACATGAACTAATACCAGGGTATCCGAATATCCGGTTACTAAAATAACCGAATAACCAAATGAATAACCGATAACTCCGGTTATTCTGGTTTTCAAATTCGAATGACCCGGGAACCGAATAACTGGATAACCGGTTTTCCGTAAAACCGGTTTAATTTTGCTGCACTAGAGTCCACAAATTGTGTGGCCCGACCAGGTATCAGTGTTAGGCGAAAATGAGCCCTCCAGGCTGCTAAGGGTGGCTGTCGACGAGGATGAATATTATGTTCTTGCTTTGAGCCCTTTCAGCTTGTTGTCCTGATAATTGTAATGATTATAACGGTACTGGGAGCATTTTCTCGCGTTGTAGACCAATCGATGACTACCACTCGCCAATCGATCAGTTTGTTTTCCTTGTCCCGCCGCTTGAGCTCGAGTGCGGCCATCGTTGAGAATAGCGCCGGTCCATGCCAAAGGTTACGTTGCTCCGGCAGTTGAATACACGGCTGAGTACGTGCTTGCAACACGCGTCCCACAAGCCAGCGCTTCACTTACGTGTGCTGTGGTGGGGAACGCCTTTTAAACGAGCGCATCTAGCTTGCGAAGTTTAATGGGCTCACCATGCAGCGCTGTAGCTCTTGCATGGCAAAGCACGCGCTGGAAGTGTCGGTGCCGTTGCGTGAACTTTGCAAAGCGAAAAAGTCTCCAATTGCGCGCCTCACAAGGCGTTACTGCTATGTCTCCTGTCCGCAAAATGAATGCGTGTAGCACAAGGCAAAATGCTTTACCCATACGAGTTCCACGCACCGAAAGCGTTATACGATCGTTATATATACGCATGTTTCATAGTGTACTGGGAGAACTAAATGCGACACAGAATTTAAGTTTGCAGGAAATGAGTTCCCTGTTATTGGTACTATGTGGGAAAAGTTTGAAAATATGTGGTTGAATGACGGGCATTAGAAAATTATTAATACAAGTGTTGCAACGCAATACTAGAAAAAAAAAAGCGGCTTCACTGAAATTTTGAGCTGCCTTGTCCCAAGGTCGTACAAGCCTGGTATTTTCTTTTTAGTAAGGAGATCTAAAGCGCGTTTCTTTTGTATTTTCTTAAAAAAGTGCATTCTCAACCCGAAATTTTTGTTTGTGTTTCAAAACAGAGGCATTCAGGTACCTAAAAGGGTTCTTCAAGTCCGTAGAAGATCAAGACGTTACAGTTGCTTTCTACGGACCGTTCCCAGTTCTTCTTGCAGCGACGCCACAAGTTGCAGAGGTAATTACTTGCTTTAATCAGTTCCTCCTACTGGTTATGTGTAACCTTTACTAATCAAGTGCGACGAGACTGTCACAAAAGGCATGATGTGTTTCGTCACCAAGGGGAGAATGTAAATATTTGTGTGCACAAGGAACTCGTGCTCACCGAATCGGGGGGAGTGCGACAATAGCTGAATGTCAGTTCACTGCGAAAAAAAAAAGAAAGAAGAGCTGTGCTTTACATCTGCTGAAATGGCATCCTCGTACTGGTTTGACTGCAAAAAATCTAATGACGCTCTTCTGAACTGCTTAAAAAGCGTTCGCACGAGGGCTTGCTCTCGGCTGGGTGGACCTATCGACAATAGTATGAGCTCTCGCCAAAGTACTAAAAGCATCAAGCGCCAGAGCATTTCTGACCGATCTTGTTTAGGTCACATTTTGGGTGCTTGTAGTTCAATCAAGGTTGTAAGAAGCAAATCACCCCCCTCTCCTGCCTTGTTCGTCTCATATCCAGGAAAGGCGCAGCTTTAGTGCTCAAAACATTACAATATGTTATTACTACCTGATTCTTAAAAACAGCATCATTAAAGGGACACTAAATACAAATACTAAGTCGACGTGGACTGTTTAAGTACAATTCCAGAAACCACGCAACACTTGTTTTGTGCGAAGAAAATACTTACTTTACGAGAAACTTGCATCTGAAGGCTCCGAATACCTTTATCGCAATTCAAATCTCCCGCCACCATACCGGAGGAGCGGTGACGTTGCATACGCCATCACCACCCTTTGCTGCTATCGGTGAATAAAACGGTGCCCGACAGACGGCGGTACCGAGCCAAGACAGAGCGGCGGATTCGTCGCTGCAGCTGCTTTTCGGTCAAGTGGCGTAGACTGTTTGGGCATCCCGCGACATCACATGGAAGTTAAATTCTCTGTTACTTGAAATTTGTGATAGTTTGACGAGCCAGCAAAACCAGCGCAGCACTACGCGATAACTATTGAAACGCGAAAGCGTGGACGGCGCGGAGTCGAGCGAAAACGAACCCTTTCGACCGTCCGCGTCGTTGTCAGGGTTATTTCAATTAGTTTTTCTTTATAAAAGTGAAATAGAACTGAACAGATAGCTTTTATTTCGTCTTATAATACAAGGAGGACAGTATTTAACTGAGGAGTGCTTTCGTCATCGGGCAAGTGCTTGAATGTACCGAGGGATTCTCTAATAATGTCCTGCATTTACCTCAATTTCTCGGTTATTAAGGCTCTGTTCGCGATAATATTGACGCTTTAGAAATTTTAGAGGAATAATCTGTCACTTTAGCTTGACTTAATATTGCCTTTTAGTGTCCGCTTGAGCGACGGTCCTGCCGGATTCCTTAAAATATCCTTCCCGCCCCTTAAGCTCTTATGAACTAACGTAGAGCATCAGCAACACGTACAAGCTCCACGTACATTTGGCGAGGCTATACTTCGAGGAATGGAAGTTTCGAGGCGATACGTAGTGACGGTTGTCATCTGTAGGTCGCAGCTATACCTACCAACTCTCGCAAACATTTCGTATAATTTAAGAATTCGGGCTCCATCTATACGATTTTAAGAATGTTGCGTCATGTTATACGTTCTTTTGTTTGACATCTCCTCCTTCAATACACATTGTGATCCCGTTCTGTTCACTTCTTTCTGTTTGCGAAAAGAGGAAAGGCTGGGAGGTTAGTTGGACGCTGTACAGTTCGCCACCGTATATACGCGTGGGAAGAAAATTGATTGGAAGAGAGCGGAAGAGAAATATTTCGACTTTGGATTAATCGCATGCCTTATAGACGAGGCTCATTATGACTGCATTCTGTTGACTTCACGTAGTGCGGGACTGTTCGTGTATGCAACGTATACTACATGGCTACATGTAACAAGGAAATTCATAAAATATCGTAATTAAACTAGAAATGGAGCGTTTACAAATCAAAGCAGGAGAGTACTACTAAATATCATCTCAGAATCAACAGAGAGAGCTGTGCTAACGAAATATCGATTTGATGCACACAAGCAAGATCAAAGTTACTGAATGTCGACTCGATCGAAATCAGTCAGTCAAGAACTTTATTGAGGTCCTGAGGGGTCTAAGCCGTTGGAGATCGCACGCGGCGAGCTCCTTGGGCCGAAACCGTAGGCGACGCCCAAGTCGGGACGGGAACGTGGTGACGCTCCGCCAGTTCTTGGGCCCTCTGGACGGCCTTGAATTGCAGTTTGAGGTCCGGGCTTTTGAGGGCTTCTTCCCATTCGCGCTCACTGGAGAGAGGGCCCTCTGGTAACGCGGTACATTGCCAAAGCATGTGCGAGAGTGAGCAGTAGGGTTCTGGGCAGTCTGGGCAATTTGCCGGGATTTCTGAATTGTAGTGGCTTAATAGGCCTCGTGACGGATACGAGGCCGTTTGCAGCATTCGAAACGCGGCCGCCTGCGCGCGCTCGAGTTTGGCGTGCGGGAGCGGGTATTTCATTCTGCCTTTTCGATAGTGTGAGGTGATTTCTTGGTATGTGAGTAGCGGGTCATTAAACTGAATGTCCAGCCCCTCGGAGGCCGTGGGACCGTCGCGGCGGGCAAGTTCTCGCGCACGGTCATGGGCCGTTTCATTGAGGTTGGGTTTTTGCGGGTGGATGTCCTTCCCCATGTGAGCGGGGAACCAGGAGAGGCACCGTTTGCACTCGTTTGAGCTCGCTAGTAATATATGCGCTACCTCTTTCGGTACATTGCCGCTTTCGTAAGCCCGAATTGCAGCACGCGAATCCGTGAGGACATGGGTAAATGTGGGGTCTGCCATGGCGATGGCTACGGCTATCTGTTCGGCTTTAGCGCTAGTGGTCGATTTAACCGATGCCGATGACCGTAACGTTCCGTTGCCGTCCACAACTGCTATCGCGAAAGTTGATGTATTGCCGTACTGGGCCGCGTCAACAAATGCGGTGGCTTCACGATCCGTGTCTGTGCGGTCGAGAATCGCGCGGGCGCGGGCCCGACGCCTACCCACGTTGTATAGTGGGTGGACGTTTCTGGGAAACGGTGAGACTCTGTAGTTGTCTCTAATTTCACTCGTTAGGGTAACAGCGTGCTCGAGATAGGGAGATGGGGAGACATTAGCTTCGCTTAAAATTAGTCTACCGGCTTTGGACGAGGATAGGCGGAGTAGTTGCGCCAGACATCATTAATTCTACCTTGAAAGATGATACACCAGTAAGGGTAACTATTTGTTCCGGGAAATGATTCCATACTTTTTGTTACAACACCAAATGGTAAGTTCTGATATTTCAATGTCGTTGCGAAAATTGGGTCTGCTTTCAGACTATGGTAGCTGCGTGACGAGGTGTGACGTGCCGGAGGGATATTCCTAGTTGCAATAACTGCATTGCTCTAATGCAGCGACTGAAAGAATCACAAACGAGATATCTTGCGTCTAGTGCAAAGATTAGAGTAGATAAAGTCTTCGCTTCAACACCGCTACGCTGTTACGCGATGAATCTTTAGATAAATTGAGCCTTGCTAGTTTGGTCTGCACAGATTCAAGCCGGCTTGAAAGGTCAACGCGATTCGAATGCCGTATTACCGAAGTGTATTCTAATGCTGACCTAATTAGTGCTGTGCAGGAATGCAGCTTCGTTTCAGAATCGGCCACCGACAAACAGCGCTTTATAAGCCTTTTGTCACCACAGCATAAGACCATGCTGTGGTGACTGGCATCGCAGTGACTTGAATCTCTACACATCCTTGCGCAATAGCAATAACAGGTGTTCATCTGCGTGTAACGCGCTGTCCGTCTGCGCGTGTTTGTCAAGCTTTATAGCAGACTTAGCGCAAGCACGAATTATTGCTTGCAGAATATTTTACGCATACGGATAAATATAACTTCTTTTTATTAAACACCCGATGAATCAAATGTGTACTGCCCCTAGAAAAGTGGTAATGGTTCCTCATTGTCTCAGATATCAAAAAAAGATATCACGACACAACAAACTGTTATACGTTCAACGATTACTCAGAACGCAAAATGTCGCTGGAAAAACAAAAATAGGCACGCGTTTAAATGTCATAAACACTGCAAATACTCAAAGCAGACAATGTTCCAAGAAGGAAAACAAAACAAAAAGATAGACACAATAAAATTTATGTTACTCCTTCCTAATAAAAAGAAGATATGCCGTTCCCACATGCTGTGGAAATTGGTTTAGGCGATGCTTTAATTGGTGCATGCGAAATTGGCGTTTCCACTTCTCACAGCATGGGTTAGCAAACTAGGGACAACCTTGTTACCCTCGCTGCCATTCTCTCGCTCTCTCTGTCGCATTTAATGCTACACTCATCTTCTATTTCTATACTTGGAATGTAATTTTTAAGCCCACTTTGCTTCTATTTTGGCAAGAGTATTTTTCCTGTAATCAAAATAACACTAAATATTTATGTTGTTACTTGAATGAAATAATATTTTGCTAACAAGCAGCATGTTCTTACCATGATAAAAATGCAGACTTACGTTGTTCTCCAAACTATACATTGGCGCGGAAAATGCATCGTCCCTGCGAGAGGCGATTATTGTAGGCTTCCACAGTGATATTGCCAATACGAAAAATATGGGAGCCTGCTGTAGCAGGTAATTGAAGGGAATGCATTATATATTGGGACGTGCACATTGCCAACGTGACCTCGAAGGCATTACGCAAGCTATTTTATCTCCGAAGATGTCGCCGCCTTGCACCAACGTCGACTAAGCTTCTCGCGTATACTACTTTCGTTAGACCGGTTTTGGAGTACGCTAACACAGTTTGGTTTCCCCACTCAGTAACTAACATAACAAAACTGGAAAAAGTACAGCGAAAAGCGCTGCGGTTTATTCACAACAAGTATAAGCGCACAGATTCACCCACTAACCTTGCGGCTATATCGGGTTTAGCGACGCTCTCATCAAGGGCGAAGCAATCACGGCTCAAATTTTATTTAACTTGATTCACAACTATTATAAGATTGACCTAACAAAATACATTTTTTTTTCGCAGTCACGATCATCGAGACATAAACATACACAAGCTTTAACAGAATATTCATGCCATAATGACACATTCATGTACTCTTATTTCCCCCTCGTGATAAGGGAATGGAATCGCCTGGATCCGTCAATAATTTCTGCAGACTCATTATCTCAGTTCACATCACGGTTAGAATCCACATCTAGTAATCAGTAACGCAGTCTTATTCACATAAAATATGCTTTGCAATTCTTGTAAGCCATGCTGATTATCGTGAAGGTGTTTACTGTTATTTTGTTCCCGTTTGTTGTTCCTTTCATGATGTATTCTCTGTATTGCTGCGCATGTCTCCTAGAAATGGGATATCTATATTTGTTTTTTATGTATTCTTACCTTGTTCCTTTACGTTCCTTGTTTGGTTTATTGACATGCAATTTGTATGTGCACGTTTATTACCATGTATTTCATTTCTGTATGTCCACCTGCTATGGTCCCTGATGGGACTGGCAGTATTGAAAATAAATAAATAAATAAATTTAAAATGTCGGAGGATCCCACGTCTGTGTGGGAATCGGTGATAAGCGAAGCTTTCTTTCATGTTTACGGAAATGTCTTGAATTCACTTCTGCTTCTTGTGTTTAATGTTTTGTTTAATTTGATGGTTTTCTGAAAGTGTACGCCTCTGTAAAATGTGTATGCCTCTGCTGCTGTCTTTGCCAGTATGGGGGCGAAGGATTCCTTCAAGCCATCCTTGAATGGCATTTCCCTTCGCCTCCCATCACATATATATGTGATAAACTAACAAAGAATCAATCAATCAATCAATCAATCAATCAATCAATCAATCAATCAATCAATCAATCAATCAATCAATCAATCAATCAATCAATCAATCAATCAATCAATCAATCAATCAATCAATCAATCAATACTGTATGTAGCACAACTCTTTTCGCTCAATGCACGCACTGGTCCCATTCTTGTCGTGTTTCCAAACAGTGCCACATACCCACTACGCTGGATTGGCCGAGAAGCAGGCGGTTTCGGGCATGTTTAAAATAAAAACAAAACTAAATGTGTTTAGCAGAGCGTTAGTTAATGCAATGTAATTTAAAAATGAGAAAAATGTTAAGAATTTTAGATAAAATAATTTAACATAAAGAAGGGAAATAATAGAAATAACTGATAATTTTAGAAAATCTAATGAAACTATAAACTGCGAGAAAAGCCTCTTTGTGGCTAGATCCCAGTGAAATCGCTCCAAAAGAAAGAATGGTTGGCGAGGTTAGCGATAGCCAAAATGTCCAAATTAAATTTCTAAAAGTTCTTTTTTTTGTCTTAAAATGGCTGGCACGGGAGAAAAATGATGCTCAATAGATTCAGGTGCATTGCAAACGGTAGAGAGGAGACATTGCGAGCAGAGTAAAAATTTAGAGGCGGTATATGACATCAAATTGCTTTGAAGGACAACAATCATTATTGCATGGGAAAGAAAGATGGTGGAATTCCAAAGATGATGTTAGAACTGATTTTGCGGAATTTTGCGATATAGAGAAACTTCTGTACCTAGCCGTGGTGACATAGGCTGAGGTCGGCAAAACAGAGGTGACAGGGCCATTGAGGGATGTTCGTGTAACTGAATCAGCCACTTCATTCTACTGCAACCCACGATGCCTCGGTACTAAACGCAAATATAGTTGCCGTATGTACGGAGGCACTATCGAACGAAATGTTCGCACAATTCTTGAATATGAAGGTGCAGTAAGTGTGGTGCATACAGAAAGCGAGTTGGTCAGAATAATGGCTAATGGGTAATTTTGGGGAAGCTTTTGTAATGCTAATACAATCGCTAATAATTATACCTGAAATATGGGTGTGAAATCAGGAAGGTGAACAGAGTAACACCATTGAAAAGATTCCGAGAAGAACCCCACTCCTGCTTTCTCGTTGCATATAGAAGCATCAGTAGCTATTATGTTGTCAGTCTTTAGCTGTTGTAGATGGTCTTGTCATATATTAATAGTCTGCTTGCCAATAGTTCAGCGTGATATGGTACTATATCCTGGAACACAATTTTGAGGTCTGGTAAGGCATCAATCGAATGGCAAACTTGAGGTATGGACGCATTCAATTACTGTAACTGTGCTTGCACAAATTTTATCTGACGGCTGTGCAACCTCGACCACGATATCTCAAAAAACTCAGAAGGTTCAGGGCTAAATATATATTGCGTACGTTTCCTTGAAAAATCCTAAATTTAAAAAAAAATGGCTGAACCGAAAGCATGCGAAATCTGCCATCTAGGGTGGGTATATGACCTTCCTGATATAAAACAGTGTTGACAGCGAATCTAGGTAGCCCGAGGCATAAGCATACAGCTTCTCTTTTTAAAAGTCCTATTATGTTCATTTAACTTCTTTCTTCAGACTGCTGCTTCTGTTACCGACTTCTTCACTTTTTTTCTGATTGTCTATTCGGGCACCTACTGATTGGTTCTAAACTTCATTGTCGTTCTAAGCTTCATTGGCACATACGCAATCTGAGAGATTGACCAAAAATGTGTTGAGGCAACAACAATAACAACAACGTTCACCTACCCAGTTGCACATACCCGGTGCCCCAGGTTGTACGATCGGCAAGAGATCAGCAACCAACAGTGAACCGAAAGCAGCCAGCACAATCAAAGCGCGGAGAAAAGGCAAAGAAAGCTTCGCTTAAAAAAACTGTACTTTTCGTCATATACGCAGGCCATCTTGGGCGACCTACACAACACGACCAGGGCCTTCTTTTACGATATGCTGAAGCCATGGATG
Organism: Dermacentor albipictus; assembly: GCF_038994185.2. Lineage (NCBI taxonomy): Eukaryota > Metazoa > Arthropoda > Arachnida > Ixodida > Ixodidae > Dermacentor > Dermacentor albipictus. Next base: position 53,612,694 of record NC_091821.1, read on the forward strand.
GGTGAAGGCATCGTCACATTGTAAGCAATTTTTGACTCACAGTGTACATGCGCTTTCTCTTCTCCATAGGGGTCTTCCTATTGCTGCGTCAAAGCGCTCGGCATTTCTTGTGCAGTATTTGCGAAACAAAGTAATATCGGCTTCACATTCCCTGCTGTATCAGAACACTAGAGGCAGTGGTGATATATGCTAGTCTTAATAAGCATATAATAACTTTTTGCCACGTGGAGATGAAATGCGTTAGTTACGAAAAATGCCGAGCGAATAAATTAGTTCGTCTATAAGAAAGCCTTTAAAAGCAGCGAAAAATGTCTCCCTTTTATAAAGGTACCGTCAAGGTACAAGTTGTTACTCTTAATGAAAGAGCGCCGACATGAAATGCTTAACCCGGACGCGGCGACTCCCAGTGCCGGTCATATTGAGAAAATTAAATGATCACGTGTTCCACAGAAGCACACTGTTGATCGCAGCCAACGCAGGCACAGGGTGCACTTTTTTTCATACGCTGAAAAATTCAGTTGCGTAGGCCGCATCTAGGATTATGCAATGAAATGTGTCGGCCGTGCGGTCAATCTTTCTTGTTCTAAATGCGAGGCGCAGAAATCGGTGAACTACACTTTCCGCCTGCTTTCTTGGGCATTCTTTTTCTTTTTTAGTTCGGACATATTTTGAATAGTCGCCTGTGACGGTGCTGTTCCGCCTTTCAGGTGGATTTTTGGAAGATGCATTCGTCTGCATTGGAAAAAGAAAAATCCCGGTAGATAATTAAAGAGCTTCACTCATTACCCTTTTAATTCTTTACTTTCGTGCAGACATATCAATTGTGAAAGTGAAGACGAGCAATTGCGAAGTCATCTCTGCTAAACCAAAATCGTAAAACTAGCAGCATATTCGAGATGTGTGTCCTGGAACTGTTGTACGAAGTACACTGGCGTCGCACTTAACATTTTCCCTAAAATGTTTCACTAATAGTTAAGGCCGATCTTAACTGGAACGCCAATACATCTAACGCTAATACATCTCTAAGCGGGAGGACGACGAAGTTACTCAGTGCTAGAACGCACCTGTGCCAGCTAGCCAGTTTTTCGTCAAATTTTCATCAGTCTCTGGAGCGCTTTCCGCGTCCTGGCTTGAGGTGATGGACGCGGAACGTTCCGCAGGCTCGTGCAGCCAGAAGTCTGCAACTGCAAGCTCTTCTGTGAGTCAAGGCACCTGGTCAACCACCAGTGAACGCCCCAGAGAGACTCTTACTCCTGTGGCCATGGATGCAGAGCCTATTGCCGGCCCGTCTGGCCATATCACTACATTGACAAGCTCCTCAAGGAAACGAGGCACCTGGTCCAGCACCAGTGAAGACACAGAGGTCTACTCAATCACAGGTGACGACTCATCCGATGACAGCTTCGTGTCGGTGAGAAGCCGAAGGGCTAAAAGGAGGCTTATCAAGGCGTCATCACCAGCGAGTACGTCAACCATGCAGGCAGGCAGTGAACGCTGGCCGCACACCATCCTCTTCATGCCAGTGGATTCTTCCGTCAACCTTCGAGTATTGAACAGGCAAGCTCTCTCTGTTTTTCTTGAGGGAAAGGCGCCAAACGAAATCAAGGAAGTCCGGCTGAACACACGAAAGAATGTTCTAGCTGTCGACACAACCCGTGGAACCACGCTGGAGACGCTACGACAGATCACAGAATTGGGGAACATAAAAGTACGACCGATCATACCTATGGATGGGGCCTGCACTGCAGGCGTGATCTACGACGTTGACTTGGCTATTTCGAACTCGGACCTGCCAATTCTAATCAAACCGGCATACGAAGGAGTGGTCATCACGCACGTATGCCGACTCGGCAACAGCCGTTGTGTGAAGATTGTGTTCAAGGGGGATTCCATCCCTTCACACGTAAAGGTCGGTCACTTCCGACATGTCGTACGGCGGTTTGTCCCAAAGCCGCTTCAATGCCACAAGTGCTTCAAGATCGGGCATGTTAAGGGCGCCTGCGCAAACTCCCTAATGTGCCCCCGGTGCGCGGAGTCACACACTGTAGATGTCTGCCGTGCAACAAACTTTAGGTGTGGCAACTGTAAAGGCACCCATGAAGCGACGTCTAAAGAATGCCCAAGACTCAAAAAAGAGTTCGAAGTTCTGAAGCAAATGGTCAGGGATAACTCAACCCATAGAGAAGCCTCAGAAAAGATCCGGCGTCGACGTCGTCATCGACGAAAACGCTCAAGACAGGGTGGAGTTCGTGCGCCGCTTGTGCCAACGCCATCATCCTCAAATAGAATGCCCGAGAGCACAAGGAGACCTCAGACGGGAAACGCTGCCCCCGTGGAAGAGTGGCCGACGCTTGCAAGCTATCAGTCCTCTAAGGAGCCTCCACGCTTGACGCTCCCATCGAAGCCCGCTTCTGTTGGTGAGGCTTCAACAGTCGACTGCCAAATGATCCCGGTGCTGCGATCTATTGTGAATGTCATCAGGGCCATGCTGACAAGCATTGACACTCCATCTGCTCGAAGTGGGCTACAAGTGCTCGACGCGCTGAGCCCCGTCCTAGCAAGCCTTGAGTGAAGCCATGACTGACAATCACCAGTCATTTCGTAAGGAGGTCAGAGAAGCGTCGATCCTTCAGTGGAACGCGAGAGGTCTAAGATCTCGCATCGCCGATTTTCGTCAATTTGTTCTCACTAACCGATTTCCAATCATTGTCATCTGTGAACCAAGATTATCCCATCCAATAAGACTATCCGGCTACGAGACAACATTCTCATCGAGCGACATCAAAAGCAGCAAGGTCGTCGTGTTTATTCGCCGTGAACTTACTTACGTCGTCCAACCGGTGCAACCTCATGACGACAATCAGTATGTGTGCATGACTGTTAAAAATAGGAATGTCACCTTTGCACTCTTGGGGGTGTATCTGTCTCCATCAAGCCGATTTGACACCAAAAGGCTAGAAGACATCTTAAAAACACAACCTGGTCCATGGATTATCACCGGGGACTTCAATGCACACCATACCATTTGGGGAAGCTCTAAGGTTAACGCGACGGGAAGACGACTAGCTTCCTTAGCTTCCAACAACGGTCTCTACCTGCTGAATGACGCGAGTCCAACATTTCTGCGGGGAATAACGTACAGCAGCTGCCTCGATTTGACTTTCGTCTCCCACCGCTTCGCCACACATGTTAAGTGGTTTTTGGACATTGAAACGCACGGAAGTGACCACATCCCCACTTACCTCAAGATCACGGGAATGTCTAAGACGTATACATCCACCACGATACGAAGAATAGATTGGACTGTCTTTAAATCCCACATTGAGGACGCTTGTCACAAAGGCCTCTCTTGTGGACTTCAACAAGCTATCAAGGAAACGGCACAGACAGCCACGCGCACACTCACATGTTCTCCAAGGTATTCAGAATTCGACCTGGAATTGGAGCGGCTTCGTGCGATTCGCCGTCGTGCCGAAAGAAGATATCGACGCACTAAGTCAATTCAGGATCTAAGAACAGCCAGGCGAATGCAAAAGAAGATACAACGCCGCATGGACAAACTAGAGGCTCAGCGGTGGTCGAAATTTTGTGCGTCGCTAGATCCCCGCAAACCGCTATCTCAAATATGGAGAACTGTGCGTGGTCTACGTTCTGTTCCGGAACAGCGTTTCCCGTTTAAGGCCCTAGCACTATTCCAGCGCCGACAAGACATTGATGTGGCGGAAGACTTCTGTGCTATGGTTGCGGGCCAGCCAACTCGTACAGGTTCGCTTACATTGAACCGTATTCCAGATTCACGAGATTCACGCATGGATCTGCTTTTCACGACGCAAGAGCTTGACGCGGCGCTCGCCCTATGTAATCGGTCGTCGTCGCCTGGCCCGGATGGCATATCTTACCGCATGCTATGTCACCTTGGTGAACGGGCACGAAGAACACTCCTTAATATCTATAACGAGTCGTGGCAGGAGGGCAACGTTCCCCAAGATTGGAAGATCAGCCGCCTGGTGCCGCTTCTTAAGCCTGGCAAGTCTCCCTTAGAGATTACTTCATACCGACCAATTGCGCTGGCAAGTTGCGTTGGGAAGGTAATGGAGCGAATGATCCTCGCCAGACTTGAGTGGTACCTTGAACACTACGAAATCTACCCGGACGCCATGGCTGGTTTTCGACGTCACCGATGTTCTATCGACAACGTTATCGATCTGGTAACCTATGTTCAACACCAAAAGACGTGTAAGAGGTTATCTGTCGCAATGTTCTTAGACATAAAGGGAGCCTACGACAACGTTCTTCATGACGCCATACTTGAAGCATTGGAATCGGTGGGCCTAGGCGGTCCATTATATCGTTGGACTCGCTGTTATTTACATAGGCGGTCTCTCTTTCTTAACACTGAAGCTGGCCCAACTTCGCAATACTATACGCACCATGGAGTTCCACAAGGCGGTGTCTTGAGTCCCACACTTTTCAACCTTGTACTCATTGGTCTCGTGGAACGACTTCCGAGCACAGTTAAAATATCAATGTATGCCGATGACATCTGCGTCTGGGCATCTGGTGTGACACGGCCGCAAGTACGCGCCAGGCTTCAAAAAGCTGCCACGTCAACATCGGCATACTTAAATGAACAAGGCCTCAAGATCTCGCCAGAAAAATGCGCATTGGTCGCGTTTAGCCGAAAGCCAATGAGATCATACGAAGTCTCTATCGACGGTCAAAGCATACCTTATGTCAGGACGCACCGATTCTTAGGCGTAATAATTGATCGTGACCTCTGCTGGAGTCCTCATGTGGCCTACCTAAAGAAGCGCCTGACAGATATCTCTAATGTGTTTAAGTTTCTTGGAGGAAATGTCTGGGGTACTTCAGTAAATGCAATGATGCAGCTGTACAGGACGCTCTTTCTTGGGTACTTGCGATACAGCTTGCCTGTGCTGACCAACACCTGCAGAAGTAATATCCGCACACTCGAAAGCGTCCAGGCCCAGGCACTTAGAGTGTGTCTTGGATTGCCGCGGTGTTCGTCAACGGCTGAAACAATTGCCATTGCACACGATTTCCCAGCCAAGACCCATATAGTCATGGAAGCGCTCAGAGCACACGTAAGACACCTTGCTCGAGCCCCTGCCCATCATCTAGCCTCACTGCCAGAGGATCGACCACGTGCTTCCTTTTGCGAAACAGTCCTGCCTTATCGTGCATACCTTCCATCAGGTTATACAGCTCCAGCGAAAGTTCCGTTTCCACCATGGTGCTTGGCTCGAGCAAATGTTCGACTAATGGTACCAGGAATACGAACAAAGGCCCAACTCTCGTCTCCAGCACTCAAGCAGCTTTCACTGCTCTTGCTGTATGAGACTTACAACGAGCATCATCATCTTTATACTGACGCTTCAACCACGGTGAATGGGTCTGCAGGATCGGTGATCTTTCCTGCAAAACCTTCCACAATTAAGATTCGACTATCTCACCAGACTACATCGACTGCCGCGGAGCTTGCTGCTATTCGTTGTGCACTTCGTGTAATTTCTGAAGAAATACCCAGGAAATGGAGCGTGTTCACTGACTCCAAGGCTGCTCTTCATTGTTTGGTTTCTGCCCTACGCCGAGGACCCCACGAACAACTAGTTATGGACATCAGACTGCTGCTTCACCACCTCATCGAGCAAGGACACGACATCACGTTGCAGTGGATTCCAAGCCACTGTGGCATAATGGGCAATGAACTTGCCGACGCAGCAGCACGATCTGCACACGAGGAGGGCTTACAAGACTCCATCCCATTCTCAAGAACAGACGCTGCAACGAAAATTCGTGTGCTTGCAAATGAAGCCATCAAAACTTTATGGAACACACCCAGCTTAAAGCATACACGTCTACACCGACTGGACCCATCCCTTCGACTTCGACCCCCGCCTGGACTCTCTCGACTCGAAACAGCCGTACTTTGCCGACTGTGGCTTGGTGTCGCCTATACAAGATCCTTCGCCTTCCGAGTCGGTATGGATGACAGCGCGGCTTGCAGGCACTGCGGCGGCGAAGAGACTATCGAACACGTGCTTTGCCACTGCCCTCGATACAGCGCGCACCGGCTGTCACTAGCGACCGCGTTGGCGCGCCTTGACGACAGGCCACTTTCAGAACAGTCAGTTTTGGAATGCCGACGTGACCTGTCGTCGCAGCAAAAGTCGGTCAAGGCTCTGTTGACTTTTCTACGTGACAGTGGCCTATTAGAAAGACTCTAATGACCCCATTTCGTCCCTTCTCATATTTTTTTTTCTCATGCTTTCATTTTTGTCACGCTCTTCTTTCCGTCTTTATTTCCCCTTTCCCTTCCCCTAGTGCAGGGTAGCAAACCGGACGTTTTAAGTCTGGTTAACCTCCCTGCCTTCCTTTCATTTGCATCTCTCTCTCTCATCTCTAAGCAGAATTTTGGTACATATATTTCAGTTCCGCTGTTCCAGCATGTGTCCTAAAGAAAGTAACTAAAAAGCTAATTAACCAATACTAATTATTAGCTAGAGGATATTCAGGTTTGTCGGTCAAGTAATGTCCACCTGCTCAGGTAGCCACGTGAAAAAGTCGAATGAAGCACATAGCGCAGTTCGACTTTTGAATCTCTTCAAACTCAAAAACAGAAATAAAATAAATATAAAACCTTTGCATATGAGTTGTGTTTCCCTATGCTGATCAAGCCACGTATGGCCCCGCGCAGTCATTTTGGCAAACTGAACGGAAGGTGTTTGGTATGTGATACCGTGAATTCAGTTGGTTCAAGAGAGAGAAAGGAGATAGGAAAGCGACAGGAGAGCGAGAGGAGTAAACCGGAAGGGATTTACCCCGTTTGGTGCTCCGAAAGCGGCTGGCCATAGAGACGTGCCCGCTGTTACGAACTTGCACCGCTGCACCACGATTACGGCTTTGTGGTCCCGTAGCGCTCGTCACCCGTTTCGTGACAGAGCGTTGGTAGCGAAGACTCCGAGCCTGGCGTCGATGAGAATAACAAAAGGGACTTTATACATTATATACAGGTTATCATACAGGACATGAACGGGTCGGCACTGGGGCCGAGTGCTCACAACAAACGCGACTGTTCTCGCACGACGACGTCCGGCGAAAACGCGTGACACATCTCACCCCAGTCGGGAGCGACACTGTCTCCCGGTGGGTCGGCGGATCCTGTTTTCGAGGCGGCCTCCTCGCCGCTTTATAATCCCCGAGAACCATTGTCACTCAAACGGCCCAATACAAAGTCAGCACACGACGGTCGTCCGAGGGGTCCAACCAGCGACCGCGCTGGCCACCCGGTTCAAAGTTCGCGCGCGTGATGACCTCCATGCAAAAGGAGGTGCGGCGCCGGGCTGTCTGGCACACGCCGACACGTCCGAACACGCTGCTCACCGAGGCTTCTCCCGCAGGACACCGCTGCCTGACGGCTCAGCATCTTGCCTTGTGAAGGGAGAATTAGGGCGCTCGCAGGATAGATTCTGCATCTTGCAGATTCGGAATCCGGGCTTGTGGTAATGGCACAACACCGCACAGCCGCATGGCGACCGCCTCTGTCTGCTGTAGTGAGGGCAACGGTATGCCTTTACTAAATGTTTAACGTGCAAAGATTATGAGCAGCAGCAGCTTTTCTGTCTGGTGTCCTCGGTACGTAACGGTGATAGAAATTCACTGAATATTTCCACTTGATGGGTGCGCCAAAGAAACAATAGTGTCTGTTTTTGCACATTCTGCGATTTGCATTTACTGATACTTGTTGTGCGCAAACAAACAGGGACAAAGAATAGGGGCAACACAAGGACGAGCGTTTCGTCAACAACTTCACGCTTCGTGGGCGTTTTGATTATCGCGGCGTTGGGATGATTATGACATCTGGGATGCGTTCGCGTTCATTCTTTCATATAATTCGGTTCGCGTGCCGTGATTGGTGTTGTTTTGCAACCACTTGTCGTGTCTAATGTTTTGTCGTGCCTTACATTTACTTCTCGTCGCTATTACACAAGATTTCAGCCTGTCGGTTTGTGCGTGCGTGAAATATTTGAACCATTTACGCAACGCGCATTGGTAGGATCGTGTGAATGCTTATTTTCTCTTAGCTTTTCTGTTCTTTTTCTTCACCGAGCGAAGCCGAAGTAATCGACAACTCCCAGCAAAGGGACACTGAATGAGGCGAACAAGTTCTGCTGAAACCCGCAGGGTTGAGGAACCATCGCAAGAGAGAAAATTGTTTCAGAATTTTTTATTCTCTCTCATATGCAACAACGGTCATTCAAATCTGATTAGCGGTTGTCTTCTGAGAGTATTTGTGCGTTTCAAATGTATTTTAATAGGAAAATTGCAGTTGGGCTCTAGCTAAAGCTTCTTCCTAAAGGAGCCCATGGTGGTCTAAATTGCTACAGAGCCATACGCAATGCGGTTTGCGTCTATGCTATAGTTGTGGCTTTGCGAAGCAATGTTTCATAGATCAATAAAAAAAAAAATTGCGGACGCGTGTATTGCGCACACGTGCAACTTCCAAAGCGCAGACTTACGGCAGTATTCTGCTTGCAAACAGATGCTGAGCTCGGCAGGAACGCACCCTCCCCCACCTCCCCGTTCCCACTTCCACCTCCCGGCCCCCTAAAGAGTGATCTCTGTGTAGCATCTAAAGATTACTGCGGAGACAATTACACATATTGTGTTGAAATATCAAATTATGCATCAAAATATGGTTAAAAATGTGGTCAATCTCCATGAAGCCTACGGTTTCAAAGACAGTAATGACCGGGTAAACATTAGCGCAGTAAGCATGAGCAAGAGCCGTTTGGGTGATTGGTGGCGCATAGGTATCAGAAGAACCAGAGTGATATCGAATAAAGAATCGGTATATAGTCTCTGACTGATGTAACCATGGATTTGTTACACATCAAGGAGTTAGAATCGAAGCATATATGTAACGATAGCCAATTGGTTTATGAACTTAAATAACTGAACTGATGGTGGCACATACTATCGCTATTTAGAAGGGGAATGTAATAATAATAATAATAATAATAATAATAATAATAATAATAATAATAGCTATTTTATTGGCACCTTGAGTTTGTACATTGAAATGTCTGGTCTATCAAAGCCAGAGAGACGCTTGTGCGAAGTAACCCAGCCACATCGGCAACGGAAAAGGTTGTAAGAGACATTGAACAGGATTCAAATCTCTCGTCGGTACCTAGTGAATAAAATAAAAACAGGAAACTATGCAATAATATTCACAGAGAAATGAGTTAACAGTCGACAAACAAATAGATAGCATTACTCGAGTCAAAGATTATTCAACATATTCCCTACGGTGCGCTTTGAGGTCACAGTGAGTATATATACTCAGTGAGTGAGCCCGTAGCTGAGCGGCGTGGTTGGAGCTCTTGAGCGCCTCCTCCCACTCTTTTTCCGTGCGGAGATGATCGTGGTTTCGTAACGAGGGACATCCCCAGATGATGTGTTCTAAAGTGCTGAAGGGACCTCCGCAATCCGAGTCCGCGTACGAACGAGTCCGCGTACCTGCTGACCCTAGCTAGGCTGGGATAAGACCCGGTTTGCAGCATGCGAAGGGCGGAAGACAGGCCTGGAGAGCTTGGCGCGGGGCGGGCGATCGACCCTCCTGCCGAGCTTATAGTGCTTTGTAATCTTATTGAACGTATGGAGAGGGTCCTTGTGGAGCCCTGCGCCCGCGAGCGGCTTTTTCCCGGCGCGGTGGGTGAGTTCGCGCGCACGGGCGTGGGTCAGCTCGTTGGCCTTGGGAACGACGGGGGAGAGCCGAGGCGCCATGTGGGCCGGGAACCAAGTCATATTAAACAGCAAAGTGACTGAACGCAGTTTTGAACAAATAAGGGGTAAGTGATGTTGCCAAGGTAAGTTACCATCGAAAGATATTCAAGGTATTTAACACAACCCACGTATTGAATGGGCGTACATTCACAAGAAACACAGTATGTCTTATATAAGTAGGGAGGCATGTTAATTACGGTAGTCTTGAGTGAAGAGCGAAAACAGACAAGTCGTGTTTTTTGGGCATTGACAACAATTCCATTGTTAGTGAACCAGAGCATCGCATTTCAGACGTCACTGAAACATTTAAGTGGACATTTTGTAAGAAAGATTTTTTGCCAGTAACACAGCGTGGTCCGCATAATGGAACACGGCACATTTAGAAATTTGCCAAATGAAAGTCATTAACGAAGATGTTCAACAACAATGGCAATAAAATTGACCCCTCAGGAACACCAGCATTCAGCAATTACTTAGAACAGAAAACGCCCTTATCATCAATAGCGACCACTTGAAATCGGTTGCTGAAGTAATGTTTGAGAACACTAAAACTTCTGACTTTTCAGAAGAGATCGTGGTTAGCTTTGGTAAAGTTATCATTAAAGTAGATCTTTGGAAGTGATACACCTCCATGTAGTTGCTTCAGCTTTTCCCGCACTTCACACCATTTTTCCTTCCAAATTACAGATGTAAAGTGCCCCAGTACCACAGCTGTACCACCGATTTTGACTTTCAAGCGATGTACGGCCGCAATGTCGTCAGATGAAAAGCCAGACAGTTCCAATTTTCCTGCCATTTGCATGATTGTTTGTGTTAAGCTTGCATTACTTTTCTCTGGCAAACCATGAATGTCAAGATTCTTTCGTCTGCTGGACTGCTCCATTTCATTTTGGTTTTCTTCGAGTTCTTGTATTGCTGCTATCTGAGTTAACAAGGTTAATTGTTTCCAGAGTTTCCAGCTCAGCACCATCAGACGTTTGAATAATAATAATAATAATAATAATAATAATAATAATAATAATAATAATAATAATAATAATAATAATAATAATAATAATAATAATAATAATAATAATAATAATAATAATAATACGGGTGCGAGCCTGATGAAAGTATTCTTGCGAGGGCTCGTGCTGCCCCGGTGGGCAAGGCTGCCGCCACCGTCGTGTAGGCAAACCCCTTGGAAAACGCATAGTCATGGCAAACATCTTAGAAAACGACACCTCTCCTAGCCGTAGTAGTTATAACGGTTATGGATTCGACAGTTACTCTGTGTACGTGAATGACCAGTGGAAAGGCACTAGTTTTTGTTATATCTCTTACTTACGACATCCTCTTCCGTGGGTCCTCCAGGAATGGCAAGCCATGGAAAGCCCGTCGGAAGGCTATGACACCCTCCTTCCACTTCCGTATTCTTGACGATTACACGCCCATCATGGACAAGAGAGCGAAGAGGCTGGTGCAAAAGCTCGCCACTATGAGTGGGGAGTACTTCGACGTCTTCCCCGTCCTTCGTGCAGCCTCCTGCGGAGTACTCTTCGGTAAGTCGCGTGTGAGAGTGCACGAGGGAAAAAAAATCTAGCATCGCTGGACTTGCGTTATATCTGAGCAAGTGAAAAATAAGTTTCAGAATAAACAAAACTTATGAGCGATTCTGGGGCCAAATTCCAAATGTTTTTCGTTCTTAAGCGCTATTTGCCGTTGGCCGACCGCCTTGGCTAATAACATGTCCAGCATCAAGGTTGGCTGTAATTTTTCTCCCACGAGCAATTTTAGCGTAAAAGATGTTTGTGAATAAGGGCCCTAGTCTCGTATTCCCAAAAAAGTTCTTACGCTAGTTAAAGTTCGATTGTCAGAACAAAGACCATCCAATACTGACAGGAAACATATTATTAGGGATGGGCCCCGCAGAACAACTAGAAAAAGTTCTTACGTATGAAGTCTTGTGTGAAATTGGTTTTTGCATGGCAAACATATCGAGAAATAGCATCATAACGCGGTCATTAAAATTTCAGGCGTTGCATAACCAAGGCATGAATGCACACCAACGATCATAAATGTACTAGGAAAGCGCGGCAACGACAGTCCGCAATTTGGAGAAAAGGACAATCGACAAGGACGTTCTGCGGGATGGCATGATTCTCCCGTTATCTAATGCATCTCTGTCAAAAAAATATTCGAAAAGACGGGTCAGAAAGACTTGGGAATATGGGGAACAAGAAATACGTAAACAAACGAGAATTAGGAGATATTTTATTCGGTACAATGGGAGATGACTTGCAAATGTCGTTTTCTCTCACTCTCTCTCTCTCTCTTTGGTGGCAACCGCTTCTTGAAGGCTAGCAGACAGAAGCCACTGGGATAAATATGCAAGCAGGAGTGATGCACAGTTAGCTAAGGTGGGGTACATCCGCAAAGCTTAATTTGTTTAAACCATAGAATCTCGGGCGGGGCTATGGCGAAATAACTCTGAAAACGAGTCCGATGACTCGTCTTTTGGCTGAAAGTGTAGACATGGCAGTTCAAGAACATGGATGAAACAATTCTCCAGTTATCCTCTGAACGCTGGCAGCACGGCGGCTTCTGTGTGAAGATGTCCATTACAAGCCACACGCCCTGCGCTTGCTCAGATAATTACGCTTAGATGTCGCAGCTTCGTCCAAACGCATTGAACAAAGTTGCCTAACATTGCACTGCCACAAGATCGCAATTGAACAAACGCTTCAATCTTGCTGACACGACACATATTATTACGCGCAGCCTCTTACATGCTTCACAATGTGCTCATTGACTTAAAGATACTTATCCTTCACGATTTCAGGCCAAAAACCGCGGAAAACTAACGCGGCCTTGCCATATTGTTTACTGCGCAGCAGCCACGGAGCGCAGTACAACTGTCTGCACCCTAAGAAACTTCTTGCCCCGTTAAAAAATAAATTATGGGGTTTTACGTGCCAAAACCACTTTCTGATTATGAGGCACGCCGTAGTGGAGGACTCCAGAAATTTGGACCACCTGGGGTTTCTTTAACGTGCACCTAAATCTAAGTACACGGGTGTTTTCACCCCCATCGACATGCGGCCGCAGTGGTGGGCATTCGATCCCGCGACCTCGTGCTCAGCAGCCTAACACCATAGCCACTGAGCAACCATGGCGGGTTTCTTGCGCGTTATTCACAAATACATAGAAACGTTTTCTTAATTGAAATGAAGAAAATGTGAATATAGGATGGCAGACGGAACTACGTGATGCCCTTTTGCGCACAACTCATGCCTGATTTGTATTAAGGTCGACGTAGCCAATCGTCGCAATTGTGCCGGGACGATCGACACGACACAAACCATCACCCTAGCGGGCTCCTCGAAATCGGCCGTTGATCGAAAATGGCGTCTGCGGCAACGGCTTCGTATCTATTTTGTTTTATTTTGTAAGATGGGACATACAGGCCTGTGGACTTGGACGTATTGTTACGCTGACATATTACATAATTTCCTAGACATATTCCATAAGCTTTTGCGAAGTGGATAATAAGTTTTTCCTTGTTCCACAAAGCTGCGTGAAAATCTGCCTCGCTCGGGTGTCAGTATTGGCGGCGAGTACTTACGGAGTCGCCATCTGTCGGAAGCACGTCGCTTGCATAGTATGACGGATAACGCGGCGCGTTCCTCATAGGTTTGGCTGTCAGTGCTCAATAAAAACACCACGCGACAGCCTTCCTAGACATTTCCCGAAGCAACATAATTTTTTTACTGACAAAATATTAATCTCGGGCAAACAGGAAGCACAGAATGGTTTACAGACGCTGTCTCTTTACCAAATACAGACAATGAACGCCCACTGTGCGCGGTCATCGCGATGGAATTCTCCAAACCGGTTTCTTGCGTGAAAGGTAGGCAGTCGCTGAGAGCAAACTACGTAAAATCAGTTCTATTAATGGCCTGTCCGTATAACCAAATGGAGCATAACAGAATGAAGCCTCAATGCAGCGATCTCATGATTTCGCAGTGTCGGAGTGCGCGTCTGCATGCATGTCCGCGCACAATGCTTCGCTTGCGCGACGAGCGCGTTTTCGCACCGTGCCGTGAGCTTTAGGCCGCAGCAGACGAGCATTTGACAGTACGCAAGCAGCCACTGTTGTGTGGTCGTTATCAGATCTGTTCAAAAATAATTTCTTCGCTATAACTAGGGACTTTGACGCTCATGGAAAATTGTGACGTTCCGTTGCGACGATGAAATCTTTCTTTTTCTTCTAAATTTTTTGACGTTTCGACATCCTTATTTATCAAATTGCATCGCACTGTATGTTGATCGGTCTTCTCAACGAGCAATTTCCCGCTGCTTCTTTTTCTTAATACAGTACATTCATAGTTCGGTGCTAACACAAGCATGAGAATATGCCATGCCTTTTCTTAATGTGCTCCTTACTGTTTCCTTTCCATTCCAGTGAACTTGCCAGTGCCTAGCATCAACAAGTTCATAGATCAAAGCTTCATGACATTAACCGGGTAGTGCACGCGGCCAAGCGTCTCTGTTTTCTTTTTTTTTTGATTAGGGGGTTTTACGTGCCAAAACCACTTTCTGATTATGAGGCACGCCGTAGTGGAGAACTCCGGAAATTTCGACCACCTGGGGTTCTTTAACGTGCGCCTAAATCTAAGCACACGCGTGTTTTCGCATTTCGCCCCCATCGAAATGCGGCCGCCGTGGCCGGGATTCGATCCCGCGACCTAGTGCTCAGGAGCCCAACACCACAGCCACTGAGCAACCCTGGCGGGTTCAAGCGCCTCTGCGCACTTTTGCTACTCACTGAACATAACAGCCCCGACGCCGCAGCAGAAACGTTCCTCGTGGAAGTGCTTGCTGCACATCCGAGTCGTAGCCGATGGCTGCTTGCCGGTTCTAAGTTTCGCGATCCGAGCGTCACGCAGATTCTTGTCCTGCGGGTAGGTGCGAAGGCTGACACCGGGCTCCGTTGCGTACATCCAGCACTGCGGCCCGACCAGTAGCCTACCATTTCGGACGCCTTTAAAGGCAGCCACTACGCATGATAGTGATTTCGAGTGTCGTCAAGTAGACACTTGACGCGGGAACACCTCCCGCAATTGGGACTTTAAACTTTCGTTTTCAGCTTGCTTCGGCGCTTGCGAAGCAGCCGACGCGGCCGCTGTGTCCGCGTGATCCCTCATACTACGTCAGACCGATGGCGCTGCCAGCATTTCCATTGGTGGAGTTGTCAGGACCCACATTGAAATTGAAGTACTCAGGACCCATATAAGGCATCTAGCCAGGACTCCTCGTCACCATTTAGCCTCTCTACCAGCGGACAGGCCACACACATCTTTCAGCCAAACGATAACTGCATATGATGAATCATTGACAGCTTGTTTCACTCCGGCTGCGAGACCTTCGATCCCTCCATGGTGCCTCGCTCAGCCAAAAATCAACCTCGCAATACCTGGTATCTCGAAAAAAGCTGATCTGTCATCACCAGCCCTTATACAGCTCACGCTGCTATATTTGTACGAGAACTACCGTGACTCTACGCATATTTACACTGATGGATCTGTCCTTCCAAGCAGCTCCGCGGCGGCAATCGTCATACCAGCGAAAGCTACAACAATCAAATTTAAGACGACCCACGCGACAACATCGACGGCAGCAGAGCTCGCAGCGCTCTTTACTGCTCTTCATCACATTGGTGATGAACCGCCACACAAATGGACAATATTCTGCGATTCGAAGGCGGCACTGCAGTCTCTACTGTCACCTTTACGACGCGGACTGCACGAACAACTAATTTTCGATATTACAGAGACATTACACCATATAAGTGATGCAGGCCACGAAATAACCTTTCAGTGGCTTCCTAGTCACTGCGGGATTATCGGCAATGAACGGGCGGATCACGCTGCCCGCTCAGCCCATACTGAGGAGCGCCACGTCCCAATTCCTCTTTCTAGAACTGACGCGGCACGGAAGCTCCGCCTACTTGCTCGGAAGTGCACCGCGTCGCAATGGAATGAGCCACATTTAAGAAATCCGCGACTGTACTCACTTGATCCAACATTAAGTCTTCGAGCGCCATCGCAGCTTCGCCGTAGAGACGCCACGCTTTTATATCGACTTTGGTTGGGCGTTGCCTTTACTAAAGCTTATGCCTTCCGCATAGGGCTGACCGACACCCCAACCTGTGACCACTGCGGCCATGAAGAATCAATTGGCCATATTTTGTGCACCTGCCCGCAGTACAGTCCACAGAGGGCATGCCTTAGCCACGAACTTGACCAACTGGACGACCAACCGCTGTCCGAAAAAAGAATCCTGCAACATCGAAAGGACCTACCGTCACAGAAAAAGGCCGTGCAAGCGCTTTTGCGCTTCGTGCGATCTACCGGCCTGTGTGAACGACTTTAACTGGAACGCCTTTTGTGTGTGTGTCTCCATGTGTGCGCGTTCGGTTTTTTTTTCCTTTTTTTTGCCTTTTCCTCTCTGTCATCTTTCTAACCCCTATCCCCCATCACCAGTGTAGGGTAGCAAACCAGAGACTCATATCTGGTTAACCTCCCTGCCTTTCCTCTTCATTCTCTCTCTCTCTCTCCATTGGTGGAGCTCGCCCCCAATTCTGGCGCAGGTGCTACCGTGAGAAGCCGGTTCGCTGTCTAAATGAGCACTTTAACGAAGAATATTTATGCAGTTATTTTTAACTGAGCACACAAATCATGTGCGCCCTCAAAAGTGTAAAGAGCGAGAGGCAGCTCTCGAAAGTAGCAGTTACAACCCTTACAGCGTCCCTGGCCGCCGTTGTCACTTTCCGCATTTCTTAACTGACGTTGGCAGGATTGGGGGGCTCAATCCCATCGCTCGTGATCCGTTGTCAAGATTGGAGTCCGGCATGAATTCGAAGGTAGCTGGCCCATGCCGTCGTCCAACTAATCCACGCTGAGGACGTCGATGAAGGGAAGAACTGCTTCTCATCGAGAACGAGGAATATGGGTTTATTTACAGTATTTAAATCAGTCTAACATGTCTGCTTGAGAAAAAGAGTGTCAGTCAAACATGACTGCACGAGAGAAGTGTCAGTCCAACAAGACTGCTCAAGAGAAGTGTGTCCAGCATTCGCACCACAGCAGTTTTTAAACACTCGGTCCTCCCGCGATACAAGGTGACGCGAACGTTCGTTTACTCATTGTGAACTTGCCGCCGCCCCGCCGAACAGTTTACGCACACATAGGCACACACATTCCGATGTCCGGCGCCGACGTCAGAGGAGCGCCGTTCCGCAGAACAGTTTACGCACACATAGGCACACACATTCCGATGTCTGGCGCCGACGTCAGAGGGGCGCCGTTCCGCAGAACAGTTTACGCACACATAGGCACACACATTCCGATGTCTGGCGCCGACGTCAGAGGGGCGCCGTTCCGCAGCACAGTTTACGCACACATAGGCACACACATTCCGATGTCCGGCGCCGACGTGAGAGGGGCGCCGTTCCGCAGCACAGTTTGCGCACACATAGGCACACACATTCCGATGTCTGGCGCCGACGTCAGAAGGGCGCCGTTCCGCAGAACAGTTTGCGCACACATAGGCACACACATTCCGATGTCCGGCGCCGACGTCAGAGGGGCGCCGTTCCGCAGAACAGTTTGCGCACACATAGGCACACACATTCCGATGTCTGGCGCCGACGTCAGAGGGGCGCCGTTCCGCAGCACAGTTTACGCACACATAGGCACACACATTCCGATGTCCGGCGCCGACGGCAGGGGCGCCGTTCCGGGAAGCTCGGAGCCATGGTGGGTAGCTCGTTGTCCTGCATCCCGGAAGGCGTGTGGGAAGCAACAAAAACGGCTTTCCCGCGGCAGCTCGTTCACGCGTAGCAGATCAGGTCCGCGCTGGAGAGATCGGACACAATAGTTCGCCCGCCGAACTCGTTCCGTCACAACGGCGATGGGGCTGGGGGATGGCGGCGGTGTCAGCACAAAGCCCGCTTCATCGAGCGCATCCTAGCTGAAGCGACGGAGAGTGGGGGATGCGCGTCTTGTTCCCCGGTCGTAACTTCTTGCATCAATCTTCTTGCAATCTTGCATTGCAGCTCACCATTCTTAACAACGTAGATATCGTAAAGCAAGGTCAATGTACAATACAATGTTCTAGCACTTAACGGAGTACTTCTCGATAGTAGCAACACTGCTGCTCTAGAGACACGCCAGCTCACGTGGTGGCGTGAAAGCGCACCTTGACTATCAACGTAGAAATCTAAGTGCCAGCGTAGTCAGACATTTTTACTGCTGACATGGTCAAAACGTTCGCGTACAACCACGTTCGGCGTGGCGCAGTGAGTGGTGACGTTCTAAAACTGGTACAGCGCAACAAACAAAGCGAGAAACAAGCCGAGCCGGCCAGATAAAGGAACAGAGCGCTGACTTCCAATTCTTTATCCTTTATCTTGTTCCTTTATCTGGCCGGCTCGGCTTCTTTCTTCCTTTGTATGTTGTGCTGTACCAGTTTTAGAATGCAATACCAACTCGCCCAATCCTCAACCCGAGTGGTAAAGTACTGGATTCAGAAGCGTTAGGTTGTAAGTTCAAATCCCACGTGAGAACTTTTTCTACACTAACATATTTGCACAGTCCTAAAGAGCTGTTTGTGAATATTTAATTAGATATTGATCGAGAACCACAGGACGTCAGAGAACAGACGTCCCACATCAGAACTTCACACTGCAGGGCACCACAAAGTACGACAGACTGAAATTATCTTTATTTATAGTTTAGTTTATCTTTTAGTTTTATCTGCCATATAAACTTGTAAACATTCGCTTACTAACTAAACCAACAAGCATACATTGTCATGCGCGCACAAGCACATATGAACACATCTTACTCGATGACCGCGGAAGCTCGCTGTCAACACGCCGGAGTCAGGAAGCGCAGCAGCAGCAGCGAGATTTGACCTTCGGGCTGCCTTTCACTTCAATGCGAACTGAGCGTTCAAAACACAGCGCACGCGAAGCTATTAGCAATCGGCGCATCGGCTCACTGTCCCCATCACGATAACGTGGCCTGTTTGGGTGAAGGCAACCGGTCAATAAACCCACACTTGCTACCTGAAACTGTCCCCATCGCAGATCACTGTCAAGGCCCGCCCCGCGTCATATGCAGCAGCTGGCAGAGAAGATCGCCTCCCTCCCCTCCGCACAGTGCTCCCTCGGGCACGCGAGAATAATCCGCTATCCTCGGTTCACCCTCGCATATACAGCATACGGCAACGCGGTGACAATATTATCGCCGTTAGACTTTATGCGGAACATCGCGCCGACGACGACGGCATAAATGCGCCTGGACTGTCATTTCATTTCATTTCATTTATTTACCCTAAAGACCCCACTAGGGGGTATTCCATAAGGGGTGGGTGTACATAAAAAATAAAACACTCAAATTTGTGACAACAGGTACTCAGTCACATTGGCAGAAAAAGATGATGGACAGGTGAGAACGACGATATTGCAATGAAGGCTGTTCCAGTCTTTGGCTGCACGAGGAAAAAAAGATGCTGAAAAATTAACAGTTCTCATACGTGTACGGGAAACTTGCAGTTAGTGACCAGTGCGAGGAGATATGTATGCGGGCGGTGTTATGTTAGGGACACTGTTAAGTGATGAATGGTAAAGCTTATAGAATAGACAAAGTGTTGCTATGCGTCGGCGGAGGGATAAAGCTTGCAGCCCAGATTTCGCTTTGAGGGCGGTAACACTGACTTCGTGAGAATAAGATGAGTGATCATAATTAATCTGGCGGCACAATATTGTACCGCTTCAAGGTCATCTACAACGCATGCTTGATGTGGGCACCATATGGGTGACGCTGTCCATATAATGGCTATCATAATAAAGAAAGTACCACCTATCAGCGAGGGCAGGCTTACTGTGGACATACAACACAGCTAGGGGCAGGAAACAGGTCAAATCACTGGCCAGCTTTCGAGATCGTCATAGAATAATACTGCATTTCCAGCAACTACGGCACCACGCATTATCTTCGCGAGCGCTAGAAGCCTGCTATAGTCTATTGAAACCCTGGACAAACAAAACTTGCCGGACATTAAGCACCAGCTGAAACTGCGACAGTCTTCCCAACCCAACGACCATTAAAATTGCGTTCCGCAGCCAGCGCATGACCTCAATCAATCATGTATTAAAACTACGCTTCACGCTTTTGGGTGGTCTATCAGAGCACGTCGGCAACAAGAAAGCAACTCTTACCCTTAAGCGACACTCGTGGCCTCCCAGCCAGTCGTCTGCGAGAGCGCTTTCCATCACTGTACCCGGACCAACTCGAGTGGCGCAGATTGGTGTCGTATCTTTTTTTTTCTTCGCGTTTGTCGAGCTATGAAATGATAATTTCTCTTCCTTTTTGCATTATTAACCTCGCTTTCATATGTTAACGTATTCCATTGTCGAGTTATTTATATGTGAAGAACCTGTTCCAGTGCGCTATAATTGTACCTTAAGCATGAATGTCTCCTTACCCTCTCTGTGTTCAAGAAATTTCAAATCATCTATGTAACAACTTTACTGCATATTCTAGTTTTGTTCTGCCAACTGTCCATTGCTGTCATTTGGGGGCGGCGGCCATCTTGTCAAGCTACTCGCTGTAGCAGCTCTTTGTGACTGTTCCTTTCTTTCGCAGAAAAAAAAATAAAGCATTGAATTAAATAATTTCTAAGAGTGGCTACCCCTTATCACAGCAATAGCTGCTCACGTCGGATGCTGCGACGGCCTTTTACAGATTTCTGAATCATCCTGCGCTATACTTTTAGCGCAAATACAGAAGTTCGCACTGCTATGATGGGCCCCCTTGTATGCGCACGCCAGGCGTGCTCCTATAGGGTGACGTCCAAACACCGTGAACTCGGGTGACAGAAGGCTCCCACGTCACCTAATAGTTTCACGACCGGAACTGTTGCGGCACACCATTCCGTGGGGCCATCTACGTTCCTGAGGATACCGAGTAAATAGGCAAGGTATTTATCAATACCTGCACATAGCCCGCTTTCCCGTTCGCGTCGATAGCGGCAGTAAATGTATCTCCAGTTTCGCGTCCTATAGGAGCACGCCTGGTATGCGCTACACAGCGGCCCATCACGACTCGTACCTCTGCTACCATTACTAACACATCTCTTGTCGACTAAAGCACTTGTTTTTACAGCAGCGGGCACTCTAAGCTTGATGATCTTACGAACATCTCTACCTTAATTTTTTTCATAAAATTTTTCTTCCACCGAAATCCCGACCTTAGGGTGCTTGCGCTGAGGGCCCCTTAGATGACATATATTTAAGCAACTGTGCGTAGGTCCGAAAGTGCGATGTTCAGCCACAACACTTGTATTAAAAGGCCCTTCAGCAGGCCCCAATACTAATTTTGGTTATACGCTGGAAGTTGTTACGTGTCCTCTACGGAGCGTTCTGCCACAAAAATTTTTCAAGTTGGCTCATTAATAGCCGAGATACAAATATTTCAGTGCGATGAACCCATGATTTCAGCAGGCGGGCTGCACTGCATAGCGACACTCCCTGTTCACTCGCACCCTCTAGCCTTCGCAAGCGAAATTCCTTCCCTGCGTTCTCCCATGCCGGACCTCGAGGATCGCGTGACACATACGTCACGGCCGCGCCGTCACTTTTTTTTATCCTCGCTTTTTTTTCTTTTTTTTTGGCGCATCGCACTTTTGTCGGCGGTGTCGCGCGCGAGCTGTTGTCTCGTTCGCGCAGCGCACGATTTTGCGCGCTGTGCACCAGGAAACATGACTCGCGGTATAATTCAGTGCTGCACGAATACTGAGGCAGAACATGTGGATTGCAGAGCGTGATCATGCGCTGAAACACGGTAGAAAATGGCATAGTTTCGGTACCTGCGCACGTGACTGCACGACCGTGGGAACAAGCAGACGAAGCGGAAGTACATCTGTCTTTGGTTCGTCGAGGCGAAGTAAAAAAAAAAAGAAAAGAAAAAAAGGAAAGACGCAGACATTCCGTTTGTGTGCTTTATTGATTCTCTAAGCTTCAATTCATCAATTTAAGCAACAGATTGTACAGATAACAGATCTTGTCTTGAATAATTCTCGAAGTCACGTGTCACCACGAGCGACGTCACACTGCGGACACGATTACGTAAGTGCAGGAGCCCTACTACGTCACCGTCCGGCTTGGAGCGCGGCGGCCGCGAGTGAAGAGGGAAACGGCGCTCGGATTGAAATTTCATATCTTTCCGCGGTGCGTAGCGATGTAATACTTTGCAGACACGATTGTTATCGTGCAATGTACGCTATGCGCTTGTCAGCTCAAAGTGGCCAGACCTGGTGAGGGGCCCTTTAAGTGTCGTTTTGCTAGTGTTGTCAGACAGCCAGGGCCAAGTGAAGGCGCCAAATGTTCATTTAGATTGCCGCTCTTAATATAAAAAGCCTGTATTTAAAAAGTGCTCTTACGCCAGAAATGTTCTTAAGAACAAATTACAGCCAATCCTGACGATAGCCATGTCAATGCGATTACATTCTTAGCCTACATCAGCCACCTTGTGTCAGTCTAATTATCTTTACGCCGCTTTGTCAAAATAAAAGGACCTTCCTATATTATTCATCGAAATGGCATTCGCACAAGCGTACTGCGCCTGTATTGACGTCACATGAGCTTGAGTGGCATGGCGCCAGGCGACGCTGGCATGCCTTTCGGCACGCACACTCGCAGGGGTCCGTTACTTTTGCTCATGACTGTAAATTCGTCACTTTTTTGTCACCAGTCACCAGCAAAACAAATGAAATGTGGGAACGCATGGATTCATCGAATACTGCCATATTCATTAGGACACACTTCGCCTGCATGGACATAGTCTAATTAGTGCATTTATTAAAATAAAAAAAAAGAATGAGGATTTCCTGCAGGCGGCGCATTGTTGCACGAAATCGATAGTGTTAACGGAGAGCCATGAAGGGGACTCCATTCTTTAACGCTTGACTTTGAGTATATGAGTGAAGTTTATCTTTTCAATCACTCACGAAAGTCGCATTGAAGCATCTAGAGTTCACTGCGCAATAAGAACAACAGTAAAACGGCTACGTAAAATTGCGTGTAGCATTAGCGAAGTTTTTCCTAACGGGGGCGAAGAATTGTATTTCGATCTTTCTTCTTTTTCGCAGAAACCATGATGGGCGTCGACTATGACGAAGATGACAGTAAGATAGCAGGATATCTGAAAATTCATGACGCGTAAGTTGTGTTAGTTCGGCTTTATGAATGAAAAAAAAAAGGATCTTGACTGAAACATCGGGATACTTTTGCGTCTGCAGACTTTGCGAAAGCTTCGCAAAACGTTTGACGAACTTCCATCACTGGTTTGACTGCATTTATGCATTCACCAAAGACCGCAAAGAGATGTTGAAGCATGTGGAAGAGGCAAGAGATTTTGTCAGTGACGTAAGTATTCTATTCATCCCGTTCGACTCCTGTAGCTCTAAGGAGCAGCTTTTCTGGCAATTTTCTATTTACTTTATTAAAGCGGATAATCAGGGATCCACGGCTAATGAACGGAAATGTGTCTGTTGTTTATGCCTTACTTTGCGCCCACGAGTGCGGAGCGTTGGAAGTTATAATGGAACCAGATACATCTTTTCTTTTGCCTGCTTCTATCGCGGTCACACAAAAATAATAACAAAATGCTAATTTTTTATTTTGTTTTAGTACCATTGCGCTGCTAGTTCATCTGCGATTTTCGTGATATCCAAAGATAAAGCTCCCAATATCTGTGTTAGAAGATGCCCTGGGAGTTTCACGGAATTTTTCAGCGACTATTAAAATGTGGATGTTTTGGTACAATAACAACGCGTATAACCTGACTGATGCACCGATAAGCTGACGCCACCTCACGCAGGACAGTAGCGAGCCACTATTTCACTTTACCCAAACAGCATGCAGACCGCACTTGTTCGTCGCTTTATCGTGCAAACATGTAGATCCAAGTACTGCGAATTGGAGCATCACTAGCGAAGGACACGATAAACGCTGGCAGATGGGTAGTGCTTTACAAAACGGGCTGGCAGCTTCAGAGGAATACATAAGAACATTTACTTCACACATTTCTATACTTGTACTGGCAGACATGATTGACGAGAAAACAATCTGCCAATATTTTACATTTCATGTCGGGCGGCTTTGAACTCGCAGGTTTTCCAGAAGAGAATCACCGAGTACCGAAAAGGCTTCAGGGATCCTGTCTCGAGAAACTCTCTCCTGGAACTTCTTTTCCGAATGTGCGTCGACGAAGGCACACTCAGTGAAACTGAGGTTCGAGACGAAATTCTCAGTGCTCAGGAAGGGGTAAGCCATGAAACTGACAGCTTGAATACTTTAGGATATTGTCAGTTACATTTGAACTGCAAGCAGCTGCGAAAGTAGTGGCCAACGGCGGCGGCCATGCGTTTCAGCCTGGGCAGCAGCACATCATCGAGGTCAGAGCCGCCGCCGAGGAGGAGCGAAGAGAGCAAGGCTCGTGCCTTGCGCGGGAGATGGCGCCAGGAGCTTCCCGGGTACGGAGCTGGTTACGGCGAGGCGCGACGGCGAGGCTCGACGGCGACGCGAAACGCAGGAACGGGCGCCAAGGAGCTGCGCTCTAAAACGCTGCTGTAGCGCGCTCTCCGTGGGCCTTCCTTCACCTCGCATGCGTTTTCACGTTTTGCGCCACAACTTTGAGACGCGGAAATATAAACTGGGAAAAATGTAGCGAGTTGGGAAACTGCTGAATTTGTTCTGTTCAAATGCTATGCAGAATTTGATCTCGAGATTAAGCAAGTATGCGAGTAATGACAAATATTGGCAATTATTTTTTTTAAAATTCACTTTATCAATGACAATAGAAAAATTCACCAGTGTACGCAAGACGACTGCTAGCACAACACCGTGGGTCCCATTGTCGTATCGCGTAGCTATTTTCTACTTTTTTTAAAAACAGCTTGGGCCGCATTAGCTAGGTCACACAGTCAATTAAAAAAGGAACTTTCTGGATTTGTTGCACCATCGCCACAAAGCCGAAGAGACGAGAGGTGCATCCGTGGGCGGTGTACCGACGCTACAGGGCAAACTGTGATCTGATCAAGAGGCCTCGGAAAAGGTTTCGCGACCATATTCATTGAGTGCGCTGCTCAGGAGTGCAGTAAGCGCGTTGAAGAATTATCAAATCGCGAATCAAAGGCTATGCTACTATACGCTGGCTTGTCTGTGTTGACTGTAAGACTAGTTTGTTATTAATGTACCTTGCAGTATCTGTCTGCACTAGTACTTGCCTTTCTGTACGCTGCCTATGGTCACCTGAATGAGGCGCGAACAATTCAGATCTATGGATAGATAAGCACGCAATCTGTGTGAATCCTGCGAATGTGGATGTCCCTTAAATTATCATCACCGTTTGGGAACTGTGCCACCATGTCGTTTTTATAGCGTTAGCATTCTTGGGGTACTTCACGAACTTTCCAGCGGCTCGGTTTTTAGATATCTAACCGTTTTCCCGCCTGCCTGGGTGACTGGGTAGTCCATGGTCGAATGGGTAGCGCATCGAGCTACTGTGCTTAGGGAGTAGGGTTCGAAACCAACCGTCCGAGGGACCAACCTGGGCCACTGAGTATGTGGCAATGTGCACATATGTGCCGCTCTTCAACGAATATCTTTCATGCCGACATGCGCCACTGTAAATGCGAGAGTAGGCAGGTGCCACTGCTCAATGAAACTGTTTGACGCCGACTTAGAGCGCTCGGTATGCGCCACTCGGTCTGAGCTTGTCTTCAGTGAACCTCTTTAGTCCCAACTTTGGTCACTGGATATGTGCCAGTAGGTGTGTGCCGCTCTTCAATGAACGTCTTTGACACGAACTAGGTAGGTGCCGCTGGGAATGCACCGTTCTACAATTATGAAAAAGATCCCTGAACTTTATAAGGTGCTGAGCCGAATCAAGCTCGCGTCTTAAGGGTTCCCCAAGGAAAGCAACCTGATGCTTTGGCAGGCTGGGACACAAATTTACTGCCTGTGTGCCACTTTTTAATGAAAGTCTTTCACTTCAACGCTCTAGCAAGCGGCACCATGAATGCACTGGGCGATCTTCAACGAACCCGTCACCAACTTGGGTCACTAAGTATACGCCACTGGGTGTGCGGCACACGAGAAAACAATTCTCAGCGTTCCCATGCACCGGCACGTCACCCTTCTCATATCGAAGGCAACGCCAAAACTTCTCGGTAGCGCCACTAAATGCCACCGTATGCCTGGAAAGGACCGCGAGAGAGGAGCCCAGTTGCGGCATGATGCGTTTCTAGGCGTTCGCTCGTACCGGCGCGCCGTGAATTTCAGAGGCAACGCGCAGGCTTCGCGGTGGCGGCGCTAGATGGGGCCTAGTGTTCTTAAGAAAGCGCGAAAGAGGACTCCTGTTGCAGTACACGCCTCATACCTAACTTGTTTCGATGGTGGCAATACGTTGTGTCGCTATAATTGATTTAATGCTGAACGTATTATCATCGACAGTCATTATGAGATGAGTTCTTCCGAAGTGTGTTGACTGCGTTGATACCAGTGTTTGAACGGCTCAGCGTATCAACGTCTGTTTACTTGTCCACTGAAGCTAAAGAATAGGTGCCCTTGGTACTCTGCCAACGTATCTTCTCGGAAATCTTAAACGGCCCGTTGTTACAGGGCTACTCCTTCACTAGTGCAGTTACATACCTGCATAAACTTCAGTTACGTGCTCCTATTTCTATGCATTTAAATGCATCTCAGTCCAGATAGCTGCAAAAGGCCAGTAAGTGCTGAATAACTTCTGCTGGAATCCCATTTCCTTGCGATATTGCATCTAGTGCTTTTTGAATACATAAAACGCGGCTAAAAAGTAATATGTACAACACCCACGCAAGGAGGAAGTAAACTTTATTACTCTAGAAAGAGTAATTCAGCGGTCGTGCCGGATGTCTTGATCTTCTTGGTTGATGAAGATCTCCGGCCTGCATGGTTGGCGCCCCTATTCCAGGGCACCACTGAGCGTGGCTGCTCGTCGGGCATGATCCACCAGCTTCCGTTGGAGGCTAGGGTCGCCGCTGGAGAGCACGCTCTCCCACTGCTCCGCACTCGGATTTTCTATTTTGTGGAATTCCTTATTTGTATTGCACTCCCATGTGATGTGATAAAGTGTGGGTATTGCACCACACCACGGGCATTTGTCCCTGTATTGACTTGGGAACATTTTGCATAGTATATGTAAATTTGGGAAAGTTCCTGTCTGCAGCTGTCGCCAGTAAACTGCCTGTTGTTGAGTGAGTGTATTGTGGGGCGGGGGATATCTGATTCTCGTCCCTCTATGGTAATTTAGTATGTCAGAGTACGTTGGGATCACTGTCATGAAATCCTCAGGATCTCTATTTAGGTCCGCTCGGTTTGCATGCTCGCGAGCGATCCTATCAACCCTTTGGTTGCCCTCAATCTCAGTGTGCCCAGGTACCCAAAAGATGGTGTGTCTGATGCGTTTATTCTGTTGGCCAGCGCGGAGGAAGATTTGGAGCGCTTTTTGACCGATTCTGCCATTAATGTAGTTTCGGCATGCTTCCTTGGAGTCGGTTAGTATTATAAGGGATCTATTTGTGCGGTAGCCCTCCACAGCTGCTAGAGCAACAGCCATTTCCTCTCCCTCGGTTACCGTACAATCCCGTGCCGACGCGCAAGCGATTTCCCTATAGTCCGAGTCTATTACTGCCGCGACAACTCTTTGTTGTGTTTCCCGTCGTTCTCGAGGATACACCGCGGCGTCCGTGTATACCGTGTTCGCTTTTGTTGCTAGGTTTTTTTCCACATATTCTGCCCTAGCGTTCCGCCTGGCTGTGTGTAAATTTGGGTCCATGTTTCTTGGCAGGGGCCCTACCTTGATGGTGCTGCGATACACATCGGGTAGGTTTGCCGTTCTTTGTTCTTGCCTTTCAATTTCTTTGTGCCCCAGTTTTTTTAGGAGCTTTCTGCCCGTGGTAGTCTGCTGGAGTCTGAGTAGCTGCGACCCTAATTGTGCTTCTCTGAGCTCCTCGAACGTGTTGTGGAGTCCGAGGGCCAGGAGCTTCTCTGTCGAGGTGTTGGCCGGCAGGTGAAGCGCTGTTTTGAATGCTTTTCTTATGATGGCGTCGGCCTGATCCCGTTCGCCTTTGTTTGTGTTGTAATATGGGAGGGCGTACGTAATCCGGCTGATTATGAGGCTTTTAACCAGCTTGACTGTATCTTCCTCCTTCATTCCGCTTCTTTTTTGCGAGACGCGGGTGATCATACGTGCCACCTGTGTCGTCGCTTGCTTGAGTAGGTTTATGGCGTGTGTGCAGCGTTGATTGCTCTGCACCCACATTCCCAGAATCCTGACGGCTTCTTTTTCTGGTATCTTTTGTCCTTGTAGGGTGACGCTGATTTGTTCTTCCGAGCGTTTTCCTCTTCTGACTCTCAGGAGCTCTGATTTCTCCGTGGAGCAGGCGAGGCCTCTTTCCCTAACACATTCTTCCACGCATGTTGCTGCGGCTTGTAGTCGTTCTTCTTTTTGGCTGAGCGAGCCTTGGTTAGTCCAGACGGTGATATCGTCGGCATAAATGGCGTGATGTATGCCGTCGATTTCTTCCAGCTTCCGGGCTATCCCTATCATGGCAATGTTGAAAAGGATCGGTGAGATCACGGATCCCTGCGGGGTTCCTTTGTTAGGCGTGTGGAACTTGTCTGTCCGCAGGTCTCCTAACCCCACCGTGGCTGTTCTGTTTGATAGAAACGCTGTCACGTAGCCGTGGATTCTTCTTCCGCTGTTGAGATCACCCAGTCCCTTGAGGATGGACGCGTGGCTGACGTTGTCGAACGCCCCTTTGACATCGAGTGCCATTATTATGTTTTCTCCGTTGTAGGGGATGTTGCTTAGAACCCCCTCTTTAATTTGTAGTAGGACGTCTTGGGTTGATAATTTGGTGCGAAAGCCGAACATACTGTGGGGATACAGATCTTCATCTTCCATGTATTGTTGTAACCTCCTTGTCACGATTCGCTCGAACAACTTGCCAAGGCACGAAGTGAGTGATATCGGCCGTAGGTTTTCTACTAGTAGCTTTTTCCCTGGCTTGGGGATCATAACTACTTCTGCATGTTTCCATTCCTCTGGCAGTGTCCCCGCTTCCCAATGTGTATTGAGGAAGTTCGTCAGCTGTGTGACCGCCTCATCACTTAGGTTTCGGATTAGGGCATTTCTAATCTTGTCCGCGCCTGCTGCTGTGTTCCGGGTCGATGCCTTAACTGCTGCGAAAACTTCCTCCTTGGTGATGGGTCTGTCTAGGTCGGGGTTTTCTTCGCCTCGGTATCTCTCCGTGTACGCTTCGGGTTTATCTTGTCCGTAGCACTTTACACGGACTTTTTCTAGTAGCTCTTCTTCTGTCCCTTCAAATTGGTGTACTAGTCTTTGGATGGCCTTGTTACTTTCTGACTTGGTCTTGGTTGGGTGCATTAGAGCCTTGAGGATACGCCAGGTCTTTGCGGTGCTGAGGGTTCTATTCAGCGAGTCGCTAAACTTTTGCCAACTTTGTCGTGTGAGTTGGGCTGCGTATTCCTCTGCCTCCTTGGTAACCTCTGCTATCTTCTTCTTTAGCTTCTTATTTAGCCGTTGTTTTTTCCACCGTTTGGTTAGTCCACGCCTTGCCTCCCATAACCTGAGGAGTCGCGAGTCCACCTCCGGTGTTTGCTCTGACCTTTCGACCTCCTGGGTGTAATGTTGTTGTATTTCCTTAAGTTGTTTGCACCATTCCTCTATGGAAGTTATCCCACCCTCCATGTGCTTGCATTCTTTGCGAAAAGCGTTCCAGTCCGTTATTTTGGCTGTTCCTATCTTGCGCTTGACGTTCTCTGCTGACACTTGCGTTCTTATAATGAAATGGTCGCTACCCAGGTTCTCCAGCAGGTTCTCCCACGTGGCTTGCCTAGCTCCCCTGACGTATGTCAGGTCTGGGCATGTGTCGGGACTAACGCTGTTGCCTAGGCGCGTTGGTTGGTTTGCGTCCGTTAAGAGGGTGCAGGTTGTGATTTCTGCTGCGTCGCTAACTTGCGTACCCTTCTTAGTGTCTTTTTTATATCCCCAGCTCTGTCCCCTGGCATTAAAGTCGCCCATTATAAGCAGAGTGTTGGATTTTGCTAGCTTGCTGGCTCCTATGAAAAGTTTCTGAAAATCCCCATCATTTTGTCGTGGTGGACTGTATAAGTTTATGATAAAAGTGCTTTTTTGTTTTCCCTTTTTCTCTGGAATTATCTCTGTCACGATGTGTTCTATCCGCGTGTCCGGAATTTCATCGTGTGCTATGGCGACTAGATTTTTACTAATTAAGGTGGCTGTGCGATCTTTTTCTTGGCACGTGTATCCCTTGAGTGTCGGCACGGTGTTTGTCTCCTGCAGCGCGATTATGTCAGGAGGATTTAACTGTGAATTTATGAATTGCTGCAGCGGGCCTTGCTTTTTGCGGTAGCCCCTGCAGTTCCACTGCCATATATCTAATGTGTTGTGTCTAGCCATGTTGGTTTATCGTTGGTTGTTGTTATACTTTGGTTTTCGGTGCCGAATCTTTTTTCGTGATAGAGTCTATCTCTAGCCTCATTTGTTATCTTTTGCGTATTTTGATTTTTTATGTAGTTGCGAAAACTTTGATCTTGCATTGCGATTTTTTGTTGTATCAAATTCATTTGCTCCTGCATTTTTTGCATAAAGGATTGCATTTGCATTTCTACGGTTCCCTTTTCCGGCTGCTGTGGCTGTTGCTCCATAGCTAAAGGTGGAGTCTGTTGTCGCGGCAGGCTACCCACCCTTTGCTCTCGCAGTTCCCTGATTAGTTCTTTGATTCTCTCCTCTAGTTGTTCTGTTTTCTTCGTACTCTGCTCTAGTTCTCGCCTTAGAGCCTTATTTTCTTCCCTTAGTTGTTTAAGTTCGTTGTCGTTATTGTTATTATCCGAGTGCGGAAACAGTGATTTGGGAGGGCCTGCCCCCCAGCTTACCTTAACTCCGCCCTTCTTTTGTTGTTGTTGTTCTTGTGGTGGTTTTGGCTGCTGTTTCCCCTGCCCTTGGGCTGCAGGTGGTGGCCTCAGCGGTGGGAAGGAGCTGTCCCTGGACTGGCTCCGGTCCCGGCTCCGCGTTTGGCTGCGGCCCCGGCTCCGCGAGCGGCTCTGGGGCCGAATCTTATAACGGTTCCGAATATACGAACCGTTCGCTTCGCCGCTTACGTCACTAGATGTGCCACTCCCAAGCCGGCGGTGGAAGAAGGGGAGGACGCGACCAATAGATGAGAGGGTGCCACCTCTGAAGTATACGTCATTATATGACGAGCTAATCGAGGAATTGCAGAATGTTTCCGCTTGCTAAATAAATGTAAAATATAAATTTAATATTATACGCCAAGTTCTGAAGTATAAACGTGTGGTGCTGGGCGTTTACGCAATGCAGAAGTAATTTATTCTTATCATTCTTTTTTATTCTCAGCCGACAGGCGGTATCGCAAGCGTAAATGAGTTGGCAGAGCGCAGCGCTATGTCGTCTGCTACCAGGAGCTCGCAGGATGCACGCAACAGGAACGCACGGCCGGCACTTCTCAAGTAGCGAGCGCGACAAAACCGTGAACTGGTTCTTAGGGACACCTTTACTAGCCGACTATATCAATTTTCCATCTTTTTTCGCCCTTCGTCATCGGCTCGGACATGACTCGCTCGCCGCCGCGCCGCCGCTGTCCCTGCGATAAGCCCCACGGCGCGTCGCGTGATAAAAGCAATGGAACTTGAAATCGAACATTACGATACACGGGCCCTGCATTGCCTGCGCGAAGTCAAATCGAATAGTGTGGTGCTGACGGTGCGCGCTGTGCCGTAAAATTGAGTAACAAAGTGCGGCACTCCCGAACCAGAGAAAAAAAGGCAGCCAAATAAGAGATCTCCACAATATCTTCCCGTCCTGACTGTATAGTTTTATCAGCCGAACGATGGAAGTGCTGAACCAGCCTAGGTAGAACCCTTCCGACTGCTGAACGGCGATCTGCAAGCTATTCACGCTGGCGATAGCACTGAGAATTCGATCTCACCATGCAAATATCTCCTTGGCATTGGCTTTGAAGCTGAGGTCACGGGAAAGCTGACCCAGCCCTTCAAACGGCCAACACAGTAATTGCGAGAGCAACTTTGTGGACGGTGTCGGCAGCAGAGATCTAGACTTCACGTCCGACCGACCCCTGGGAGCTACAGGCCAGTGGCGATGAACCGCAGCGCGCAATATTTCTTCCTCTGCGTGGAATGGCCACTCGTACGCTTGCACCTGAGTCCCCTACATTTGATAGCGTAGCCTGCAAAAGGTTTACTTAGAAAGCCAGCAAGGGCGGTGGAACTCATTATCCGCCAGTTCTTCGAACGCGTATCGCGCTTCCAGCCGTGGTCGACACCGAAAGAGGAACGCCAAGCAGACGACGAAGGCAAGTAATAGCCTCCGAAGCAACCAACGCACGCGCGCGCGACGCCCGCGTGTCTCCGGGGTCGCGCGACCGGCGCGCGCGGCCAGGGTCACAAGCCAAAGCCAAGCCACAGCAACGGAACCCAAAGCGGACTACCCCCTAGCCGGTTCCTACGACCGGTTCGCTTTGAAGATGATTGACAGATGCGTGACGTATTCAAAAATTGTGATACCGCCCCGCTGCCTCTGACGACCTGTGACGTAATTGAAATTTTGGCCAATCAGGTGAGGCCAAAGGAACGGTTCCCCAACCGAACCGTTATAAGATTCGGCCCCTGCTCTCCTTCCGAGCTCAGCCACCTGGGACGGCGCCTACGGCTCCGGCTCCGCCCTCGGCTTTTCTGCGGGGCTCGTCCTCGCAGCTCGTCCATGTTCTTGAGGCGCATCCGACAGTCCCTGGTACCGGCGGCGTGTTCGCCTCCACATACCAGGCACTTTGGTTGGCACTGGTGTCCTTCAATTGGGTTGTTTGCTCCGCACTGCCTGCAGGTTCTCGCTCCCGGCGTTGGGCAGACGTCCGAGCGGTGTCCTTGCGTGCCGCATACGTAGCAAAACTGTCTGGTTGGTCTATAGGGGTATGTCTTGTATTCTACTGCGCTGAAGATGACCCACTTGGGAATGATGGGGCCGTCGAAGGTGATTAGCGCCGTCTCTGACTTGCCCAGCATCCTTGCCGCTAGGATCTCCACCCCTTGAGTGCGTAGTCGCAGCTTGGATTCCAGTATTTCAGATGGTAGTCCTATCGGTAGCCCGTGGATTACCGCCCGCTTTACGTCCCCAGGCATGGCCACGTAAGCGTTTACTTCGTAATTGATGCCGCTGTATGGGAGGTACTTGATCTTCCTGATGACGTCCGCAACTTCTTCCTTCGAAGCGCTTGCGATGACGATGTTGGACCCTGGTCGGAGCCTGACCAGAAAGTCTTCTTCCTTGAATTTCATTCCGCAGGCCTCTATGATGGCTTGCGTTGCTTGGTATGGTTTCATGTCCTTGATTTTCAGCCCCCCCCTGGGCCGGATGATGATCTTCGCGTCGTCCGTCGGTAGCGGTGGCAGCCTCTGCCTCGGCTGCCGCGGCGCTCCCCCCTTTTGTTGTTGTTGTTGCGGCGGTGCTCCCGTCGCGCCGTCTTGCGTGATGCCGCTGCCAGCTGTGGCTGCCGGCGTCATCTTGCTATTCTCCGTGGCTTGGGGTCCTCTAGACTTCAAAATGACGTCGCTCCGTGTAGCGCGCTCGAGATTCTTTTTCTGGCGCCTGGAATGGTAGATTTGCCAGTTTTTTTCCTCGTCTTGCTGCCGGCTCGCCTCGCCCGTGGCGTCCTGCTGCATGAGGTGCTCTTCTGCGGCTCCGGTGCCCGCTTCATCCGTGCTCGAGTGCGTGGTGGCGGGCGCCTCCTCCATATCTTGGAATTCTGCCGGGTTTTGGGCTGGCCCGGCCATAAAGGTGCTTGTCGCAGGGTTGGTAGCGCCCCGGGGATCCATTTCGGTCGATTCCTTGTCGCTCCGACCTACTCGGTGCCCGCCCGGGTGTCGGGTGTGGCTAAGCCTAGCGCGAGACTTAGCTCCCCGGCCACGTCGGAGATCTTCGAAGTCCGATAAAAAATCCAAAAATGGGCCTACCGGCTCGAAGGTGGTATCCTCGTGGTCCTGACGATCAGCTGCGTTGATGTTGCCAAAAAATTTGGTGGCCCAATGAAATTGTCCTGCCGAAAACTTCGTAAATTTGCTGAGCCCATGCGACGTGCGTCCGCTCGCTTCGGCACTTCTTCTTCTTCGCCCACCCACGCAAACACATCTCTGCACTTGTAATATGATGACGCTGAAGCATGTTGCTGCCATGGAGCAGGTGTTTGCGGCTGTATGTCACCAAGACATATACGTAGCAAAGAAAAAAGTAAATTATGGGATTTTACGTGTCAAAACAACATTCTGATTACGAGGCACGCCGTAGTGGAAGTACACGGGTCTAAGTACACGGGAAGCACACCTAAATCTAAGTACACGGGTGTTTTCGTATTTCAGCCCCATCCGAAATGCGGCCACCGTGTACATTTTTTAAATTTTTTTTTTATTTTGAAAGCATGTCCTTAGGCATAATACAAAAGATGTTAAAAATACACGAGCAGATTCGACTCGTGCAAAAAATCTAGGTGTGAACGATGATGGGGTCCATGAATCCAACGTTCAAGGTCGGGTGGGCGGCCAGGCCGAAGTCCTGTTGCCCGGAGGTGGCGGAGACGGCTTAGATGAAGTCCTGGGCACGTCCATAATAGGTGTGTCACTGTTACATTTATGATTCCTGTGTTGCAAAATGGGCACGTTGAGCCGTAAGGACCATGGTACTGTTGTGGCCAGAGAGCGGTCACAGACGGGGTGAGCGCGACGCCGACACGTAGCCTCCTTAACGTAATCTCCTCTCGGCGGGTTAACCCACCAGGGAGGTCTGACCCACACGGAGGTATGAGAGCTCGCGTGATACGTCGGAGGTTTTCCTTTTCCCTGATCAGTCGTCCACAGGCGTCTTCAGGAAAATGTGGAAGTAGGTATGTTGTAATCTGTGGGTGGGTTGCCATATCTGCTTCAAGGAGACCCGGCAGGGCTGCTCGAGGCACCCACTGGACGCGTATGCGGATATTCGTAGTGGCAGCAAGACGGTGAATGCTATCAGAGAATAGAGTGGACCGAGACACCCTACGTATGTCGTGGATGGCTTGAGTCGAGTCTGTGCGGATGATGAGTTGAGAGTATCGAGCATCTTGAACAGTAGGTAGCAACGCGGCCAAGCCGTCTCGTATGGCAGCAAGCTCGGCAAGGTAGGCCGGTGGTGCAGGATTGGCAACATACGAGCACGTTTGGCCTGCCTCTGGTATCAATGGACACACGAGAGCTGTGTGAATCATGGTGCCATTAACACTGGCATCAGTGTATGCTACAAGAGTCGTATCGTCTTGGTTGTCATAGGCGCGATGAAGGCGGGGAAACATGGGCATTCGCCTGACGAGGAACCGGGCTATACAGACGACCAAGAGGCTTATTGTCGCTTAATTGTACCCTGTTCCACGGGGCTACATCGGGTCTCGTAGATGCTGGATTGTCTATTTCGTGTCCCATGTACCGGGCCAGTGAAGCAGCCGAGACGAAATATAATGGCTTTAGGGCACGCGCGCATCGACGTTGGTGTACGAGTTCGTCAATAGTGTTGAGTCAATTGGGACTCGGCCTGTAGGGTTGGCAACGGAGTGAGACGTGGTAGTCCCGTTATGGCCCGCATAGCTTCGTTATTAATGGCCTCAAGGTGAGCCCATTGTGCCTTCGTGAGATGATGAAACTGGGCTCTGTAGACGAGTCGTGGTTGCAATACAGAACGGACAAGAAGGTGAGCCATGTTGGTGCGCTCGCTCCGCCAGATTTCTTCGCAATCCGACGTATCAACTGTATCGCTTCTGCGGCCTGTTGCTTTGCATTCTTGACCCATGGTCCCGCAGATCTGGAGGAATCCATTTCAAGGCCGAGTACACGGAGAGTTGAAGCCTCGTGTAATGGTTGCTGATCCAGAGTTAACTGAAGAGGCCGGAGTGCCAGTAGACGGCGCCCATACTTGTTCGCTACTGACATGTACGTCGTTTTGTCCTTGGAAATGTCAAGGCCTATTTGAGCACACCAGTTGTGCGTCATGTTTAGGGCCTCTTGGAGCGCTTGTTCTTGGTGGCAGATTTCAGGATCAACTGATCAGACAGTGATGTCATCTGCGTACATTATGTACTGTGCGTTATGTATCGTGGCTAGCTTGCAGGCTAGTGGAAGGAGAGCATTATTAAAAAGGACTGGTGCGAGCACAGATCCTTGTGGGACACACCGATGAGCGACGAACTGACCTGCTGCTTGGCCAGCCAGGCGAATGGAGAAGGTGCGAGCGCACAGGAAGGCTTCGACGAATGTGCAGACACGGCTAGGAAACTGAAGCCAATGGAGAATTTCGACAATTGCTTCGTGACTCACATGGTCGTACGCTTTACCAATATCCATTGCCAGAATCGTGCGAATTCTTCGGGAGCGGCCTCCGATGAGAACCATAGAAGATAGGTACGCAAGGCCATCCTCTGCACCTAGATGAGCACGGAAACCGATTTGGCCAGGATGATACCATGAGTACAGCTCGAGCCACCATGTAATACGTGTCGCGAGCATACGCTCCATCAGCTTGCCTAACGTTGAGGTTAGTGCTATTGGGCGCATATTATAGCGATATTATCTTGGGGTTTTCCGGGTTTGGGAATAGGGACCATTTCTGCATGCCGCCAAGAATCGGGAATGACTCCTGTAGCCCAAGCTTCGTTTATGTCCCTCAACAGCACTTCGAGAACCTTGCCTTCCGTGTTTTTATAGAGTTCATATGGTATGCCATCCGGTCCTGGTGCCTTGCATGGCTTCGACAGGTCGATTGCCGCTAAAAATTCCGCCATAGTGAAGGCAGCTTGTATACCCTCGATGTCAGAAAGCGTAGGCGGCGTGCCTGCGTCCGCGGGAAGGCAGTTTTGAACAACGAAGGGAGGCGGTGCTGTGTCCAAAGCCGGAAAAAAGGAGTGGGCGACAGTTTCTGCGAATACTGCTGGGGTCTGGCCCGATGCTAACAGAGCGCAGGCTGCGGGCTCTGGAGGGCGCCGACCACGTTCCATTACTCGGAAGGTGCGCCAAATGGAGGTATTGGACGACGAAGGTCCGAGAGAAGAGCACCAGTCCATCCAGCGGCCACGTTATAAGCGGTGTTCATGGCGCTGAGCTACTGCAGAAAGGCGTTGGACCTCTAAGCGAAGGGTATTTGATGCAGGGTCACGTTCTGATGCAAGTTTTGCTTGGCGGCGTAACGCCCAGAGACGCAGAAGTTGCAAATCAGGAGCGGTTCGCGATTCATCAACCCACGACGTACGTCTCGCCTCAACTAATGCCGCCTTAAGACAATGGGACGGGTCCACCATGAAGTTGGATACATTGCTTTCTGATACCGCCCTGTATCGATCCCAGTCCACCACTCGACATAGTCGGCGGAGGCGGCCTGTTCCGCCCGAAGATAAGCCAAGGTGAATCGGATGATGGTCGCTACCCCAGCAGTCGGGTTCACATGACCACGAGACGGTCGTCTTTCCTAGCCACCAAGATAAGTAGGTGAGTGCGGCGGCGCGCGAGGGTGGCCTCGCCGACGAGTAGGCACTGACACATTATTAAGCAGAATGAATTGGGCGTCCATAAATGTGTCCAGCACAGATGTACCACGCGCACTGGAAATAGCGTATCCCCATGTGGTGTGGGGCGCATTAAAATCTCCTGCTACCATAATGGGGCAACCAGGATGTTTCTGTCGTAGGTGCGCCAGCCAGCCGAGACACAACCGAGCCGCACGACCGCTGTAGGGGCGGGCATAATATGAAACGATGATAACGTCCGTGCGTTGGAGGCGAACCAATACGGCCACGACTTCTTGCCACAGAGCACACCACCGTGAAAGATCAACGCGAGTCTGATGAAGAGTGCATCTTACATACGCTGCAGCCTTTCCTGGAGGGACATCGGGCGTAGCACTCCTACGGTCCAACATTGAAGGCGATGAGTATGCCACAAATCCAGGAATGGGTGGCAGGCCGTTGGATTCTTGAAGCAGTAGAGCCCAAACACGCAGCTTCCCATATCTGAGACGCTGACGTAGCTCTCCGACCTTCCCCGCGATGCCGCGACAGTTCCACTGTAAGATGCCTTCTGGCACACTTGAAGACGTCGCAGCCATCATAGATTAAGATTGTCCAGTAGAACCGAGGTGAGATGCTGGAGCTATTGCGCAACTAAGCGCAGGAGTTCTTGGGGTGAAAGAGGCTTCGACACAGATGCCGGGTTAGCCATATGAGCAGGACTAGACGTCGACGGCGAATGCGACGGCTGCGCTCCGTCATGACGACGCCGGAGCATTGTACGGCGTTCCTTGAGGCGTTGGATTTCCTTTTCAAGGTTGGCCAGGCGAGCGTCGATCTCGAATTCTTCATCTGCCAAAGGAAGCGGCGTGTCTTCTATTGGTTGTGATGCCCTTTGCGGTCGTGAAGTGGACGACCTAACAGCTGCGCTGTAGGTACGAGTGGCAGCATCACTTGTCGCCGTACTTGCTTTTGTCACCTGGCTAGCGTCCTCTTCCAGCGAGGCCAGAACGGCGTAACGGTTGTACACAGGGATTTGTTTCATTGATGAATCTCGAGGGGTCCTTGCTGGCTGTCGAGAATGGCGTTGTCGAGCCTTCTTAGTGGCCTTTAACTTCGTAGCACACGTCGTGGAAGTGATGTCATGATCGTTTGTTTGGCATAGGCCGCATCTAAACAATCCCGATGGTTCAGGCTCCATGGTGTCGTCCTTAGGTGGGTAGGGGCAGGATGATTTCATGTGTCCCTGTCTAAAGCAAGAGTAGCAGTACACAACAGAAGGCTTGAATGGACGCAGGCGCAGTACGCAGCCGTAATACAGGATACGTTCAGGTGGGGAATTAGGACCTTGAAGCGTGATTAGGCACGTACGACCGCTGCCTAGGTAGCGAGCAGCCACGACGTTGTGTGTGGGACACGATAGTTCCTGGAGGAGCCTCTCGGGTTCTTCGTCAAGGTCAACGCCATTAACCACGTAGCGTCTTAAATCGGTACCACACCGTGTACATTTATTCTCTTCATATTAACGCGTGTACTTCTTTATCTTTATCGGGCGACCACGTTTCACCGCCAAACAAATGTTATCGCACAGCGCAGGACGCGCCTGCATGTATCGGAAGTTTCTGGAATGTTATCGATGGTTCCATCAGCTGTCTGGGACCGAAACTTGTGTAATCTGATTGCAAGTATGCGCGACGCGAATAATGGAGAACTTTATGGAAGATACGCGGGTCCCAGCGATTACTCTGGAACATTCAACGACTGATGTATGAAAGCCGACGCGCTTGACCCGCTGATCAGATTTCGACGACCGCCGATCGTGCTCGCCGCTGTTGCTCTCCTTTGAGTGTAAGTTGCTTTTGTGGGCACAAGTTTACCCAATAAAACGTTAGTTTCACCATTCACCGTTTTGTTTTCTTCACCGTCACAACCACCTGACAATATGTAGGGCGTCCCAGCTAACTTTAGCCAGACTTTGAAAATATGCGAATGCCACGCAGCTGGACAGAGCCAACGTAATGTTTTTTGCCGTCCAACAGGAGCCACTGCTGCCCAACGCCATAGCCACTGAGCCATCATGGCGGGTTTAGCAAAAAATTTTGAACCTGTTTGAAGCATCGCAAGTTAAGAAGCTTGAATCGCAAAATAGACGATGGTTATCCCAGCCAATCCCATTTAGTGGGATTGTGCTGGTGAACGATTGCCATAACGAAACAACACTGCCAGCCCCACAAATTTGCCGCCAAGATGTGTGCTGTCTTCTGCAGACTTCCGTTAGCGTCTTGTAGGTTAGGCTCTATAAAAGAGCATTACCAACGCTGTCGCAGCTTTCTGTGCTGCTGCTTGGAAACAATTGGTCTCTTTTAAGGAAATTTGCAAACAAATGGATGCATAAATGAATGAATAACTGATTAAATGAACAAATAAATAAATAAAAAAAGAAGTGACAACAGTGCTCTCAGGGACAAATAGAAGCTTGAGAACCGCTCTTCTTTCTTTTTTTCTAGAAATTCGGCAAGGCTTGTTTGAATTAGTTCACGATTTGAAGACTTTTTAGGGCGCTACCCACAATGTCATACATCTATAATGTAAAACCATTTTTCGCGACACTTATCCAACGGTTAGCGCGACGTCTCCTCATATTTCTGGTTTCTTTTGTACACCGAACAGAATCATTAGATTCTTAAAGAAATCCATAGGCATCAGTGAAGCAGTGGAGTGAAACTCTTTTGCTAGCACTTGAATGCCACACCCATACACATCGGCTGAACTCAAAATTTAATCTATGAAATGCCTGTATTTATCCCATCTAGGGCTTCGACTTCACGGCGACAAACCTCGCTTTTGCTCTTTACCTAATCGGCCACCATCCAGAAATTCAAGATAAGCTCCGGGACGAGATCGACGCAGCCTTTGGAGACGACTGGGAGAAGCCGCTCGACCCCGAAGCTGTAAAAGGCCTCACTTATATGGACTGTGTTCTGAGGGTATGTCACCCAAATACGCAAGGTGACTTACGTACCTTGCGTATTGTCCTTGGTGGAGCACCTCAAGGCGTTTAGCCTGAGTTGAGAGAATGCAATATTGCAAACGAAATTGTTAACGTTACACGTATGAGAAATAAGAGCGTTAGAGAAGCTATCACGTACCATTATACCACCATTTATTGCATTTTTGGGGGAGGCAAGCTGCTGTAGTAGTGCATCATATCTGTTGGCCAGTCAACCAGATATTAAGAATGAAACGTTTTAAAGGAGCCGTTCAGTTAGTAACATGACCTCACGCAGAATACGCACAGCGTTTTAGTGCAAATTAGCATGAAGCCAATGCGTGCGCTGACATTTGGCGATTACGAAGCCTGGGAGCGATGCGCAATGAAAAAGTTTGCCTAAAGTTAGGCTCTGTGGCTTACAACGCATTTAAGAGAACGATTGCTCTCATTTACTCTCGAAATGATAGCACTAAATTGCTTTCATATCGATCGGGAGTGAATTATTAGTTTAAAATATCAAAATTATTTAGCCATAGCGAATTTTGCCGCACAAATATCATATACAATAAGGGAGGCACATACTCTTGCCTGCCATGATTTAGCAATTTCCTGTAATTTACCTAACGAAATCTCATAATTGTGAACGTAAAACACGTAGAAAGAGCTCTTCTGAAAGGTTTCTTTAGGTAATATATATATATATATATATATATATATATATATATATATATATATAAATATATATATATATATATATATATATATATATATATATATATATATATATATATATATATATATAACTTGTACTCTAGCGCCTATATATATATATATATATATATATATATATATATATATATATATATATATATATATATATATATATATATATATATATATATATATATATATATATATATATATATATACAGAGTACAATAGTCTTGTCACTATAATTTTGGTTACACTCTTGATTACAGTTTCGTCAACGAAGACTGTAGTCTTCGTTGAGAAGATTATGGAACTTCTATACAGTGCTTCTAGAGAACCACTCTAGTGCTGCAAAAGAGCTATGAAAGCTGCCAGGTCTGCTTATCGCTATCATGAACCGCCAGAAGGGATGAACATCGCTGGGCGTAAATCAGCGACTAACAATTTTTAAGCGGCAGTGTACCTGGCTAAATGCACCTTTTACTCATGCGAAACGCGCAATAAGACATGCCACGCGCTTTCTTTTTCGCATATCTCGCGGAATTTCTTTACGACTCAGAAAAAAAAATGATTATGTAACAAGTAGGAAGTCATAAGCTGCTCAAATTCAATGTTCTTTAAAACGCTTCTACAATATTGTCATCGGAAATTGTGCCTTAAGGTTAATGTTTGCGAATTTGCTTGATTGTTCTTGAATAAATACGCACTTAGGCGAAACAAAAAATAGTCCAACTTGCTCCATAGTTTAGCCAAAACTTTCCTTTGATCGCGTCCATCTATAGTCCGTCGGCATATTTTTCTGAATACCCTTCTGAATAACCATCCTGAATATTTTTGAACCATGCCTTAAGTTAGCTGGGACACCGTGTACATTCGGACCTCTAGTTGGAACTAAAGGAGGTGCATTTATTTTCTGTGAAATGCTAGCTATTTCGTTTTTTAAAAAAATAATATACCGCATTAGTTTACGTATAGGCACTCCAAGTGACTGTGCCGCCTTCAACACGAAACTTTCTTGTAGGTGGAGAAATTTGTTAAAACATTTTTTTTTCATCGTAACGCAAGCACAGCGCAAAAGACGGGGACAAGATAGACACACATGGTGCTTACTTCCAACGAGCCGTGTGTGTTTTTCTATCGTGTCACTGACTTTCGCTCTGTGCTTGTGTTACGATGAATCACAAACACGCCCAAGCCTCTACCCTTTGTTAGCTTTATTTATTATTCAGTTTCAGTAACATTGTTATTACAACTTGCTTCTCTTTACCCTGCAGGAAGCTTTGCGGCTTTATCCCCCGGCACAACTTGTAGGCCGCCTGGTCACAAGAGACACAAAAATTGGTGCGTAATTTCCTAGGTCACCTTGGCCACTTC
Source organism: Dermacentor albipictus (assembly GCF_038994185.2). Classification (NCBI taxonomy): domain Eukaryota; kingdom Metazoa; phylum Arthropoda; class Arachnida; order Ixodida; family Ixodidae; genus Dermacentor; species Dermacentor albipictus. The sequence goes on from NC_091821.1 coordinate 53,655,325, forward strand.
TCTCCTGCTACATACGCTGTCGATGTGTAGACGAATCTAGTTACTTTGTTGCATTGTTCAGCCCGAAAAAAAAATATTTCTGTCCTGATTAGCCGAAAATAAAACCCATGCGCGGATCCGCAGAATGCCATAGCCACTTTGTCACCGTTAAAAAAAAATTAAATTATGGGGTTTTACGTGCCAAAACCACTTTCTGATTATGAGGCACGCCGTAGTGGAGGACTCCGGAAATTTCGACCACCTGGGGTTCTTTAACGTGCACCTAAATCTAAGCACACGGGTGTTTACGCATTTCGCCTCCATCGAAATGCGGCCGCCGTGGCCGGGATTCGATCCCGCGGCCTCGTGCTCAGCAGCCTAACACCATAGCCACTGAGCCACCACGGCGGGTACTTTGTCACCGTGGCGGATGGTGTAAAATGCGGAAAAAGATGCGACGGAACAAGTTCAAGGCAAGATTGTTTAAGTCATCGAGGCTACAACACAGACAATGGCATTAGTAAAAAAAAATAATTAGACTGAGCTAATTTACCTCTACAGCGGCTGGTTCGTACCGTCTTGTGGCTTGTTTATTTGCTCCTGGAACAGTGGTGCCGTCTTCTCAAACAATAACTTCGTATTTAGGACGCCGACAACGTCGCCTTCGTCCTCGACAAGTATTGCTGACTGTCCGCTCCGAAATGCGTGCACAGGCAGCCGATCCTCTCAGAGTCGGCTCGGCGCACACAATCCCGCACATATATCGCGAAATGTCGCAGGATAGCTCAGCAATCGGTCTCCGCGAGACGTGCCTGTTACATGTGCCCCGCGCAGCGTATTTTAGGTACACGTTCTACTTTAATGAAGATGCGTCAGTTTGCCGAAACTGGGGCCCTATAACGTAAAACTATTCCAATACGTTTCTATTCCAATTTCCTGACGTCAAATTTGCGTAACCACCGACGCAAGCACCGGGTGGTCACCCATAGGGTTGTCTGAACAGACCAATCAAACGCTCTCCTCGTTCATAGGAGGTCCCTTTTGTTTGCTTGAAAAACGAATAACATTGCCTGCACTGAGCAGCTTGTTGTATCTAATTGGCTGACAAGAGGTGAGGAGAACGCTCAAGTGGAGAGGGATTCACTAGGGCAGAGCCAGTGCACTGAAAACCGATAACCGGATGAAGAGGGTGGTGCCGGCGTCTGCGATTGGTCGGCTTTCCCTTACTTAGCTTGTGGTGGCTGGTCGAAAATCGCGGTGGCATGCAACGGAAGCTTAACAATGAAGCTAAAATTGACCCTCAGCAAAGAAGAGTTGGCAGAATGAGGTAGTAAACGTGTCGAAAGCGCTTAAAAACGTTACACGGTCACGCAAGAAGTTTTATTATACGCAAATACACCCATGCTCTCCGGCAGGTGCGAATAGCCAGCGTCTCAGTGATCGGCGGCAGCTATCTTTTATTCCTTTCGGAACGGGGCAGCCTGCGGCTATTCCGAAAAAAATTCAGTTTTGTTCGGCATATTAATGCATCTTTATCGCGTACACGTCACTTTGACGCGGTGAGTTCGTGCGGTTTTGTGACGTCGCGTGGCAGGTAGGTGAAGTGGGTGCAGCCCGAAAACTTTTTACCAATAGCCGAGGACTAATGGCGAAAAGGGGTCGAATCAGAAATAACTGTTTTTCTTTTTTCTGTCAAATCATGCATAATCAGTGTGCACACATCATATCAAATGGGGAGGTATTGCGGTTTTTGTAACGTCACGTGACAGACAGGTGAAATGGGGGGTGGTCGAAAAAAGTTTTTGACCAATCGCGGAGGGCTGATAGCAGAATTGGAATAGAAAAGTTTGGAATAGTTTTACGTTATAGCGCCCTGATGTTTGCACCAAATCGCTGCGTAGAAGCAGCGCGTAGTGAAAACGGACACATACCCGTTTAGTTGTTAGCCCTCACCACCATTGAATACACTGTGGGCGTCGATAGGTTTGTATTTGTGAGTGATGGGTAAAAGTGTCGCCGCTTCGGAGATGGAATATTTTTCACTGAGTTTCTGTGAAAGACGCACGAGAAAACATTTCCCGAAAAAGAGTGGTTTAAGCGCGTAACAGGCATTTTCGGGCAAACAGAGAACGTATACGCCAGCTGTAGTCTACAAGTTACACGTCACTCAACAGCGATAAATTACATGTTTAATACCCTCTTGCGTTACTGGAATAATTAAAGGCTCTAATTCTGGTGATGATCATCGTTGGAGTTCATTGCCGCAAGGGCCAGATGTGGCCAAAGAGCGCTATTCTAATTCTGCAACTTTCCACATTTAGCACAGCCGGGACCAATCTAGAGCTTTGAAGGTTTATTAATATAAACCTTAAACCGCCTCCTTAAGATGAACGAGCGCGCATCTGCGATCATATACATTGAGCGTGCATGTTCAAGAGCGCGTGTACTTGTCTTCGTCGTCCTTTCAGTCCCTCTGTCTGTGTACGCACAGTAAGTGATATTTGCTGTGGAATATAGCCAGTGGGCTCTCCGTTCTCAACCTGTCAAAACGTGTATTACTTGCTTCCGCTAAACCAAGCTCCAAACAAGTGATGACCCAGGACATTGAAGCTTAATTTTTTTCGAACACTGACATGAACTACGCTGCTCCTACTCTTGCTGACAGAGAAGACGCCACGATTACGTCTCCTGTCATCGCCGCAGAGCTTCAGCTTCCCAGCTTTCGGCCCAAGAATCCTCGAGTTTGGTTTATGCAAGTGGAGGCCTGTTTTTAACTCCGGCGCATCACTTCACAGACAGCAAGGTACCTGCCCGTCGTCGCCACGCTAGCCTCCGACATCGAAGATGCCATAGACGACTTGCTAGCGGGTACGCCTTCGTCCACAGCATACGATGACCTGCAACGCACGGTCCTGCAGTGCCTCGAGCCATCGCAACAGAGTAGGCATCAAGAGCTCCTCTCCGAGGAACTCCTGCACCGGTTGCGTCAGTTGCTGGGTAGCCACTTCGCAAAGGAGAGCCCGCTTCCAATTTTGCGCCACCTGTTCTTGCTGCGCCTCCCACAGTTCGCACACATGGTGCTGGTGGGTTCCGACCAGACGAGTCTCGATCGATCGGCTAGCTGCACTCGCTGACGAGCAGTCGCATATGCGACTGCTCGTCAGCGAGTGCAGCTACCTATCACCGCTGCGAGAGTCTCGGAGTCAAGACACCGACTCTAGCGCCTGAAGGGAAACTCGACCGCCTTACCAGTGCACTGGACAAGCTGACGACCGGTGGCAACACTGGCGACCGACTTAGGCGCAACCATTCGCCTTCGCAGTCTCGCAGCGCACCTAGATTCTTGCCGCAGCAGTTGTGCTGGTATCACCGTCGCTTTCGCGAACAAACAAGTCGCTGCACCCAGCCCTGTTCGTGGACGGGAAACGCACCGGCCAGTAACGGTGGCATACGACATCGGCTCTCGCGCAAGCCCCCTATTCTTCGTAGTCGACCGCATCACCAGCACCCGCCTCCTCGTCGACATCGGAGCCGAGCTGTCTATCGTTCCCGCCACGGCCGCAGATCGCCAACGCGGTAAGTCCACACCCACGCTCCACGCAGTAAACACTGCCATCGCGTCGTATGGGCTCTAGTGAATAACGCTAGACATCGGACGCCGGTGCTTGCACAGATGGTTGTTTGCGATCGTCGACGTCAGCTTTGTCATACTGGGAGCGGACTTCCGCCGCCATTTCAAGCTAGATGTGAGTGTTTGCGATCGGCGCCTAAATGATAACGTGACATCCCGTGAGGCATATGTCAATGCAGGCAGTACTTCCCTGCCTACAGTCCAACCTCACCTCCTCTGGCATCCGTACGTTTCGGCCAATCTCATGGTACGACAAGATACTTGCTGAGTAACCGCAACTCACGAAGCCCGGAAACGATGCGCTGCCCGTAAAACACAAGGTGACCTATCATATCACACCCACAGGCCCAGCTGTCGCCACGCGACCAGGGAAGCTCGCTCGACGGAGGTTGGAAGTCGCTCGCCATGAGTTCGAACGCATGAATGCATGAACATTGGAACGCGATTTTGGCCATCTATTGCGTTATCAAACATTTCCGCTCGTCGTTATTCGTGCTTCCTCGGGAAATTCGTCTTAACCTCTCCATCTGGTTCCAAAGCAGGACAGTGCGACTGGCGGCCTTGTGGTGATTACCGAGCTTCGAATGCCCTCTCTACTCCGGATCAATATCACCTTCCCTACATACATGACTTCGGCGCCCGTTTCGCAGAAACCAAAATTACACGAAGATTGATTTGATGAGTGCACACTACCAAATTCCTGTCGAACCTTCTAAAGGCAGCAATCACTACTCCATTTGGCCTTTTGCTTTTGTCCTTATGCCTTACGGTTTGAAGAATGCGGTGCAACCTTTTCAAAGGTTCACGGACGAGGTTACGCGCGGACTCCCGTTCATTTTCGTCTACCTTGACGACATTCTCGTTGCAAATCCCACAGACGAAGAGTACAAAGAGTGCGTTCGCCTTCTGTTTGAGCGACTGGATGAACATGGTCTGGTTGTAAAGCCCAGAAATACATTTTCGGTGCTGAAGCCCTGGGTTTTCTCGGTCATCGCATTTCACCTTAAGGCATCAAGCCACTGGAATCACGGGTGCGGGCAATCCAGGAGTTCCCCTCTCCAACCTCCTTCCGAATGTTGCGCGAGTTTCTGGGGCTCATAAATTTTCACAGCCGCTTCATACCATTCGGTGCGCAAGTATTTCAGCCGCTTACCGACCTGCTGCACCGCGACTAAAAAATATCGCCTACATTCTAACTGGTCCTCGGAGCACGAACACTCCTTCGAGGAAGCCAAAACGCGGTTGGCGACTGCAGTTTTGCTGATTTATCCGTTGCCCGTAGCTCCAACTCGCCTTATGGTAGACGCGTCGACCCCAGCAGTGGGTGCAGTATGCTGGAGGCCGCTGGGTTTCTTCTCAAAGCGCTTCAATCCCACAGAAGCTACAGCACCTTCGGAACGGGATTTTGGCCATCTATTGAGCTATCAAGAATTTCCGTTACTCAAGTATTATGGCGCAAAAAAAGGCACAGACGTAAGAGAAGAAGACACACCAAGCGCTTGACGTGTCTACTTCTCATACATCCGTGTTTTTTTTTGTTGTTGTTGCTGCGAAATAATACTTAAATAATGGATTACCAACTTGCGGCCCGGAATGCTTCTGTCATTCCCACTTTTTTCTTGGAAGGTATAGCTTTTACATTCTGACCGCCCACAAGCCGTTAACCTTCATTTTCAAGAACAACAGTTCCTCGTACTCAGAACGTGAGCTTCGGCAACTTTCCTTTATCTCCGAATTTCTACGGACATCTGCCAT